>NC_140019.1:36511889-36649800 GCF_964263955.1 Coregonus lavaretus | reverse complement strand
CTCTCTCTCTCTCTCTCTCCCTCTCTCTCTCTCTCTCCTGTCATCGACCACTCTCCTGTCATCCCCTCTCTTTCTCTCTCTCTCTCCCTCGCTCTCTCTCTCTCTCCATCTCTCTCTCTCCATCTCTCTCTCTCTCTCTCTCTCTCTCTTCTCCTCTCTCTCTCTCTCTCTCTCTCTCTCTCGCTCTCCCTCCCTCCCTCCCTCTTTCTCCCTCTCTGTCTCCCCCCCCTCTCTCTCTCTCTCTCTCTCCCTCTCCCCCTCTCTCTCCCTCTCTCTCCCCCCCCCCTCTCTCTCTCTCTCCTGTCATCGACCTCTCTCCTGTCATCCCCTCTCTTTCTCTCTCTCTCTCCCTCGCTCTCTCTCTCTCTCCATCTCTCTCTCTCTCTCTCTCTCTCTCTCTCTCTCTCTCTCTCTCTCTCTCTCTCTCTCTCTCTCTCTATCTCTCGCTCTCCCTCCCTCTTTCTCCCTCTCTGTCTCCCCCTCTCTCTCTCTCTCTCTCCCTCTCCCTCTCTGTCTCCCCCTCTCTCTCCCTCTCTCTCTCCTTTACAACACTCCTGTACACGACCCTTCCCAGGCACTCAACCAAGAAACTGGAACTCAGGGTAAGGGTTCCTATGTTCTAAATTCTTTACAGAGAACAATTCTTCCTTTTTCCCCTCCAGAGTTAATACAGAAACAAACTTCAAATAGGTTTTCAAACTTAACATTAAAGTCAATGTTAGTGAGTGGTGAATTGAAGGTATTGGTCTTGGATTCAATTACAGTTTTTCTCGATTGCTAAGACACATTTCTTGAAGGCTGCTCTCCTTTTCTCTTAACTGTGAACACAAAACCCAATTTTCAAGCTACATTCACAAAACCTCAGACTCTTCTTGCAAAACCAAACTTTCACCTCAAAACAGTTCAATCTGTGCTCAAAACTGAACTATGTTGTCAAATCGTGCCCCGAGTCAATCAAAATAAAAAACACTACTGAACAGTCACTAAACACTACGTAGATAAATAGAAAACACAATGCTCAGGACATGAAGCTGGAGAAATACATGTTTATTGTTCACTGTAGGCTAAATGCATGTTGCAAAACAAAAAAAAACTGTGCATTTAGCACTTGTACAAAAAGACAAAACAGAAATCTTGTGCATTTACATGTAGCACTTGTAAAAACAAACAGAAATCTTATGCGTTTGCCACTTGTGTACAGTAAGCCCATGTAAAAATAAAGTACAAAAATATACAAATAAGTGCCTTACTCAGCCACAGCATCATGTCTCCGTACTGGGTCAGGCCACAGGACTTCATCCACATCACAGGCCACATTTTGTCTGGCCAGGCAACGGGGGAAAAAACCCATGCCTCCACACCTATGTCACCACAGGCAAGTCCCATGGCTTGCAGGAGATTTACCCTGGTGTAAGGTTGGCGTTCATATACCTTCCACCGCCATGAGGAGAATAATTCCTCAATGGGGTTTAGGAAAGGGGAGTACGGTGGAAGGCAAAGATTGATAAAACCTTGGTTCATATTGTACCACTCTCTAACCTGGAGGGGTCTGTGAAAACTCACATTGTCCCAAACAACAACATAGATGGGATGCTCATCCTGCTGCCCTAACAAAGCATCTCGCATGTGATTGAGGAAAATGAGGAGCTGGTGAGTGTTGTAGGGCCCCAGGTTGGCATGATGGTGGACAACCCCATGATTGCTGATGGCAGCACATAATGTGACATTGCCACCACGCTGCCCAGGAACACCAACAATGGCCCGATGGCCAATCACATTACGGCCTCTCCTTCTCCTTTTGGTGAGATTAAACCCAGCTTCATCCATGTAGATGTATTGATGGGGTCTTTCCATTGCATCCAGTTGAAAAACCCTCTGTAGAAATATATATAGTTTTGTAAGTGATACGGAAAAAGTGATTTAGGCCACTACAGTAAATCACTACTTAGAGTAATCAACATTGAATGTGTCTGGATATATGCCAACCTGTACATACTGGAATCTTTGCTCTTTGACTCTGTCTGAGTTGCGATCGAAGGGCACTCTGTATAGCTGTTTCATGCGCAGTCTGTTGCGCTTGAGGACACGATCAACAGTAGAGAGGCTGACACTGTTGATACCCTCAAAATTTAAATG
Organism: Coregonus lavaretus; assembly: GCF_964263955.1. NCBI lineage: Eukaryota > Metazoa > Chordata > Actinopteri > Salmoniformes > Salmonidae > Coregonus > Coregonus lavaretus. Next base: position 36,647,664 of record NC_140019.1, on the reverse strand, counting down.
GTCCTCAATGATCTTCTGCTGAATTTCGCTCAGTTTAATGGCATTGTTCTCACGGACCATATCAACAATTAGGGTCTCTTGGTGTGGGGAGAACATACCTGTCCTCCCACCCCCATGTGGCAGTCTTTCAATTCTACAAAAAGAGAACATGGAGTTACAAAAAATATACATGGAATACTAGGCCTACAAACAGTTAGACCAACCCTCCATTACAATACTACAGTACATTGGTACAGTGATGTACTGAAACATATATTTACTTACAGTATACTGTGGTACAGTATATAGTATGTCATACAGTAATTGCTGTCAACATTTACATACTGTACTATAATGTCAAAAAAAGGTAATTACCTGTTCTCTTCTCTAAATCTTCGGATTATGGTGGACACAGTGAATCTACTGATGTTTGGTTGTACCCTTTGTCCAGCCTCCCTCATGCTCATACCATGGACAAGAACATGGTCAATCACAGTAGCTCTGATTTCATCAGATATTACTGTTCTTTGTCTTCGCTGACCACCTCGACCACCTCGACCTCCTCTCACACGAACTCTTCCTCTCAGATTTCTATCCATTGTAGGGCCTCACAAACCAGTGCTCTCTGAACTGGCTTACTGTATATGTCATTAGCCACAAGTGTCATTAGCCACAAGTGTGATCAATTTTGAGTTGTTGTGTTCAAGTAGTGACACCTGTGCTCTAATTGTGTTTGACTTTTGTCACCTGTGCTCACCATTATGCAGCACGGGTGCATCACAATGAAAATGTGTTGGCAAGTTATTTCTAAACAGGTGAAAAGTGCTTATGGTTTTGCCAAAAGAGTGATTGATTCAATCAGTGGGTTCAGGCAACTTAGCATTTGGTTCAGACAATAGGGTTTAGTGTTTTAGCAATTGAGAAAAACTGTATTATTGATATCACATGGATGAGATGAACTTAGAAAAATGTCCAATTCAGTTTTCAGTTCCTGTACAGTGAGGTGTTGACTTTGTTCTGCAGATGGACCTGTGATGGTGGTTTTCAGCAGGAGTTAGTCCAATTCAAACAGAAGGAAGACATTGTTCTCAGACATTGGGTAGGGAACGTCCCAAACTGCACCCTATTTCCTATACAGTACACTACCTTTTGACCAGAGCCCTATGGACCATGGTCAAAAGTAGTACACTATAAAGGGAATAGGATACCGTTTGGAACGCAGGTAAGATGATAACATAATATGCCATTTTAGCAGACGCTTTTATCCAAAGCCACTTACAGTCATGTGTGCATAAATTTTTTTTGTGTATGGGTGGTCCCGGGGATCGAACCCACTACCCTGGCGGAACAAGCGCTGTGCTCTACCAGCTGAGCTACAGAGGACCAGATAATATAATATAATATTACACAAGCGCCGTGCCAATATCTTGAAACACTTACGTGTCGTCATGGATAGAACTTTAATAAATCCAATTAAACTCTGTGGCTACAAAATGAACATTTTATTTTTGAAATGTGCAGACATTGCTCTTTGGTTTCCACACAAAATATATTGCTACAGTATGTTACAAATGGAATGAATGTGACTTGAATATGAGTGAATTAAAGTTTTCAACAGGTTTAATGAAAAAATGAAAGAGAATCAGAACTCAAGAGGCCATGACTTTGACATCCATTTGCGTGTGCCTGAATAGCTTTTCCTTTCCAGCCTAAACATGCAAACATGCTACATGTATCACAACAAAACAAAATACAGTATACGTTTCTCAAAAAAAATCTGCTCTGCGTTTACATTTAAAACAGAAGTCGCGCGTGAACATTCAAAACACTTTCATGAAACTACAGTATATGTAGTCATAGCTAGTTGCTGTGCTTTGGTTGACCAGTTTCACATAAAAGAAAACCGACAAGCAATTCAAATCTTCGGTCTTTGGTATATGAAAGCAATTATACAACATATTCTACTAAAATATATCCCATCTCTGTCTTCATCTAGTGCTGGGTTATTATTTATGTTGACCATCTTTGACAAAATTAGATCGATAAGACTCCCTTTGAGAGTTCCAGATAAGAATACATTCCATAAACAATCCCTTGATTTGTGTTGATGTACCGTAGGTAATTATGTTTTTCTCCTCTTAATTTGTTTTACTGGACGCGAGTCATCGTCCTGCTGGAGAGACTTTTCCTGACCTTCTGGAAGAGATCATCTGAAACAAGTTCATAACAACATTTAACACCAGTTCAACAACAGTTTGATTTGTGGAATGCACCACGTGAGACTGTGGGAGATGTAGATAAGAGAATATTTACCATTTTTGACTCCGATTCTTGAGTCCATCTGTGAAGAAAGGAATACAACAATATTTAGATATCAATCTACAAATACAAAACAAATCTTTTTTTTAGATAATGTACATTCACATAGCTGCAGATTTACAACGACGGTCATCTAATAAGACAGTAAAGAGAGACATGATAAGTGAACTGTCTATAAATGTCTTACTCCCTTGGAAGAGACGGGGGCATCAGCCTGTTCCCTGTCAACCTTAGGAGCTGGAGGAGATAGAGAGAGAAGGAGACCGTTGGAGGATAATACAGTATGCCATATACAGTAAGGTGAGATGGTTTATTCAGTATTTATAAAGTGATTGCTCTTACGCAGTGGCGTTATGATGGCTCCCACAGCGTGGACAACTCCATTGGTGGCCATCAGGTCGGCTTCAACCACTGGCACCTTGTTGATGTACACTGTCTGGTTCCTCTGAAGGAGAAAAAACATACAGGCCATTTACAAGGTGATACAAAAGTTTTAGAACACCTACTCATTCAAGGTTTTTTTTTTATTTTGACTATTTTCTACATTGTGGAATAATAGTGAAGACATCATAATAACTGTAAGTCGCTCTGGATAAGAGCGTCTGCTAAATGACTAAACATTTTAATGTAAAATGAAATAACACATATGGAACCATGTAGTGACCAAAAAAGTGTTCAAAAAATCAAACTAGATTTTAGATTCTTCAAAGTAGCCACCCTTTGCCTTGATGAAAGCTTTGCAAACTCTTCTCTCAACCAGGTTCACCTGGAATGCTTTTCCAACAGTCTTGAAGGAGTTCCCACATATGCTGAGCACTTGTTGGCTGCTTTTCCTTCACTCTGCGGTCCAACAAATCCCAAACCATCTCAATTGGGTTGAGGTCGGGTGATTGTGGAGGCCAGGTCATCTGATGCAGCACTCAATCACTCTCCTTATTGGTCAAATAGCTCTTACACAGCCTGGAGGTGTGTTGGGTCATTGTCCTGTTGAAAACCTAATTATAGTCCCACTAAGCGCAAACCAGATGGGATGGCGTATCGCTGCAGAATGCTGTGGTAGCCATGCTGGTTAAATGTGCCTTGAGTTCTAAATAAATCAACGACAGTGTCACAAGCAAAGCACCCCCACACCATCACACCTCCTCCTCCATGCTTCACGGTGGGAACCACACATGCAGAGATTATCCATTCACCTACTCTGTGTCTCACAAAGACACGGCGGTTGGAACCAAAAATCTCAAATTTGGACTCATCAGACCAAAGGACAGATTTCCACCGGTCTAATGTCAATTGCCCGTGTCTCTTGGCCCAAGCAAGTCTCTTCTTCTTATTGGTGTCCTTTAGTAGTGGTTTCTTTGCAGCAATTCGACCATGAAGGCCTGATTCATGCAGTCTCCTCTGAACAGTTGATGTTGAGATGTGTATGTTACTTGAACTCTGTGAAGCATTTATTTGGGCTGCAATCTGAGGTGCAGTTAACTCTAATGAACATATCCTCTGCAGCAGAGGTAACTCTGGGTCTTCCTTTCCTCTGGCGGTCCTCATGACAGCCAGTTTCATCATAGCGCTTGATGGTTTTTGCGACTGCACTTGAAATGTTCCTGGATTGACTGACCTTCATGTCTTAAAGTAATGATGGACTGTCATTTCTCTTTGCTTGTTTGAGCTGTTCTTGTCATAATATGGACTTGGTCTTTTACCAAATAAGGCTATCTTCTGTATACCACCCCTACCTTGTCACAACACAACTGATTGGCTCAAACGCATTAAGAAGGAAATAAATTCCACAAATTAACTTGTAACAAGGCACACCTGTTAATTGAAATACATTCCAGGTGACTACCTCATGAAGCTGTTTGAGAGAATGCCAAGAGTGTGCAAAGGGTGGCTACTTTGAAGAATCTCAAATATAAAATATATTTAGATTTGTTTAACACTTTTTGGGTTACTACATGATTCCATATGTGTTATTTCATGGTTTTGATGTCTTCACTATTATTCTACAATGTAGAAAATAGTACAAATTAAGAAAAATGAGTAAGTGTGTCCAAACGTTTGACTGGTACTGTATAGCAATACATTGTACACAAATTATTACAAATTATGTAAGCAATAGAAGTACACAATAGAAGTACACAACAAAAAAAGTACAACTTTTCTCCACTGAAAACAAAATCATAAATAAAAAGAAAAACATGTACTGGTAGTACATGTTAGTACTGGTAGTAAATGTTAATATGGTAGTACATGTTAGTACATGTTAGTACTGGTAGTACATGTTAATACGGTAGTACATGTTAGTACTGTTATTACATGTTAGTACATGTTAGTACTGGTAGTACATGTTAGTACTGGTAGTACATGTTAATACGGTAGTACATGTTAGTACATGTTAGTACTGGTAGTACATGTTAGTACTGGTAGTACATGTTAGTACTGGTAGTACATGTTAGTACATGTTAGTACATGTTAGCACTGGTAGTACATGTTAATACTGGTAGTACATGTTAATACGGTAGTACATGTTAGTACTGGTAGTACATGTTAATACGGTAGTACATGTTAGTACTGTTATTACATGTTAGTACATATTAGTACTGGTAGTACTGGTAGTACATGTTAGTACTGGTAGTACATGATAGTACTGTTATTACATGTTAGTACTGTTATTACATGTTAGTACTGGTAGTACATGTTAGTACTGGTAGTACTGGTAGTATTGGTAGTACATGTTAGTACTGGTAGTACATGTTAGTACTGGTAGTACATGTTAGTACTGGTAGTACATGTTAGTACTGTTATTACATGTTAGCACTGGTAGTACATGTTAGTACTGGTAGTACATGTTAATACGGTAGTACATGTTAATACGGTAGTACATGTTAGTACTGTTATTACATGTTATTACTGGTAGTACATGTTAGTACTGGTAGTACTGTTATTACATGTTAGTACTGGTAGTACATGTTATTACATGTTAGTACATGTTAGTACATGTTAGTACATGTTAGTACTGCTATTACATGTTAGTACATGTTAGTACTGGTAGTACATGTTAGTACTGGTAGTATTGGTAGTACACATGTTAGTAGTATCAATATCAAACATTATTTGTTATCAGATCAAATTGTTACAAGATCAACATTTTTTAGGATCAAATTGTTCTAGGATCATGTGTTCCAGGATCATGTGTTCCAGGATCATGTGTTCTAGGATCATGTGTTCCAGGATCATGTGTTCCAGGATCATGTGTTCTAGGATCATGTGTTCCAGAATCATGTGTTCTAGGATCATGTGTTCCAGGAATCATGTGTTCCAGGATCAAACAGTCACGAGGGCCTACTGTACCATGTTCAGCTCCAGCTTCTCTCCCTGCAGAGGCTTCAGTCTGGTATGGGAGCCCACTCCTCCACTGACCAGAATCTCCTTAGCCATGTGGTACTTCAACACACTGGCCAGCTCCTGGCGGTTGCCTAGACAACAAAATGAAATAGAACACCTACCGGATCATATTGTATCTCTATGGTCTAGACATTTACAAACAGAGGATTTAGGAAAACTAACAGCCCGCATTAAAAACACTGCTGAGGAATGAATATTGTTTAAAAAGTGAAGAGGAATCGGTTGTGCAAGTTGCAACATGGAACTGACGAGTTAAGGTCACTTTAGCATTACAGCTACATTCTCATTGCTGTGGCCAAGTCATTGAACATGAAGTCATTCAACATGATGCTATTTGTCTAAACATGTCCTGCTCATCGAAACAGTTGTTGTTTCAAAACGGCTAGGCAATCATTAACAAACAGCAGTGTTTATTCATTATATAAATTATTGTATATACCCAAACAAGTGTATTTGTAGCTGCAGTATACTGTAGGTAGGTGATACTGTAACTGAACAACTGGCTCCAGTTAACCACAGCTGTTTGGCATTCATACGTGTGGCAGCATCCAAGATGCATTCTTTCATGTCATCATTTCCTGGGTGTAGATAGGTCATTAGGTTTATACAAATAGTTCTGTCTGTCTGCCGAACATATTCTCACTGTGGGTCATATCAGGTTGTCTTTAGGTGCCATTGATTTTTCTCTACTGGAAAAGTACTGTGGTCTGCAAAGCCAGTCATGTGAAACCTGTTCACAGTTTGGTTGTTTGTCAGGCAGGATGCCAGTCACCGAAATACACTACATATGGCAAACACTACATATGGCATACACTACATAAGGCATACACTACATATGGCATACACTACATATGGCATACACTACATATGGCATGCACTACATATGGCATACACTACATAAGGCATACACTACATAAGGCATACACTACATATGGCATACACTACATATGGCATACACTACATATGGCATACACTACATATGGCATGCACTACATATGGCATACACTACATATGGCATACACTACATATGGCATACACTACATATGGCATACACTACATATGGCATACACTACATATGGCATAGACTACATAAGGCATACACTACATAAGGCATACACTACATATGGCATACACTACATATGGCATACACTATATATGGCATACACTACATAAGGCATACACTACATATGGCATACACTACATATGGCATACACTACATATGGCATACACTACATATGGCATGCACTACATATGGCATACACTACATATGGCATACACTACATATGGCATGCACTACATATGGCATACACTACATAAGGCATACACTACATAAGGCATACACTACATATGGCATACACTACATAAGGCATACACTACATAAGGCATACACTACATATGGCATACACTACATATGGCATACACTACATAAGGCATACACTACATATGGCATACACTACATATGGCATACACTATATATGGCATACACTACATAAGGCATACACTACATATGGCATACACTACATATGGCATACACTACATATGGCATGCACTACATATGGCATGCACTACATATGGCATACACTACATATGGCATACACTACATATGGCATGCACTACATATGGCATACACTACATAAGGCATACACTACATAAGGCATACACTACATATGGCATACACTACATAAGGCATACACTACATAAGGCATACACTACATATGGCATACACTACATATGGCATACACTACATATGGCATACACTACATATGGCATACACTACATAAGGCATACACTACATATGGCATACACTACATATGGCATACACTACATAAGGCATACACTACATATGGCATACACTACATATGGCATACACTACATATGGCATACACTACATATGGCATGCACTACATATGGCATACACTACATATGGCATACACTACATATGGCATGCACTACATATGGCATGCACTACATATGGCATACACTACATATGGCATACACTACATATGGCATGCACTACATATGGCATACACTACATAAGGCATACACTACATAAGGCATACACTACATATGGCATACACTACATAAGGCATACACTACATAAGGCATACACTACATATGGCATACACTACATATGGCATACACTACATATGGCATACACTACATATGGCATACACTACATATGGCATACACTACATAAGGCATACACTACATATGGCATACACTACATATGGCATACACTACATAAGGCATACACTACATATGGCATACACTATATATGGCATACACTACATAAGGCATACACTACATATGGCATACACTACATATGGCATACACTACATATGGCATGCACTACATATGGCATACACTACATATGGCATACACTACATATGGCATGCACTACATATGGCATACACTACATAAGGCATACACTACATAAGGCATACACTACATATGGCATACACTACATAAGGCATACACTACATAAGGCATACACTACATATGGCATACACTACATATGGCATACACTACATATGGCATACACTACATATGGCATACACTACATATGGCATACACTACATAAGGCATACACTACATATGGCATACACTACATATGGCATACACTACATAAGGCATACACTACATATGGCATACACTACATAAGGCATACACTACATAAGGCATACACTACATATGGCATGCATGTGATAGAGCACATATGGCCGAGAGGTGTCTGTTATAATGATCCTAGTCTTACATCCCCAGACCTCAACCCTGTATTCTCGTTTGAGATTGGCTTTGTTTTAGAAAAACTAGAATGTCTGGAGCCAGGGCTGTCCTTACCCATGAGTTTGTTGAGGTCAGCCTTTGGCAAGGCGCTGAAAGCATCGTTGGTGGGCGCGAACACGGTATGGGGACCGGCCTGGTTCATCAGCTCTGTCATGCCAGCCGTCTGGATGGCACCTACCAACAGACTGGAACAAAGAAGAGAACACACACTTAGAAAGACCATCCTTAGAGCAAGAAAGACTTGACAACTGACTGATTTCCAACACACACAGTTTGAAAAAACATATTCAGAGCAAGAAAGAGGACTTGACAGTTGACTAATAGGAAAGTTTTAACCACATCGATGAGTTGTGGTTTCTGATGTGCCAAATATACCAAAATATGTATCAGTTGAATCATGGCAGAACAGAACAGATCACTGGTAGTGAAAACATACAGAGAAAATGGAAAAGAACCAGGTCTCTGAACGTGGGTGGAAATGAAGCAGCAGATTGCCTTTCAGCCTTCCAGTTCTGGGAAAACCATTAGACGCTTGGGGGGACCTTCTCCCCAGGATATCTAGCTACAGAAGAAGAACACACGCTGTGCTACGTAGGAAGAAGCTACACTGTTAAAATGAAGTGCGTTGTAACACCAAAATCAGTGGCAACTGAGCTGCCACCAACTGAACTGAGCTGCCACCAACTGAACTGAGCTGCCACCAACTGAACTGAGCTGCCACCAACTGAACTGAGCTGCCACCAACTGAACTGAGCTGCCACCAACTGAACTGAGCTGCCACCAACTGAACTGAGCTGCCACCAACTTGAAGGAGACAAAATCTTAACTTTGCTGGAGTATTGAAACACATCCTCCTGAGATGTTCTGAATCATTTACATGGTGTGTTGTAGCACCCCTTAATCAAGTGTTGCGCAACACCTAGCCAGGGACTGGGAGCACTAACAGAAAAGATTGAAAACACTATTTTGGTGTTTCGAGTCCTGTCTAGTGCAGAATTAGATACCTTCTCCTTTGCTGTCGTTTACTCTCTCTACAGCTTCAAAATGCCAGTATGATGTTTTGAATCCTGTCTAGTGCAGAATTATATCCCTTTGTCTGGTGTCTTAATGGTTAACATTGTTTTATGTATTTCATCATTTGCCATTTTATACCGGTTTGGCGGGCATTGTCAAGCTCAGTGTTCAAACCACCAGCACTAACTGGATGTTGAACTGCAAGACTTGAGGATTCTGCACTTGCCTCATCCATTGACATTCATGAACGTGGGAATGGGTGCTGTGCTCATTGAATGTCAATTTGTCTGACGGTTTTGATATCCGTTCATCATAATCCATTACACCTCATGATGGCACAACAAGCTTAATACTAATATAGAAATATACTTTTCTTCAAACATTCATACAACATTGGGTGAAATAATCAAAAAGTCAAATGTTTTGAATAACCCACAATCCTCTAAAAAGAGTCACGTGGCAAGATAAGGAAATGCAATGTGATTAAAATCAAAAGACTTCCAATGAGTTCAATCACTCAATTTGAAAGATACTTACATTTTTAGCAACATATAAAGTTGGATTTATTTTTACATTATTTTGGTCAATTGAAATTAACAAATCATTGAAACGACTAGCATATTTTATTTTTAAAAATATATTTGTACCCTTTATTGAGACAGTTATGAAATGACAAAGGGGATACAGATAGGTGGGAGAAACAGACTGAAGGGTTGTTCTTCTGAAATTAAATCATGTTGCCTCAAGATATTATATTAAGGACAACCTTTGTAAGCCTTTTCATTGAATCATTCACTGATTTATTTTCTTTGATTCATTGACTCTCACCTGAATCGGTCATCAGCCTTCAGGACATCCATGATGGTACCCATTGGCGGAGTCAGGACCTTGTCGACCGTGAACATGCTGCCAAAACGGCCGGTCTTGTCGTGGGCAGCGATACAGGAGTTCTCAATGCACAGGCTCTGTTATTAAAACAGAGAGAGAGAGATAGAGAGAGAGAGAGAGAGAGACAGAGAGAGAGAGAGAGAGAGAGAGAGAGAGAGAGAGAGAGAGAGAGAGAGAGAGAGAGAGAGAGAGAGAGAGAGAGAGAGAGAGAGAGAGAGAGAGAGAGAGAGAGAGAGAGAGAGAGAGAGAGGGGAACAGACAGCGAGGTTGGAGGGACGTTTGCTCTACTCATCACCATGATTGCATCCCAAATGGAACCCTATTCCCTATGTAGTGCACTACTTTTGACCAGAGCCCTATGGGCCCTGTGGACTCTGGTCAATAGTAGTGCACTACGTAGGGAATAGGGTTCCATTTGGGATGCACCCCATCCAGTCTACCAAGCAGTCTGGCACCTGGCTTCCTTCCTTTCTTCCCCTGCACTCTGACATGATGACTCACAAGTGGTCTCTCTCTCTCTCTCTGGAAAACGCTTATTGTGGTCGTCTGGAAATTCCATTACAAAGCAGAAATGTGAGCGTTGCTGAACAACCATCTGCCACCCAGGAGAGAACGGAGCAGAGCTGTGAAAACGGTGTGAAACAACATCCTGGATAACTATTCTACAGTATGAGGACGTGTAGAGGGACTAAAACCTCACTAGTTAGGCCTACTTCTCTGACTCATTTGGAGAATTTGGAGAATTGACCACCCAGAAACTGTTCATTGTTAATATGAAAACAAGCACAATCATGCTTTGTATAGTTTGGTATAGTGTATTTTGGGTAATCTATGTAATGAGTTAGCCCTTAGGAAGAGAGTAATCTACATAATGAGTTAGCCCTTAGGAAGAGAGTAATCTACATAATGAGTTAGCCCTTAGGAAGAGAGTAATCTACATAATGAGTTAGCCCTTAGGAAGATATTTGTCTTTTTCCAGAAGAACAACTGTGCTCAGAGTTACTTTTAGATCGCGCTCTTAATTCAGCTCAATTGAGGCTTTTATATCCTCTGATGCCAGCTGTAGGTCCTCTAGAGGGCTTTGATCAGTGGCTCTTACGTTACGGTAGACCAACACTCTGAGGTTGATTCCTCCCAGAGTCTCTAGCTCTTGTCCGTGGTACAGCGACCTGGAAGACAGCTGCTCCTTCAGGATGTGGTTCTTCAACAGCTTCTTCAGCTCGCCAGACATCGACACACCCTCTGTTAACAATAGACAAGTTATCAGATCGATGAAATGGCTGAAGAATCATGGCTCAAGTCCCTCCTGTTTGTTAGCACAGAGAGGGAAGAGGGAGGGAGGCAGAGAGAGGGAGGGAGACAGAGAGAGAGATGGAGAGAGAGAAAGAGATGGAGAGAGACAAAGATGGAGAGAGAGTGCCATCGATCGATGTTACCTTTGAAAGCATCATTCTGAGGGGTCAGGATGGTCAGAGCCTCTGAGCCAGAAAGGTGGGCGCTAAGACCAGCGTCAACAAACAGCTTGGTTGCTGTGGTAACGACGGATCCCTGGGCCAGCTCCAATAAGGTCTTAGCTTTAAAAAGAGATCAGTACATATAAACATTTATCACTGCACATAGAGATGGGAAAGACTCCTCATAAGTAGACTTGAGGTCTTGTCTCAACAAGAACCATTGAGTTGAATTTACTTTATATTCAGTGCAGTAGCGTCCCAAACAGACACACGTAGACTCTCAACTCCTCTGATCGTCAGAGACTAAATCACCTTTACTAATAATCTCATAACAGAGATCTTCTCAGACTAAATCACCTTTACTAATAATCTCATAACAGAGATCTTCTCAGACTAAATCACCTTTACTAATAATCTCATAACAGAGATCTTCTCAGACTAAATCACCATTACTAATAATCTCATAACAGAGATCTTCTCAGACTAAATCCCCATTACTAATAATCTCATAACAGAGATCTTCTCAGACTAAATCACCATTACTAATAATCTCATAACAGAGATCTTCTCAGACTAAATCACCTTTACTAATAATCTCATAACAGAGATCTTCTCAGACTAAATCACCATTACTAATAATCTCATAACAGAGATCTTCTCAGACTAAATCACCATTACTAATAATCTCATAACAGAGATCTTCTCAGACTAAATCACCTTTACTAATAATCACATAACAGAGATCTTCTCAGACTAAATCACCTTTACTAATAATCTCATAACAGAGATCTTCTCAGACTAAATCACCATTACTAATAATCTCATAACAGAGATCTTCTCAGACTAAATCACCATTACTAATAATCTCATAACAGAGATCTTCTCAGACTAAATCACCTTTACTAATAATCTCATAACAGAGATTTTCTCAGACTAAATCACCTTTACTAATAATCTCATAACAGAGATCTTCTCAGACTAAATCACCATTACTAATAATCTCATAACAGAGATCTTCTCAGACTAAATCACCTTTACTAATAATCTCATAACAGAGATCTTCTCAGACTAAATCACCTTTACTAATAATCTCATAACAGAGATCTTCTCAGACTAAAGCACCTTTACTAATAATCTCATAACAGAGATCTTCTCAGACTAAATCACCTTTACTAATAATCTCATAACAGAGATCTTCTCAGACTAAATCACCTTTACTAATAATCTCATAACAGAGATCTTCTCAGACTAAATCACCTTTACTAATAATCTCATAACAGAGATCTTCTCAGACTAAATCACCATTACTAATAATCTCATAACAGAGATCTTCTCAGACTAAATCACCATTACTATTAATCTCATAACAGAGATCTTCTCAGACTAAATCACCTTTACTAATAATCTCATAACAGAGATCTTCTCAGACTAAATCACCTTTACTAATAATCTCATAACAGAGATCTTCTCAGACTAAATCACCTTTACTAATAATCTCATAACAGAGATCTTCTCAGACTAAATCACCATTACTAATAATCTCATAACAGAGATCTTCTCAGACTAAATCACCTTTACTAATAATCTCATAACAGAGATCTTCTCAGACTAAATCACCTTTACTAATAATCTCATAACAGAGATCTTCTCAGACTAAATCACCTTTACTAATAATCTCATAACAGAGATCTTCTCAGACTAAATCACCATTACTAATAATCTCATAACAGAGATCTTCTCAGACTAAATCACCTTTACTAATAATCTCATAACAGAAGGCAGAGGTCCAATAATTTGAATTACAGCCTTATATTTGGCGTTGACGCAACTCTCAATTTAAGTCTCTGGCTCTGGTTTGAATACCTGAGTCTGGGATGAGGAGCTCGTTGATGTAGTGGATGACTCCGTTGGTCCCCAGCTGGTCTTTCTTCTGGATGATGGCCTTCCCGTTGAGGGTCATGTCAGCCCCATCACAGCCCACCTCAAGCACAGTTCCCTGTAAGGTCTCCAGGGGAGTACCAGATGTGATGGACTCTGCACACTGCATGTTCTTCAGGATGTGGTAGTTCAGCAGGTCTGGATGGAGAGTACAGACACAAGTAGAAGTTAGTTAATGTTAATAAGTGATTGGGTTTCCTTCTCCAATATCTATCTCCCCATTGTATATCCAACTGTCCTTAAAAAAAAAAAAGAGTCACCTCTCAAAGCCACGGGGTCTCCCAGGATCCTGTTGAGCATTTCAGGGGGGATCTTCGCGAAGGCTTCGTTGGTTGGAGCGAACACCGTGTAGTGACCATCACTCTCCAGCATTTGGGTCAGACCAGCAGCAGCAACAGCAGTCTAAAACACAGAGATTCACACACTGAATCAACACTGAATCAACACTGAACACTGTTTTTCTCTACATGATTCAAATTGCACATACAATAAAAAAGACTGATAGCATTGCATAGCATATGTTCAACATGTATAAAATGGTAAGAGAGTTCTGTGTGATAGACTGTTCTGTGAATGAATGAATGAATGAATGAATGGATTAATGGATAAAGCAACAAACTGTTAAAACTCATTTACTTACACGAAGAGTCTCCAGATCATCATCGGTGTCGATGAAAGTGTGCACGTCGTTGGTAACGGCGGTGATGACTCTGTCCACAACGTGCACGATCCCGTTGGTAGCATGCTGGTCTGTCTTCACCAGACGAGCACAGTTCACTGTTACAATCTGCAATAACGAGAGGCAATTATGACGTTTTTTGTTCATCTCATGATTTAGCTGGCTTTCAACGTGACCGTTTTTGAAAAATTACCAAAACTGTTTGGTAAAGATTTTTAGACGACGACGTTGTCTGTTCATGTCTCTTTTGTTGTTGAGCTGTCTCTCTATAGGTTCCAACTGACTTGGGCCCAGATGGCCTGTGTCATACAGCACAAACAGATCTGGGACCAGGCCAGGTCAAAACATCATATACCTTCCAATCACAGGAGGCTGGTGAGGACAGGACGGCTCATAACAATGACTGGAATGACGTGAATGAAATGGTATCAAACAGATGGAAACCCTGTGTTTGATGTGTCAACACCATTCTATTCATTCCATTCCAGTCGTTACTATGGAGCCCGTCCTCCCCAATTAAGGTGCCAACCAGCCGCCTGTGTTTCCAATATAAATGCAACATTAAACATCGGACAGATGCTACTCACTCCGTTGGGGTAGTGGTGGATGTGAACGTTGAAGTCTTGGTACATGGAGGGGAAGGCAGATCCATGCTTCAGGTCCTCAGAGGTCAAACGGCGGTTCACCATGTGGTAGTGGAGTGCGTTGAGCAGCTCAATGTTCACGTTGCTCACCAGAGCATCCAGGATTTCCTACACAACCATAAAAACCAGAGTCATATTTTCATCAGAATAACGATCAGTCACAAGCTAACAATATATGCTGAACAAAAATATAAAACGCATCACGTAAAGTTGTTTACATCCATGTTAGTGAGCATTTCTCCTTTGCCAAGATAATCCATCCACCTGACAGGTGTGGCATATCAAGAAGCTGATTAAACAGCATGATCATTACACAGGTGCACCTTGTGCTGGAGACAATAAAAGGCCACTAAAATGTGCAGTTCTGTCACAAAACACAATGCCACAGATGTCTCAAGTTGAGGGAGAGTGCAATTGGCATGCTGAATGCAGCAATGTCCACCAGAGCTGTTGCCAGAGAATTGAATGATAATTTCTCTACCATAAGCCGGCTCCAATGTCGTTTTAGAGAATTTGGCAGTATGTCCAACCGGCCTCACAACCACAGACCACGTGTATGGCGTCGTGTGGGCGAGTGGTTTTCTGATGTCAACATTGTGAACAGAGTTCCCCATGGTG
This sequence comes from Coregonus lavaretus, assembly GCF_964263955.1. NCBI lineage: Eukaryota > Metazoa > Chordata > Actinopteri > Salmoniformes > Salmonidae > Coregonus > Coregonus lavaretus. The sequence goes on along the minus strand of NC_140019.1, from coordinate 36,631,942 downwards.
GTGGTGGGATTATGGCATGGGCAGGCATAAGCTACGGACAACAAATACAATTGCATTTTATCAATAGCAATTTCAATGCACAGAGATACCGTGACGAGATCCTGAGGCCCATTGTCATGCCATTCATCCGCCGCCATCACCTCATGTTTCAGCATGATAATGCACAGCCCCATGTCACAAGGATCTGTACACAATTCCTGGCAGCTGAAAATGTCCCAGTTCTTCCATGGCCTGCATACTCAACAGACATGTCACCCATTGAGCATGTTTGGGATGCTCTGGATAGACGTGTAGGACAGCGTGTTCCAGTTCCCGCCAATATCCAGCAACTTCGCACAGCCATTGAAGAGGAATGGGACAACATTCCACAGGCCACAATCAACAGCCAGATCAACTCTATGTGAAGGAGATGTGCCGCACTGCATGAGGCAAATGGTGACACCAGATACTGTCTGGTTTTCTGATCCATGCTCCTACCTTTACTTTAAGTATCTGTGACCAACAGATGCATATCTGTATTCCCAGTCATGTGAAATCCATTGACTAGGGCCTAATGAATTTATTTCACTTGACAGATTTCCTTATATGAACTTTAACTATTAGAAATTGTTGCAAGTTGCGTTTATATTTTTGTTCAGTTCATTCGGAAAGTATTCAGACCCCTTGACTTTTTCTACATTTTGTTACATTACAGCCTTATTCTAAAATGTATTAAATAGTTTTTTCCCCCTTGTATGTAAATGTATTAAAAATAAATAAATATGAAATATCACATTTACATAAGTATTCAGACCCTTTCCTCAGTACTTTGTTGAAGCACCTTTGGCAGCGATTACAGCCTCGAGTCTTCTTGGGTATGACGCTACAAGCTTGGCACACCTGTATTTGGGGAGTTTATCCCATTCTTCTCTGCACATCCTCTCAAGCTCTGTCAGGTTGGATGGGGAGCATCGCTGCACAGCTATTTTCAGGTCTCTCCAGAGATGTTAGATCGGGTTCAAGTCCGGGCTCTGGCTGGGCCACTCAAGGACATTCAGAGACTTTTCCCGAAGCCACTCCTGCGTTGTCTTGGCTGTGTGCTTAGCGTCGTTGTCCTGTTGGAAGGTGAACCTACGCCCCAGTCTGAGGTCCTGAGCAGGTTTTCATCAAGAATCTCTCTGTACTTTGCTCCGTTCATCTTTCCCTCGATCCTGACTAGTCTCCCAGTCCCTGCCGCTGAAAAACATCCCCACAGCATGATGCTGCCACCACCATGCTTCACCATAGGGATGGTGCCAGGTTTCCTCCAGACGTGACGCTTGACATTCAGGCCAAAGAGTTCAATCTTGGTTTCATCAGACCAGAGAATCTGGTTTCTCATGGTCTGAGAGTCCTTTAGGTGCCTTTTGGCAAACTCCAAGCGGGCTGTCATGTGCCTTTTACTGAGGAGTGGCTTCCGTCTGGCCACTCTACCATAAAGGCCTGATTGGTAGAGTGCTGCAGAGATGGTTGTCCTTCTGGAAGGTTCTCCCATCTCCACAGAGGAACTCTGGAGCTCTGTCAGAGTGACCATCGGGTTCTTGGTCACCTCCCTGACCAAGGCCCTTCTCCCCGATTGCTCAGTTTGGCCGGGCAGCCAGCTCTAGGAAGAGTCTTGGTGGTTCCAAACTTCTTCCATTTAAGAATGATGGGCGCGACTGTGTTCTTGGGAATCTTCAATGCTGCAGACAGTTTTTGGTACCCTTCCCCAGATCTGTGCTTCGACACAATCCTGTCTCCGAGCTCTACGGACAATTCCTTCGACCTCATGGCTTGATTTTTGCTCTGACATGCACTTTCAACTGTGGGACCTTATATAGACAGGTGTGTGCTTTTCCAAATCATGTCCAATCGATTGAATTTACCACAGGTGGACTTTAATCAAGTTGTAGAAACATCTCAAGGATGATCAATGGACACAGGATGCACCTGAGCTCAATTTTTAGTCTCATAGCAAAGGGTCTGAATACTTACGTAATTAAGGTATTTCTGTTTTTTGTTTTTGATAACTTTGCAAAAATATCTAAAAACCTTTTTTCGCTTTGTCATTATGGGGTATTGTGTGTAGATTGATTAGGAAAATGTAATTACATTTTATCCATTTTAGAGTAAGGCTGTAACATAACAAAATGAGGAAAACGTCAAGGGGTCTGAATACTTTCCGAATGCCCTGTATATATTAACAAATACATGAACTTGGTTATAGCTATAACTACTGCTCCTAAAAATAACTTTGAAACGCTAGTGTGGTTGGTTAGGCTGATAACACATAGCCCGAGGCCAGCATAATACAATATCTCTAGATGCAACAGGATTGGGGTCAATTATATTTAATTTCCAGGTTTTCCCTCAGTGTATCCCCTCTCCTGTGAAAACTAGACACACTCACAACGGGTAGGGCCGCCCATGCATCGTTGCTTGGAGCGAAGAAGGTGAAGCTCCCTGGTCCCTCGATCTCCTCCCTTAGCTGAGCCCTCTCTGAGTATATCTTAGTGGTGGCAGCTCCAACCATACCCAGGGTGTTGTAGATGTTCACCAACGGCAGGGCTGGAAGAAAAAAAATACATTCTTTCATCTTCATATGGGGGAATGTATGAAATTCAAAATGTTGACTTGATGGATGTATATTTCACAACCAATTGATGACTAGCTGTTGCATTATATGGGGTAGTAAGTGACCGAGCTATAACTTCATTTGCATATTTCTTACCAGCGGGACAACCCTTCTCTCCTGGAAGCTTCTCGTAACCGGGGCAACACTCATAGCTGATCACCCTGTCGACCAATAAGAACACACGTTAAGGATGACTGCAGCCAATCAGAGATGAAAACAAACAGGTCAGTTTCTCATTACCCTTTCAAATCAAAAAGACTTTAGCCTTGTCCCAGATCTCGTTTGTGCCGTCTTGCCACAAACAGATCTGGGACCAGGCTACAAAAGATTGAGCAATGCGTCTTAGGTTAAATGATTCAACCACATGCTATACACATAGTTCTGCCATTTTTTGTGCATTTAAGATATTTCCACAATAAATCTGAACTGGGCTCAGCTGGATCCCGGAAGGTCATAAAAGCTCATTTCTTCAGAGTGAGAGAAGGAGCAGAGGAATCCACTGACCCAGGGTTGGCCAAAAGAAACTCCTGAAAGGGGACTAAGAGACTGATACTGAAACACAGGCTCCCGCCAGTAAAAACAAAGAGAGAACGGTCAAGCGAAGGTGTACCACTAAACTACTGGATAAAAATGTTCACCTTAAAGTTAAGTCAAAAATAAGTGGTCTAGATCCATGAAAAGGAAGCTTTTAACTAGCTACATTCGGTGGCAAGTTCTTCCTACAACCAGAAAACAAAAAACATGAATAAAAGATGCTAGTCCATTGTGTAAACATTAGTATTGCTAATCAAACAGTGGCACACATAGGTTATAGTGAGCAACACACAGTGGCAATATTAACAATACATAACACACAAAAAAAAGACAAGGCAAAAGCTGTGGAAAGCTACGCTAAAATTATTTGGCATCTTGCAGCCCCGTGCAGCCCCTACACCCCAACTCGAGTACTCCAGCTCTGATCTCTTGGCCCAGACCAGTCAAAGCTCTTCAGCAGAGTACCTGCCCATCTTCCGAAAACATCTGAAACCCTACCTCTTCAAAGAGTATCTTAAATAATCCCACAGCACCCCCCCCCCCCCCCCCCCCCACAGCTACTTTACTGAGGAAAAAGTACTTACTATGATTGAGATATGTGGTTGTCACACCTAGTTATTTTAAGATGAATGCACTAACTGTAACTCACTCTGGATAAAAGCGTCTGCTAAATGACTAGAATGTAAAAGAGGACCAACTCTGAGTCCTAACATTGATGAAAGTCAATGGAAAACTACCTGAGTCTGACACATTCAATAACCCACTTGTCAACATCAACCCTAGTTAGCCACCCCATCCCCACCATCCCCTTCAAGCATAATGAACTATACTGTAAAAGCTGTTAAAGACCCCAGACAGGCGAGGCTCTGAGCAATCAGCTACTGTTAAACTCCCAGGGTGAGGGTAGGGGGTAGCTCAGAAACATGGTTTGGGGACAATCCTAATATTAAGCAAGGGAGGTGGGGTTACAGGGAAACCCTGTAAAACACACTAGCTTGGAAACCAGACCAGACTGATTATCAAAACAGATGGTCACTCAACTTCGTTTTTGTTCTCCGCAAGCATAAACAAAGATGGTAGCCATGGATTTCTGACAAAATAAACAGTAAGGTTGCATAATTCAAACACTGTGTACATTGAGACGTCCAAGTGTTGAGGCAAGCGATCCACCAGACTAAAGTACTGAAGAAGAGACTGGAGGGCCATTCGACTTTATTGGTTCCATGTTGAAAACAGCATGCTAGATAGATTTGGATTTACCACACAGTCTCTCATTTGTAACTTTATATTCATTGGTACAGTACCCAAAAAAATGTTTTCTTGCTTTATTGATTAAGAATAGACACCAAAAACGTTCCTTTCCCAGACAAAATAACAAGATGTAATTTGTTGTAAAAGTGACTATGTATAAAGCTTTACAGACTAGTTAGCTTTGGGATTCACCTTTGGTCAAATGTTACTACTTCAAAACATAGTGTGATTGCTGAGCAAAGCAGAAGAACCAACGCATTGACGTTGAGAATGGGGCTTAAAGGTAGCTAAGGGGTGTTGGGAGGTAGCTAGGGGGTGTTGGGAGGTAGCTAAGGGGTGTTGGGAGGTAGCTAAGGGGTGTTGGGAGGTAGCTAGGGGGTGTTGGGAGGTAGCTAGGGGGTGTTGGGAGGTAGCTAAGGGGTGTTGGGAGGTAGCTAGGGGGTGTTGGGAGGTAGCTAAGGGGTGTTGGGAGGTAGCTAGGGGGTGTTGGGAGGTAGCTAGGGGGTGTTGGGAGGTAGCTAGGGGGTGTTGGGAGGTAGCTAGGGTGTGTTGGGAGGTAGCTAGAGATGTTGGGAGGTAGCTAGGGGGTGTTGGGAGAAGGCTAGGGGGTGTTGGGAGAAGGCTAGGGGGTGTTGGGAGAAGGCTAGGGGGTGTTGGGAGAAGGCTAGGGGATGTTGGGAGGTAGCTAGGGTGTGTTGGGAGGTAGCTAGGGGATGTTGGGAGGTAGCTAGGGGGTGTTGGGAGAAGGCTAGGGGTGTTGGGAGGTAGCTAGGGGGTGTTGGGAGGTAGCTAGGGGGTGTTGGGAGGTAGCTAGGGGGTGTTGGGAGGTAGCTAGGGGGGGTTGGGAGGTAGCTAGGGGGTGTTGGGAGGTAGCTAGGGGGTGTTGGGAGGTAGCTAGGGGGGGTTGTTAGGTAGCTAGGGGGTGTTGGGAGGTAGCTAGGGGGTGTTGGGAGGTAGCTAGGGGGTGTTGGTAGGTAGCTAAGGGGTGTTGGGAGGTAGCTAGGTGGTGTTGGGAGGTAGCTAGGGGGTGTTGGGAGAAGGCTAGGGGGGGTTGGGAGGTAGCTAGGGGGTGTTGGGAGGTAGCTAGGGGGTGTTGGGAGGTAGCTAGGGGGGGTTGTTAGGTAGCTAGGGGGGGTTGTTAGGTAGCTAGGGGGTGTTGTTAGGGTTATTGGTGACTGTAACCTCTCTAGCCCCAGCAGCACCACCTCCCCATGGCCTACATTCTAACCCATTACCTGTTGAGCCCAGTGGCCACTCACAGTCACACAGACAGGGATTGTTCAGTACAGGACGATGAAAGCTACTACACATTCCTGTCTTTAAAACTTCATCCAGACCTGGGTTCAAATACTATTTGAAATCATTTAAGAAACTTTTTTTTTTTTTGCTTACCTGGCCTAACAGGCCAATATAATATTCCCCAAACTGCAAACCCCTGCACATCTGGCACTACAGACAGGCTAGAGTATTAGAAATATTCTAAATAGTATTTTAACAGGTTGGCTCCCTCTTTCCATGGATGTCTGTCTCTGTCTGTAAATGTAATTAAATCCAAGCAGATAAAAGCTTTTAGGAACCTTTGTTTACACAAGCCCAAGTTTGTCCTTTGAACGCAACTCTCAAACTCCCAGTCCCAGCCCTCTCAAATTGACACAGTTAGGCCTGGCTTGCTATGGAAAAATCACATTTTCCTGGCTCCCTTATGAATGATTAGTGTGTGTTTAAGGATGTAGGGTCCCTCAACAGTGCCCTCTAAAGCCATAATTTCCTCCAAACATCCAGCGCACACAGCAAAGTTTCACTTCCTCTTCAACTTTCATGAAATTTCCAATGAAAGAAACACTGTTGTGAATCGCCAGCAAAAGTCTCCCGTTACAAAGTCATCAAGTTAGTGTCAGTGGTTACATTTTCTACAGGAAATATCCAGATAATTTCACAATACTTATCAAGGGAGATCAAATAACAAGAACATTCCAGGAACAGAAGACTATCTCTCTCACACACACACACACACACACACACACACACACACACACACACACACACACACACACACACACAAACACACACTAACTTATTCTAAATAGCAAATGCATGTTTTCTTAGCACACCAATTCCCATGCACTGCAGGGCAAGGCGGTATGTAATGGTGCAATGGTCGACACATGGCTTTCCCATGCCATGCAAAACCTACAACCCAATCTCACAGGAATGTTAGACAGAGCAAATAACCAATAGCATCTTGCTCCCTGCAGGGACGTTAACATTGATGTCAATCAAACCACCGCTACTGTGGAGTGCTGTCAGTGCCTTTACTGCCCATGGATCCAGGACGGGGCCGATCTGGAAGACTGGTAACTTGAGTTGTCCTTTGACCCTCAGAGGTGGTCAAGCTACTTAACAGTACCCTGACTGATTGATTAGAGAGACACAAGGTATCCATGATCTACTGTGTAACTACCTAGCTAACCTGGCTATTTATCTTGTCCAAACTAACTACTTAGCTAACCCAGCTATTTATCTCCCTTAAACTAACTACCTAGCTAACCTAGCTATTTATGCTCCAGAAATAGTTGTCCATGCTTCATGTCGTCTACTACAGTTAGACCAGAGACTACTACAGTTAGACCAGAGACTACTACAGTTAGACCAGATACTACTACAGTTAGACCAGAGACTACTACAGTTAGACCAGAGACTACTACAGTTAGATCAGAGACTACTACAGTTAGACCAGACAGCTAGACCAATTTGACATCTAACTAAGATGTTTGGTGCAGTATTTCTAAATGAAAATGCCCGAACAACCGAAAAACCCCTTACCGAAGTCCAAAACGAACAAAAACGTCACAAAATGTCATCATAATATATGCACAAACTCTTCCAAACTGTTTCGTCTGGGAAGCATGAGGAAGCATGAGGACGCCTTTATACTGTGAAATCCCGAGTGGCGCAGTGGTCTAAGGCACTGCATTGCAGTGCTAGCTGTGCCACTAGATCCTGGTTCGAATCCAGGCTCTGTCGTAGCCGGCCGTGACCGGGAGACCCATAGGGTGGCGCACAATTCGTCCAGGGTAGGGGAGGGAATGGCCGGCAGGGGATGTAGCTCAGTTGGTAGAGCATGGTGTTTGCAACGCCAGGGTTGTGGGTTCGATTCCCACGGGGGGCCAGTATGCAAAATAAAATAAATGTATGCACTCACTAACTGTAAGTCGCTCTGGATAAGAGCGTCTGCTAAATTACTAAAATGTTAACTGGACCATTAAGTCATAAACACTTTTAGAATATATTTCTCCCCCAGGACTGTTGGGACGTCTTGCATTATAGCAGACTATACAGTACATCCCAAATGGCACCCTATTCCCTATATAGTACACTACTTCTGACCAGAGCCCTAGGAGCCCCGGTCAAAAGTAATAGGGATCTGGTCAAAAGTAGTACACTATTTAGGGAGTAGGGTGCCATTTGAGACACACACACTGTCTCATCTCCACTGGCATCAGACAGTCCTGGCAGGACCCAACTACTGCAGGAGAAGTTCCCGTAACAGGATGAAGAAAAAGCATTTCCCACTTCAACATGCAGCTAGCTGGATTCCAACTGAACCAATATTTAACGAGGTTTTGTAATAACAACCTCAATCTCAGCAGATGATTGAAAACAGACCTCACTGCCTGTCACCTTTTACAACATCGAGTCGTTATGGTTAGGTGACTTAAATATTTGGGCTACTGTTTCAGGAAGGAATTTCACTTATGTGCTTCTTAAACTCTCACCTTCATCGTGCTTACTCTCTGAAGATTGAGATTTTATGCAAGCTGGTGTTTGGGACTAACTCAGCATACAGTGCCTTGCAAAAGTATTCATTCCCCTTGGCATTTTTCCTATTTTGTTGCATTACAACCTGTAATTTAAATGGATTTTTATTTGGATTTCATGTAATGGACATACCCAAAATAGTCCAAATTGGTGAAGTCAAATGAAAAAATAACTTGTTTCAAAGAATTCTAGAAAATAAATAACGGAAAAGTGGTGCGTGCATATGTATTCACCCCCTTTGCTATGAAGCCCCTAAATAAGATCTGGTGCAACCAATTACCTTCAGAAGTCACATAATTAGTTAAATAAAGTCCACCTGTGTGCAATCTAAGTGTCACATGATCTGTCACATGATCTCAGTATATATACACCTGTTCTGAAAGGCCCCAGAGTCTGCAACACCACTAAGCAAGGGGCACCACCAAGCAAGCGGCACCATGAAGACCAAGGAGCTCTCCAAACAGGTCAGGGACAAAGTGGTGGAGAAGTACAGATCAGGGTTGGGTTATAAAGAAATATCTGAAACTTTGAACATCCCACGGAGCACCATTAAATCCATTATTAAAAAATGGAAAGAATATGGCACCACAACAAACTCACGGACCAGGCAAGGAGGGCATTAATCAGAGAGGCAACAAAGAGACCAAAGATAACCCTGAAGGAGCTGCAAAGCTCCACAGCGGAGATTGGAGTATCTGTCCATAGGACCACTTTAAGCCGTACACTTTAAGCTGCAAACACGTTTGGTGTTCTCCAAAAGCCATGTGGGAGACTCCCCAAACATATGGAAGAAGGTACTCTGGTCAGATGAGACTAAAATTGAGCTTTTTGGCCATCAAGGAAAATGCTATGTCTGGTGCAAACCCAACACCTCTCATCACCCCGAGAACACCATCCCCACAGTGAAGCATGGTGGTGGCAGCATCATCCTGTGGGGATGTTTTTCATTGGCAGGGAAACTGGTCAGAATTGAAGGAATGATGGATGGCGCTAAATACAGGGAAATTCTTGAGGGAAACTGTTTCAGTCTTCCAGAGATTTGAGACTGTGACGGAGGTTCACCTTCCAGCAGGACAATGACCTTAAGCATACTGCTAAAGCAACAGTTGAGTGGTTTAAGGGGAAACATGTAAATGTCTTGGAACGGCCTAGTCAAAGCCCAGACCTCAATCTAATTGAGAATCTGTGGTATGACTTAAAGATTGCTGTACACCAGTGGAACCCATCCAACTTGAAGGAGCTAAGCAGTTTTGCCTTGAAGAATGGGCAAAAATCCCAGTGGCTAGATGTGCCAAGCTTATAGAGACATACCCCAAGAGACTTGCAGCTGTAATTGCTGCAAAAGGGGTGAAGAGTTATGCACGCTCAAGTTTTCTGTTTTTTTTGTCTTATTTCTTGTTTGTTTCACAATAAAAAATATTTTGCATCTTCAAAGTGGTAGGCATGTTGTGTAAATCAAATGACACAACCCCCCCCCCAAAAAAAATCAAATTTAATTCCAGGTTGTAAGGCAACAAAATAGGAAAAATGCCAAGGGGGTGAATACTTTCGCAAGCCACTGTAACTGTCAAATCAATTCCTTCTCCCTGTATGCCATCTAGTGTATCTCTATTCTATTCTATGCTTCCAGCAGAATAGAGGTGAAGGCTAAATGCTTTATCTACTTTTCTTTCAGCCTGACAATCTTAGTTGGGAGTTCTCCTTCAATAAACCCACATGAAAGGAGTGGACAACTCATAAATCATGCTTAAAATCTAATGTTTGCATATCTAAATGAACAATACAGGAAATGGCCTGCTCAGCACAAATGACTTAAAAAGTTTGAGATCCTCATCCCTTCTGATGAAGGACAGCCTATCGATCCACAGTAGATGTATTGTCTACACCAGTAGGCTATAATACACATATATTGACGCAGCATGTTGTAATAAATCAACTCACTGTCAACCATTCAAATTAAAATGCACGTTAATTACATGCTTATAGTACACTCACGTTGGCTTGCCGCAGATCTTGCGATGGTACCATTGCTTGCAGTTGGTGAAGTACTTCTTGTCAGTCCCCTGTATTTTCTGCATCGCGCACACGTTGGGTCTAAAAGAGATGAAATAATATTTTATTACGCTTTATTTTGCCGGCACATTACAGTAGACAATTTGAGTTTGCCCTTCACATCGAATTACTTGTTCACTTTACTTCAAGCAGTTGTGAAGCACAACACAGTATGCCATTACAAATAAGTAGGCGTAGTAGGTTGTATATTTTCAAACATAAATCATGCTTTGTAATTATACGAACAGAAGTCATGTTCGCTTGATATTGAATAGCGCAGAACTTTATATGTGCACATCATCATTTGAATAATTTCGGAGCCTTACCCATGCTGTCTGCCTCTTATCCTGCTGTGCTGAAGAACTGATTGATAGGGTGACTTTGCCAAACAAATAGTTGCAATCGAGGTGAGCGCCAAAGTGAATAAAGTTAAGTGCTGCATTTTGGCCTTTTGCCCTCCGCACTCCAGACAAGTCGGAGAACGGTGCGACCAGGAATATATAGTGAAGGGAACATTTATGGGGAGGGGCGTGGGGAGTGAGCCAAGACGGGCGTGGGGAGTGAGCCACAAATACAGTAATGATATTGAAAGAAAATAAGTAGAATAGATTGAAAAGAAAATCGATTCATTAATGTGAACAAATAATTTTGAGATACAATTATTGGTCTTCAAATTACTCCCAAATGCAATGCCATCCCTCGCCTGAGACATGAAGACTTGCATCAGCTCCTCAAGTTAATGCCTGGGTCAGCCATTAGATACATGGGGATTTCACCCGCTGAGGACATCCACTGTAGAGAGTATCATAGCCAGGACATTTAGCCTTCTGAGGACATCCACTGTAGAGAGTATCATAGCCAGGACATCTAGCCTTCCGAGGACATCCACTGTAGAGAGTATCATAGCCAGGACATTTATTTTACCACAGAAAGTCTCATTTGACCTGAACAAAGTTTCTCAGACAATAGATTCAGTCATTGGCCTGGACTGGGAACCCTGGACTGGGAACTCTGACAAAACTCATTTTTGTTAATACATCTGTCTCACATCCAGAGTATTTCAGCAGGGATGAATGCATTGTTAACTGGGATTCTCTTCCTCTGACCCTATTACGGGGGCTGAGTCACTGGCTTCCATGCCGTCCCTAGGAGGGGTGCGTTACGTAGTGCCAGGCTTTTTTCGCTATACTCGACTTGAGTGGGTTGAGTCACTGACGTGATCTTCCTGTCCGGTTTGTCGCTCCCTTGGGCTCATGCGGTGGAGGAGATCTTTGTGGGCTATACTCAGCCTTAGTAAGTTGGTGGTCTGTTGATATCCCTCTGGTGGTGTGGGGGCTGTGCTTTGGCAAAGTGAGTGGGGTTATATCCTGCCTGGTTGGCCCTGTCCGGGGGTATCGTCGGACAGGGCCACAGTGTCCCCCGGTTGCCCTTTTCTTGTGGCAACAGGTCACAAATCTTGCTGCTGTGATTGCACACTGTGGTATTTCACCCGATAGATGCGGGAGTTTATCCAAATTGGATTTGTTTTCGAATTCTTTGTGGGTCTGTGTAATCTGAGGGAAGTATGTGTTTCTAATATGGTCATACATTTGGCAGCTAAGTTTCCACCTCATTTTGTGGGCAGTGTGCACATAGCCTGTCTTCTCTTGAGAGCCAGGTCTGCCTACGGCGGCCTTTCTCAATAGCAAGGCTATGCTCACTGAGTCTTTACATAGTCAAAGATTTCCTAAATGTTGGGTCAGTCACAGTGGTCAGGTATTCTGCCACTGTGTACTCTCTGTTTAGGGCCAAATAGCATTCTAGTTTGTTCTGTTTTTTTGTAAATTCTTTCCAATGTGTCAAGTAATTTTCTTGTTGTTTTCTATTGATTTGGTTGGGTTCATTTGTGTTGCTGTTGCTATCCTGGGGCTCTGTGGGGTCTGTTTGTGTTTGTGAACAGAGCCCCAGGACCAGCTTGCTTAGGGGACTATTCTCCAGGTTAATCTCTCTGTAGGTGATGGCTTTGTTATGGAAGGTTTGGGAATCGCTTCCTTTTAGGTGGTTGTAGAATATAATGGCTCTTTTCTGGATTTTGATAATTAGCGGGTATCGGCCTAATTCTGCTCTGCATTCATTATTTGGTGTTTTACGTTGTACACAGAGGATATTTTTGCTGAATTCTGCATGCAGAGTCTCAATTTGGTGTTTGTCCCATTTTGTGAATTCTTGGTTGGTGAGCGGACCCCAGACCTCACAACCATAAAGGGCAATGGGTTCTATAACTGATTCAAGTATTTTTTGCCAGATCCTAATTGGTATATCAAATTTTATGTTCCTTTTGATGGCATAGAAGGCCCTTCTTGCCTTGTCTCTCAGATCGTTCACAGCTTTGTGGAAGTTACCTGTGGCCTCTCTCTCTCTCTCTCTCTCTCTCTCTCTCTCTCTCTCTCTCTCTCTCTCTCTCTCTCTCTCTCTCTCTCTCTCTCTCTCTCTCTCTCTCTCTCTCTCTCTCTCTCTCTCTCTCTCTCTCTCTCTCTCTCTCTCTCTCTCTCTCTCTCTCTCTCTCTCTCTCTCTCTCTCTCTCTCTCTCTCTCTCTCTCTCTCTCTCTCTCTCTCTCTCTCTCTCTCTCTCTCGGAGGACCTGAGCCCTAGGACCATGCCTCAGGACTACCTGGCCTGATGACTCCAGGCTGTGCCCGTCCCCAGTCCACCTGGTCGTGCCAGTTTCTGCTGTTCTGCCTGTGGCTATGGAACCCTGATCTGTTCACTGGACGTGGTACCTTGTCCCAGACCTGCTGTTTTCCAACCCTCTCTCTCTCTCTCTCTACCGCACCTGCTGTCTCCACCTCTGAATGCTCGGCTATGAAAAGCCAACTAGCATTTACTCCTGAGACGCTGACCTGTTGCACCTTCTACAACCACTGTGCTTATTATTTGACCCTGTTGGTCATCTATGAATGTTTGAACATCTTGAAGAACGATGGCCATTTCCTCTTATAATCTCCACCCGGCACAGCCAGAAGGAGACTGGCCACCCCTCAGAGCCTGGTTCCACTCCAGGTGTCTTCCTAGGTTCCTTCCTTTCTAGGGAGACTTTCCTAGCCACCGTGCTTCTACATCTGCATTGCTGCTGTTTGGGGTTTTAGGCTGGGTTTCTGTAAAAGTACTTTGTGACATCTGCTGATGTAAAATGGGCTTCATGAATAAATTTGATTTGATTTAATTGTTTCATTCACTGAAGATACAGTGAGGGAAAAAAGTATTTGATCCCCTGCTGATTTTGTACGTTTGCCCACTGACAAAGACATGATCAGTCTATAATTTTAATGGTAGGTTTATTTGAACAGTGAGAGACAGAATAACAACAAACATTTTTCAAAAATGTTATAAATTGATTTGCATTTTAATGAGGGAAATAAGTATTTGACCCCTCTGCAAAACATGACTTAGTACTTGGTGGCAAAACCCTTGTTGGCAATCACAGAGGTCAGACGTTTCTTGTAGTTGGCCACCAGGTTTGCACACATCTCAGGAGGGATTTTATTCCACTCCTCTTTGCAGATCTTCTCCAAGTCATTAAGGTTTCGAGGCTGACGTTTGGCAACTCGAACCTTCAGCTCCCTCCACAGATTTTCTATGGGATTAAGGTCTGGAGACTGGCTAGGCCACTCCAGGACCTTAATGTGCTTCTTCTTGAGCCACTCCTTTGTTGCCTTGGCCGTGTTTTTTGGGTCATTGTCATGCTGGAATACCCATCCACGACCCATTTTCAATTCCCTGGCTGAGGGAAGGAGGTTCTCACCCAAGATTTGACGGTACATGGCCCCGTCCATCGTCCCTTTGATGCGGTGAAGTTGTCCTGTCCCCTTAGCAGAAAAACACCCCCAAAGCATAATGTTTCCACCTCCATGTTTGACGGTGGGGATGGTGTTCTTGGGGTCATAGTCAGAATCCCTCCTCCTACAAACACGCAGAGTTGAGTTGATGCCAAAGAGCTCGATTTTGGTCTCATCTGACCACAACACTTTCACCCAGTTCTCCTCTGAATCATTCAGATGTTCATTGGCAAACTTCAGACGGCCCTGTATATGTGCTTTCTTGAGCAGGGGGACCTTGCGGGCGCTACAGGATTTCAGTCCTTCACGGCGTAGTGTGTTACCAATTGTTTTCTTGGTGACTATGGTCCCAGCTGCCTTGAGATCATTGACAAGATCCTCCCGTGTAGTTCTGGGCTGATTCCTCACCGTTCTCATGATCATTGCAACTCCACGAGGTGAGATCTTGCATGGAGCCCCAGGCCGAGGGAGATTGACAGTTATTTTGTGTTTCTTCCATTTGCGAATAATTGCACCAACTGTTGTCACCTTCTCACCAAGCTGCTTGGCGATGGTCTTGTAGCCCATTCCAGCCTTGTGTAGGTCTACAATCTTGTCCCTGACATCCTTGGAGAGCTCTTTGGTCTTGGCCATGGTGGAGAGTTTGGAATCTGATTGATTGATTGCTTCTGTGGACAGGTGTCTTTTATACAGGTAACAAACTGAGATTAGGAGCACTCCCTTTAAGAGTGTGCTCCTAATCTCAGCTTGTTACCTGTATAAAAGACACCTGGGAGCCAGAAATCTTTCTGATTGAGAGGGGGTCAAATACTTATTTCCCTCATTAAAATGCAAATCAATTTATAACATTTTTGACATGCGTTTTTCTGGATTGTTTTGTTGTTATTCTGTCTCTCACTGTTCAAATAAACCTACCATTTAAAATTATAGACTGATCATGTCTTTGTCAGTGGGCAAACGTACAAAATCAGCAGGGGATCGAATACGTTTTTTCCCTCACTGTATGTGGTCCTCTGTGACTTAGTTGGTAGAGCACGGCACTAGAGCAATGTCAGGATTGTAGGTTCTATTCCCACTGGTATATATAATTATATAAATGATGTTTTGAATTTAGAACTGGTAAACCAAACAAAGCACAGTTGCATTGCATCTCCTGCATCTCCTGCATCTCCTGCATCTCCTACATCTCCTGCATCTCCTGCATCTCCTGCATCTCCTGCATCTCCTGCATCTCCTGCATCTCCTGCATCTCCTGCATCTCCTGCGTCTCCTGGGAAAGATGAAAAGTAAAGTTCCAACCATCCAGGAGGACATCATGTCTTTCTGATCTTTTATGTCACCAACTGAGACCTGAATTACTTTAGCAGACCTGAAGCAGTAGTTACTGTTGGCTTCTTCCCCTGATCGCTACCATAGAAACAAACCACACAACAGAATTCCTTCTGTTATTTGAAAAAAAACGGACATCAACGCTTTATTTGGATAGTCCGGATAGTCCGTCTGTAGATGCTCTACAGATGGTCATACTATCAACAAACTATCTGTTGAAAAGCAACTGTTTGCTAAGGTTACGGTTAGTGTTAGGTTTAGAGTAAGGGTTAGGGTAAGGGTAAGGGTAAGGGTAAGGGTTAGGGTAAGGGTAAGGGTAAGGGTTAGGCTAGGGTTAGGGTAAGGGTTAAGGTTAGGGCAATGGTTAGTAGATAGTTAGTTGAATTGTTACTGATAGTCTGTAGATAGTCTGTGGAGCATCTTCAGATGGACTATCCAAATAAAGTGATACCAAACTGACACTTTAAGGCAATCAAATCACTGATTAATGATTTCTAGTAATATTATGCACATTTATGAACAATGTATAAAAACTATTCAAGATTGAATCCAATATGTTTTTGTAAAAGGATAATGATGACATAAGCTAACAGTGATAAGTAGCATAATAGATTCACACCAAGTTCCACTGCCAGGGTTAGGGTTAGTTCCACTGCCAGGGTTAGGGTTAGTTCCACTGCCAGGGTTAGGGTTAGGGTTAGTTCCACTGCCAGGGTTAGGGTTAGTTCCACTGCCAGGGTTAGGGTTAGTTCCACTGCCAGGGTTAGGGTTAGTTCCACTGCCAGGGTTAGGGTTAGTTCCACTGCCAGGGTTAGGGTTAGGGTTAGTTCCACTGCCAGGGTTAGGATTAGTTCCACTGCCAGGGTTAGGGTTAGTTCCACTGCCAGGGTTAGGGTTAGTTCCACTGCCAGGGTTAGGGTTAGTTCCACTGCCAGGGTTAGGGTTAGGGTTAGTTCCACTGCCAGGGTTAGGGTTAGGGTTAGTTCCACTGCCATGGTTAGGGTTAGTTCCACTGCCAGGGTTAGGGTTAGTTCCACTGCCAGGGTTAGGGTTAGTTCCACTGCCAGGGTTAGGGTTAGGGTTAGTTCCACTGCCAGGGTTAGGGTTAGTTCCACTGCCAGGGTTAGGGTTAGTTCCACTGCCAGGGTTAGGGTTAGTTCCACTGCCAGGGTTAGGGTTAGTTCCACTGCCAGGGTTAGGGTTAGTTCCACTGCCAGGGTTAGGGTTGGGGTTAGTTCCACTGCCAGGATTAGGGTTAGTTCCACTGCCAGGGTTAGGGTTAGTTGTACTGCCAGGGTTAGGGTTAGTTCCACTGCCAGGGTTAGGGTTGGGGTTAGTTCCACTGCCAGGATTAGGGTTAGTTCCACTGCCAGGGTTAGGGTTAGTTGTACTGCCAGGGTTAGGGTTAGTTCCACTGCCAGGGTTAGAGTTAGTTCCACTGCCAGGGTTAGGGTTAGTTGTACTGCCAGGGTTAGAGTTAGTTCCACTGCCAGGGTTAGGGTTAGTTCCACTGCCAGGATTAGGGTTAGTTCCACTGCCAGGGTTAGGGTTAGTTGTACTGCCAGGGTTAGAGTTAGTTCCACTGCCAGGGTTAGGGTTAGTTGTACTGCCATGGTTAGGGTTAGTTCCACTGCCAGGGTTAGGGTTAGTTCCACTGCCAGGGTTAGGGTTAGTTCCACTGCCAGGATTAGGGTTAGTTCCACTGCCAGGGTTAGGGTTAGTTCCACTGCCAGGATTAGGGTTAGTTCCACTGCCAGGGTTAGGGTTAGTTCCACTGCCAGGGTTAGGGTTAGTTCCACTGCCAGGATTAGGGTTGCGGTTAGTTCCACTGCCAGGGTTAGGGTTAGGGTTAGTTCCACTGCCAGGGTTAGGGTTAGTTACACTGCCAGGGTTAGGGTTAGTTCCACTGCCAGGGTTAGGGTTAGGGTTAGTTCCACTGCCAGGGTTAGGGTTAGTTCCACTGCCAGGGTTAGGGTTAGTTCCACTGCCAGGGTTAGGGTTAGTTCCACTGCCAGGGTTAGGGTTAGGGTTAGTTCCACTGCCAGGTTTAGGGTTAGTTCCACTGCCAGGGTTAGGGTTAGGGTTAGTTCCACTGCCAGGGTTAGGGTTAGGGTTAGTTCCACTGCCAGGGTTAGGGTTAGTTACACTGCCAGGGTTAGAGTTAGTTCCACTGCCAGGGTTAGAGTTAGTTCCACTGCCAGGGTTAGGGTTAGTTGTACTGCCAGGGTTAGGGTTAGTTGTACTGCCATGGTTAGGGTTAGTTGTACTGCCAGGGTTAGGGTTAGTTCCACTGCCAGGGTTAGGGTTAGGGTTAGTTCCACTGCCAGGGTTAGGGTTAGTTGTACTGCCAGGGTTAGGGTTAGTTCCACTGCCAGGGTTAGGGTTAGTTGTACTGCCATGGTTAGGGTTAGTTCCACTGCCAGGGTTAGGGTTAGTTCCACTGCCAGGGTTAGGGTTAGGGTTAGTTCCACTGCCAGGGTTAGGGTTAGGTCCACTGCCAGGGTTAGGGTTAGTTCCACTGCCAGGGTTAGGGTTAGGGTTAGTTCCACTGCCAGGGTTAGGGTTAGTTCCACTGCCAGGGTTAGGGTTAGTTCCACTGCCAGGGTTAGGGTTAGGGTTAGTTCCACTGCCAGGGTTAGGGTTAGGTCCACTGCCAGGGTTAGGGTTAGTTGTACTGCCAGGGTTAGGGTTAGGGTTAGTTCCACTGCCAGGGTTAGGGTTAGGGTTAGTTCCACTGCCAGGGTTAGGGTTAGTTCCACTGCCAGGGTTAGGGTTAGGGTTAGTTCCACTGCCAGGGTTAGGGTTAGGGTTAGTTCCACTGCCAGGGTTAGGGTTAGTTCCACTGCCAGGGTTAGGGTTGCGGTTAGTTGTCCTTACAGGCGGACTGACACATTTACATTTCATCATCAGAATGCCAGCCAGCTACAGGAGCTAGACCACATTTTATTTAACTGCACAGAGCTCTGCTGTCTGCCCTGTCTTCCCTGTCTTCCCTGTCTGCCCTGTCTTCCCTGTCTGCCCTGTCTTCCCTGTCTTCCCTGTCTTCCCTGTCTTTCCTGTCTTCCCTGTCTTCCCTGTCTTCCCTGTCTGCCTGTCTCCCCTGTCTGCCCTGTCTTCCCTGTCTTCCCTGTCTTCCCTGTCTTCCCTGTCTGCCTGTCTTCCCTGTCTGCCCTGTCTTTCCTGTCTTCCCTGTCTTCCCTGTCTTCCCTGTCTTCCCTGTCTGCCTGTCTTCCCTGTCTGCCTGTCTTCCCTGTCTTCCCTGTCTTCCCTGTCTTCCCTGTCTGCCTGTCTTCCCTGTCTGCCCTGTCTTCCCTGTCTTCCCTGTCTGCCCTGTCTCCCCTGTCTTCCCTGTCTTCCCTGTCTGCCCTGTCTGCCCTGTCTGCCCTGTCTTCCCTGTCTTCCCTGTCTGCCCTGTCTGCCCTGTCTTCCCTGTCTGCCCTGTCTGCCCTGTCTTTCCTGTCTCCCCTGTCTGCCCTGTCTTCCCTGTCTGCCCTGTCTCTCCTGTCTGCCCTGTCTTCCCTGTCTCCCCTGTCTGCCCTGTCTTTCCTGTCTCCCCTGTCTTCCCTGTCTGCCCTGTCTTCCCTGTCTGCCCTGTCTGCCCTGTCTGCCCTGTCTTCCCTGTCTGCCCTGTCTGCCCTGTCTGCCCTGTCTTCCCTGTCTGCCCTGTCTGCCCTGTCTGCCCTGTCTTCCCTGTCTGCCCTGTCTGCCCTGTCTTTCCTGTCTCCCCTGTCTGCCCTGTCTTCCCTGTCTGCCCTGTCTCTCCTGTCTGCCCTGTCTTCCCTGTCTGCCCTGTCTCCCCTGTCTTCCCTGTCTGCCCTGTCTGCCCTGTCTGCCCTGTCTTCCCTGTCTGCCCTGTCTGCCCTGTCTGCCCTGTCTGCTCTGTCTGCCCTTGGGCAAATGGAACAAGAAACATTCCAAGGTGTTTCCTCAGACATAGCTTCAGCTTTTATGCCAAACAGGACACTTTTAAAGCCCTCGTGATCCAGTGAGAGTGACTGGGAGTTGCTGCAGCTTTGATGCCAACCCAGAAGTTGACTTAAGCTGCTGTTAAGTACTACCTCTACCTCTACAGCCTTGGTACTTCTGACACCGGAGCTAATAATTAAATTAATGTTGATTCAGGTCTACCACACAAATATTTGACTGAACACAGGAGGTCTTGCCAAATCGACTAAAGGCCGACTAGAGCTTAAAGTCCAGTCAGTCAGACCAACTTTAGAAATCATTTCCACCCAGCTGTGGGAGCCTGTAGCGTCCAGTGTCAGGTATGAAGGAAGACCAATAAATCTACGATAGCAGTCTCTAAAAGACCTCTCTTGTTCCCCTCCATACCGTCATAATGCTCCATTGACCATGTGGTATTTTCTACTAGCTCACTTCCACATAGAGAGAGAGG
This sequence comes from Coregonus lavaretus, assembly GCF_964263955.1. NCBI lineage: Eukaryota > Metazoa > Chordata > Actinopteri > Salmoniformes > Salmonidae > Coregonus > Coregonus lavaretus. The sequence continues at coordinate 36,612,114 of NC_140019.1, read as the reverse complement.
GAGCAGGGAGGTTGGAGGTTCGGGGTTCAATTCCTCACAGAGAGAGAGAGGGAGCAGGGAGGTTGGAGGGTCAGGGGTCAATTCCTCACAGAGAGAGAGACGGAGCAGGGAGGTTGGAGGTTCGGGGGTCAATTCCTCACAGAGAGAGAGAGGGAGCAGGGAGGTTGGAGGTTCGGGGTTCAATTCCTCACAGAGAGAGAGAGGGAGCAGGGAGGTTGGAGGTTCGGGGTTCAATTCCTCACAGAGAGAGAGAGGGAGCAGGGAGGTTGGAGGGTCAGGGGTCAATTCCTCACAGAGAGAGAGAGGGAGCAGGGAGGTTGGAGGGTCAGGGGTTAAATTCCTCACAGAGAGAGAGAGGGAGCAGGGAGGTTGGAGGGTCAGGGGTTAAGGGTTCTGATCAATATTAGTAGAATACAGTGCATTCGGAAAGTATTCACCCCCTTTGACTTTTTCCACATTTTGTTACGTTACAGCCTTATTCTAAAATTGATTAAATTGTTATTTTTCCTCATCAATCTACACACAATACCCCATAATGACAAAGCAATGCCCTTTATACAATTTTTTTTACTGAAATATAAGTATTCAGACCCTTTACTCAGTACTTTGTTGAAGCACCTTTGGCAGTGATTACAGCCTTGAGTCTTCTTGGGTATGATGATACAAGCTTGGCACACCTGTATTTGGGGAGTTTCTCCCATTCTTCTCTGCACATCCTCTCAAGCTCTGTCAGGTTGGATGGGGAGCGTCGCTGCACAGCTATTTTCAGGTCTCTCCAGAGATGTTTGATCGGGTTCAAGTCCGGGCTCTGGCTGGGCCACTCAAGGACATTCAGAGACTTGTCCCGAAGCCACTCCTGCGTTGTCTTGGCTGTGTGCTTAGGGTCGTTGTCCTGTTGGAAGGCGAACCTTCGCCCCAGTCTGAGGTCCTGAGCGCTCTGCAGCAGGTTTTCATCAAGGATATCTCTGTACTTTGCTCCGTTCATCTTTCCCTCGATCCTGACTAGTCTCCCAGTACCTGCTGCTGAAAAACATCCCCACATCATGATGCTGCCACCACCATGAGTGGCTTACTGATGAGTGGCTTCCAGCTGGCCACTCTACCATAAAGGCCTGATTGGTGGAATGCTGTAGAGATGATTGTCCTTCTGGAAGGTTCTCCCATCTCCACAGAGGAACTGTGGAACTCTGTCAGAGTGACCATCAGGTTCTTGGTCACCTCCCTGACCAAGGCCCTTCTCCTCCGATTGCTCAGTTTGGCCGGGTGGCCAGCTCTAGGAAGAGTCTTGGTGGTTCCAAACTTCTTCCATTTAAGAATGATGGAGGCCACTGCATTCTTGGGGACCTTTAATGCTGCAGACATTTTTTGTACCCTTCCCCAGATCTGTGCCTAGACACAATCCTGTCTCGGAGCTCTACGGACAATTCCTTCGACCTCATAGCATGGTTTTTGCTCTGAGATGCACTGTCAACTGTGGGACCTTATATAGACAGTTGTGTGCTTTTCCAAATCACGTCCAATCAATTGAATTTACCCCAGGTGGACTCCAATCAAGTTGTAGAAACATGTCAAGGATGATCAATGGAAACAGGATGCACCTGAGCTCAATTTTGAGTCTCATAGCAAAGGGTTTGAATACTTATATAAATAAGGTATTTCAGTTTTTATTTTTTTTATACCTTTGCAAAACCTTTCTAAGAACCTGTTTTCGCTTTGTCATTATTTGGTATTGTGTGTAAATTAATGAGTATTTTTATTTATTTAATCAATTTTAGAATAAGGCTGTAACGTAACAACATTTGGAAAAAGGGATGGGGTCTGAAGACTTTTCCGAATGCACTGTATATAGGGAATACAATGCTATTTTAGATGCACCACTAGTAGTATAGCATTTATGTAATGAAATGAATGTTCTTGGCTGTAACTTAAGCAATTTAACTTATTCTGAGATATTTAGCTGGTGTTTAACATAAACTGTGCAGGTTTCTTTAATGCCAAAGGGGGGAAAAAAGACCCAGACTTTGTAACAATGTAGTAATTATCCATTAACAGTCAAACCCAGCAGGTATACAGGATGCTGCGTGGTGGGAGTCAGTCTACTGCACTGCGCCCGGTGCCACGTCTACCATCATCCCCTAGACTACATAGAGCTGTGGAATACTGCCAATTAAACTCATTATTCAGAAGCCACATATTCAGTATAAGGACTACAGTGCACTGTATGAGACCCAAGGTTCATTATTGTAGGTGTGCTACAGTATATATCATTATTTATGTGAATTTATAAACTGGGTGGTTCGAGCCCTGAATGCTGATTGGCTGAAATCTGTGGTATATCAGACCGTATACCATGGGTATGACAAAACATATATTTTTACTGCTCTAATTATGTTGGTAACCAGTTTATAATAGCAATAAGGCACCTCGGGGGTTTGTGATATATGGCCAATATACCACGGCTAAGGGCTGGATCCAGGCACTCCGTGTTGCGTCGTGTATAAGAACAGCCCTTAGCCGTGGTATATTGGCCATATACCACACCCCCTCGGGCCTTATTGCTTAATTAACCTTCCTGTCTATGTGTTCTAGAGTGGCCTTCTCTTCCTTCCTGTCTATGTGTTCTAGAGTGGCCTTCTCTTCCTTCCTGTCTATGTGTTCTAGAGTGGTCTTCTCTTCCTTCCTGTCTATGTGTTCTAGAGTGGCCTTCTCTTCCTTCCTGTCTATGTGTTCTAGAGTGGCCTTCTCTTCCTTCCTGTCTATGTGTTCTAGAGTGGCCTTCTCTTCCTTCCTGTCTATGTGTTCTAGAGTGGCCTTCTCTTCCTTCCTGTCTATGTGTTCTAGAGTGGTCTTCTCTTCCTTCCTGTCTATGTGTTCTAGAGTGGCCTTCTCTTCCTTCCTGTCTATGTGTTCTAGAGTGGCCTTCTCTTCCTTCCTGTCTATGTGTTCTAGAGTGGTCTTCTCTTCCTTCCTGTCTATGTGTTCTAGAGTGGCCTTCTCTTCCTTCCTGTCTATGTGTTCTAGAGTGGCCTTCTCTTCCTTCCTTTCTATGTGTTCTAGAGTGGCCTTCTCTTCCTTCCTGTCTATGTGTTCTAGAGTGGCCTTCTCTTCCTTCCTGTCTATGTGTTCTAGAGTGGCCTTCTCTTCCTTCCTGTCTATGTGTTCTAGAGTGGCCTTCTCTTCCTTCCTGTCTATGTGTTCTAGAGTGGCCTTCTCTTCCTTCCTGTCTATGTGTTCTAGAGTGGCCTTCTCTTCCTTCCTGTCTATGTGTTCTAGAGTGGCCTTCTCTTCCTTCCTGTCTATGTGTTCTAGAGTGGCCTTCTCTTCCTTCCTGTCTATGTGTTCTAGAGTGGCCTTCTCTTCCTTCCTGTCTATGTGTTCTAGAGTGGCCTTCTCTTCCTTCCTGTCTATGTGTTCTAGAGTGGCCTTCTCTTCCGTCCTGTCTATGTGTTCTAGAGTGGCCTTCTCTTCCTTCCTGTCTATGTGTTCTAGAGTGGCCTTCTCTTCCTTCCTGTCTATGTGTTCTAGAGTGGCCTTCTCTTCCTTCCTGTCTATGTGTTCTAGAGTGGCCTTCTCTTCCTTCCTGTCTATGTGTTCTAGAGTGGCCTTCTCTTCCTTCCTGTCTATGTGTTACAGCGTGTGCTTGTGGAAGACAGACAGAAGACAGAGGGACCACCTGTGCTAATTAGCTATCTAGCATGCTCCTGTGTGTAATGGATGAAGGCCACCAGAAACGTGTTGTCACTGAAAGATACTGTTGTCTGCAACTGTGACAGTGTACAGTAAGTGTAGATTTTGCATTTGTGAAATAATTTTGATGTGATATGAAAGTAAAGGGCTTTATGTTTCTAGAACCGTATCGCAATTGAGAATCGATTCACGTTTAAATTGAGTATTTGGCTGTTTTGTCTACCAGAGCCAGTCTACCTCTGAGATATCATTACAAGGTCCTTGGACCTTAAGGAGTAACGGTAAGCTCCTTAAGAGTACATCTTGGGTTTAGTGTGCTATACGTTTTGTGGGGCTGAGTTGTTTTTACTGGCTGGCGTGTTGGAGGGTGAAAAACAAACATTATAATTCTTTAAAAGGCATTTCTCAGGGACGGGTGGGTCAGAGTAGAGCTGGACAGCTGAGGACCCCTCTACATCATCAGGGAAGACTGAAAGTTTGTGATGCCCCTGAAAGCTCTATAGGTACACTGTGGTCCTCTGTAGCTCAGCTGGTAGAGAACGGCGCTTGTAACGCCAAGGGTAGTGGGTTCGATCCCCCGGGACCACCCATACGTAAAAATGTATGCGCACATGACTGTAAGTAGCTTTGGATAAAAGCGTCTGCTAAATGGCATATTATTATTACTGTTACCCTCCTCAAACAAACAGAGAATCACTACGTGTGTGTGTAATTGTCGCGCCCTGGCTCTGGGGACTCTTTAATGTTGAGCCAGGGTGTTAGTTTCTATGTTTTGTGTTTCTATGTTGGCCGGGGTGGTTCTCAATCAGAGGCAACGTGAATCAGCTGTTGCTTGTTGTCTCTGATTGGGAACCATACTTAGGTAGTCGTTTGGCATTTGCGTGGTGTGGTATCTTGTTCCGTGTCGGTTTGTTTGTTAACCGAGGACTTCACGTTTCGTTTTGTGCATTGTATTAAGTACTCCATTAAAGATGTAGGCATTCCACGCTGCGCCTTGGTCTACTCCTTTTGACGATCGTGTGTGTGTGTGTGTGTGTGTGTTTGTGTGTGTGTGTGTGTGTGTGTGTGTGTGTGTGTAATAGCATTTGCTGTGTGTACGGTTATTTATTTAATAATTTTCTAATATTGGTCAGCGTAGGAGGAAAGTATTTGAGATGTAATTTCTCAAATTTTCAAAGTAACACATACAAATGGATTGATATACAATCTTCTCTGAGAGAGTGGTTGATGGATAGATAGTTAACTGGTCGTTGGGGATGTATTTCTTCTGTTGTTGTTGAAAGAAGACAGAGATTAAATATGACGTTACCTTGTGGACAGCCGTCTATTTCTTCTATCAGGGTTTTATGGCCATGTCCAACAGGAGTGAGTTACCATGGGGCCTAGTTAGAGATGAACAGTTAACTATACTGTTGCCATGGGGACTAATTAGAGATGAACAGTTAACTATACTGTTGCCATGGGGACTAGTTACAGATGAACAGTTAACTATACTGTTGCCGTGGGGCCTAGTTAGTGATGAACAGTTATCTATACTGTTGCCATGGGGCCTAGTTAGAGATGAACAGTTAACTATACTGTTACCATGGGGACTAGTTACAGATGAACAATTAACTATACTGTTGCCATGGTGCCTAGTTAGAGATGAACAGTTAACTATACTGTTACCATGGGGACTAGTTACAGATGAACAGTTAACTATACTGTTGCCATGGGCCTAGTTAGAGATGAACAGTTAACTATACTGTTACCATGGGGCCTAGTTAGAGATGAACAGTTAACTATACTGTTGCCATGGGGCCTAGTTAGAGATGAACAGTTAACTATACTGTTACCATGGGGCCTAGTTAGAGATGAACAGTTAACTATACTGTTGCCATGGGGCCTAGTTAGAGATGAACAGTTAACTATACTGTTGCCATGGGGACTAGTTACAGATGAACAGTTAACTATACTGTTGCCATGGGGCCTAGTTAGTGATGAACAGTTATCTATACTGTTGCCATGGGGCCTAGTTAGAGATGAACAGTTAACTATACTGTTGCCATGGGGCCTAGTTAGTGATGAACAGTTATCTATACTGTTGCCATGGGGCCTAGTTAGTGATGAACAGTTATCTATACTGTTGCCATGGGGCCTAGTTAGTGATGAACAGTTATCTATACTGTTGCCATGGGGCCTAGTTAGAGATGAACAGTTAACTATACTGTTGCCATGGGGCCTAGTTAGTGGTGGTTGCGTAAATTCTCCAGAATCTCTCCTGTAAACATTCTCAGTGCATAAATCTGACAGCGCCATCCAACCCTTATTCGTTTCAGCGCCATCCAACCCTTATTTGTTTCAGCGCCATCCAACCCTTATTCGTTTCAGCGCCATCCAACCCTTATTCGTTTCAGCGCCATCCAACCCTTATTCGTTTCAGCGCCATCCAACCCTTATTCGTTTCAGCGCCATCCAACCCTTATTCGTTTCAGCGCCATCCAACCCTTATTCGTTTCAGCGCCATCCAACCCTTATTCGTTTCAGCGCCATCCAACCCTTATTCGTTTCAGCGCCATCCAACCCTTATTCGTTTCAGCGCCATCCAACCCTTATTAGTTTCAGCGCCATCCAACCCTTATTCGTTTCAGCGCCATCCAACCCTTATTCGTTTCAGCGCCATCCAACCCTTATTCGTTTCAGCGCCATCCAACCCTTATTCGTTTCAGCGCCATCCAACCCTTATTCGTTTCAGCGCCATCCAACCCTTATTCGTTTCAGCGCCATCCAACCCTTATTCGTTTCAGCGCCATCCAACCCTTATTCGTTTCAGCGCCATCCAACCCTTATTCGTTTCAGCGCCATCCAACCCTTATTCGTTTCAGCGCCATCCAACCCTTATTCGTTTCAGCGCCATCCAACCCTTATTCGTTTCAGCGCCATCCAAACCTTATTCGTTTCAGCGCCATCCAACCCTTATTCGTTTCAGCGCCATCCAACCCTTATTCGTTTCAGCGCCATCCAACCCTTATTCGTTTCAGCGCCATCCAACCCTTATTCGTTTCAGCGCCATCCAACCCTTATTCGTTTCAGCGCCATCCAACCCTTATTCGTTTCAGCGCCATCCAACCCTTCTTCTCTTCAAACCTTTAGAAGCACAGTAGTAGCCGGGACCAAATATTGGTCAATTGGCCACTCCAACCTCTCTAGGAATGGAATACATAGTATACATATTAATTTTAAGCATTTTTCTCACTTATGGTCATATCACGTTTTGTCTAGTGTTTATCAGTTTGCCACAGTATCAAATAATGTGTTAGACCTTCCAGAAATCAAGGTCTCAGATGATGCAGCATGTCACGGTTTCGGCCGAGGCTGCTCCTCCTCCTGGTTCGGGCAGGCTTCGGCGGTCGTCGTCCCCGGAGTACTAGCTGCCACCGATCTATGTTTCATGTTCGTTTGGTTTTGTCTTGATGTTGTACACCTGTGTCTTGTTAGTCCTCGTTAGTGTCCTATTTAGTTCTCGTTGTGTGTGTTTGTCTTTGTGTGTGATTGCTCTTCTGTTTTGTGTTGGAGCTACGTACTTCCCTCCAGTGTTTTGGAGAGGTTTTTCGCACATGTTAGTGCGCCGTTTGTTTGACGCCTGTGTGCGCCGTTATTTCGCCTTCGGGCTTATTGTGCTTATTTTCTACGTGAATATTGCACTAAAGTATTTTGGACTGAGCTTCTGCGTCCTGCGCTTGATTCATGCACCACACCCACCTTCAGCACCCCTTGACAGAATCACACACCTTAATGGAATCAGCAGGATCTGCAGTTACGCCTGAGTCGCTCGAGGAGCATGTTCGCGGCCAAGATGACCAGATACGACAACTGGGGACCGCTCTACAGGACGTCATCAACACCCTGCACCGATGGGAGGCCAGCGGGGTACCCACACCTCCACCTACCCTGCCAACCCCATCGGCCGGTCCACCAGTCCCAGGTCCGGAACCCAGGGGGATTCGGCTCTCGCTCCCGAGGGCGTATGACGGAACAGCTGCCGGGTGTCAGGGGTTCCTCCTGCAGGTGGAGCTATACCTGGCCACTGTACACCCGGTGCCCTCGGGACACGAGTGGGCTAACGCCGAGTGGAGGAAGATGGACGCCAACACCATCTCCTACGCCGAGTTCTCCCGCCGCTTCAAGGCCGTGTTCGACCATCCACCTGAGGGCAAAGCGGCGGGGGAGCGTCTAGTCCACCTGAGACAGGGGAGGAGGAGCGCACAGGCGTTTGCTCTAGAGTTCCGGACTCTAGCGGCGGACGCAGGGTGGAGTGAACGGGCCCTCATCGACCATTTTCGATGTAGCCTACGGGAGGACGTTCAACGTGAGTTGGCCTGCAGGGATACCCATCTCACCTTCGACCAGTTGGTCGATATGTCCATCCGTCTGGACACCCTGCTGGCCACCCGTGGACGTCCCGAGGGGGGTCCGTCCATTCCGCCCTCCGGCACCTCCGAGCCGAGCCCTATGGAGCTCGGGGGTGCCGGCGCTAGAGAAAGGAGGAGGAGGAGCCCGAGGGGGCCTGTCTCCTGCACCAAGTGCGGTCGTGGAGGGCACACTGCGGCCAGGTGCTGGGGAGGGTTCTCCGGGGGAGAAGACAACAGGCCACGCACTGGGGGGGCCTCCCAGGTGAGTAGACGTCCCACTTACCCAGAGCTTTCTGTTGCGCACTTTTGTATACCTGTGTGTTTTCCACAGGTTGCACCTCATTCCCAGCATACGGCACTAGTAGATTCAGGCGCAGCTGGGAATTTTGTTGATCGGAAGTTTTGTTTAGATTTAGGGATCCCTCTCCTACCTGTTGACAAACCTTTTCCCGTTCATGCCTTAGATAGCCGCCCGTTGGGGTCGGGGTTGATTAGGGAGATCACAGCACCACTTAGGATGTGTGCGCAGGGGGGTCATGAAGAGACTATACAGCTGTATCTGATCGACTCTCCTGCGTACCCAGTGGTGCTGGGAATTCTCTGGTTAAGCACCCATAACCCTGCTATTTCGTGGCAACAGAGGGCTCTCGATGGGTGGTCTGCTCAGTGCGAGGGGCGATGTCTGGGTGTTTCCGTGGGGGCGACTTCGGTGGAAAGTCCAAACCAAGTGCCCGCACTGCACCTTCCGCCTGAATATGGGGATTTAGCTCTCGTGTTTAGTAAAACTAGGGCGACGCAGTTGCCTCCTCATAGACAGGGGGATTGTGCGATTGATCTCCAGGCAGGAGCAGCGCTCCCACGGAGCCACGTGTATCCTTTGTCTCAAGAGGAGAGAAAAGCTATGGAGACTTACATAGCCGAATCTTTGAGACAGGGATACATTCGGCCCTCCACTTCTCCCGCCTCCTCGAGTTTCTTTTTTGTGAAGAAGAAAGATGGAGGGTTGCGCCCGTGCATTGATTACCGTGGTCTCAATCAGATTACTGTGAAATACAGTTATCCACTCCCTCTGATTGCGACCATGACAGAGTCATTGCATGGAGCGCGGTTTTTCACAAAATTGGATATCAGGAGCGCGTATAACTTGGTGCGCATTAGGGAGGGCGACGAATGGAAGACAGCATTTAGTACCACGTCAGGTCATTTCGAATATCTCGTCATGCCATATGGGTTGATGAATGCTCCATCAGTCTTCCAATCGTTCGTAGATGACATTTTCCGGGATATGCAGGGACAAGGGGTGGTCGTGTACATTGATGACATTCTGGTGTACTCGTCTACCCGAGCCGAGCATATAACCCTGGTGCGTCGTGTATTGAGGAGGCTGTTGGAGCACGACCTATATGTCAAGGCAGAGAAATGTCTGTTCTTCCAGGAGTCGGTCTCCTTTTTGGGTTATCGGTTGTCCGCGTCAGGGGTGAGAATGGAGGTGGATCGTGTGTCCGCTGTGCGTAATTGGCAAACTCCAACCACTGTAAAAGAGGTGCAGCAGTTCTTGGGCTTTGCGAATTACTACCGGAGGTTTATCCGGGGTTTTGGACAGGTGGCAGCTCCCATCACGTCCCTTCTGAAAGGGGGTCCGGTGCGCCTGCAGTGGTCAGCTGATGCGGACAGGGCCTTTAGGAGACTGAAGGACCTGTTTACGTCGGCTCCGGTGCTGGCACATCCGGATCCAGCATTACCCTTTCAGGTTGAGGTAGACGCGTCTGAGGCTGGTATAGGGGCCGTTCTCTCTCAACGGTCCGGCACACCACCTAAACTCCGCCCCTGTGCTTTTTACTCAAAAAAGCTCAGCCCGGCGGAGCGTAACTATGACGTTGGGGACAGGGAGCTGTTAGCTGTAGTTCAAGCCCTTAAGGTGTGGAGGCATTGGCTTGAGGGGGCTCAACACCATTTCCTCATTTTGACTGACCATCGGAACCTGGAGTACATCCGGGCAGCGAGGAGACTGAACCCTCGCCAGGCTCGATGGAGTATGTTTCTCACCAGGTTCGTATTTAAAATCACGTACATCCCTGGGTCCCAGAATGGTAAGGCAGATGCGCTGTCCCGGCGGTATGACACGGAGGAGAGGTCCGTTGAGCCTACTCCCATACTACCGGAGTCTTGCCTTGTGGCACCGGTGGTGTGGGAGGTCGATGCCGAAATCGAGCGAGCGTTGCGTACCGACCCCAGCCCTCCACAGTGTCCTGAGGGTCGGAAGTACGTTCCGCTCGAGATTCGGGATCGACTCATTTACTGGGCTCACACGTCACCTTCCTCTGGACATCCGGGTATTGGCCGGACGGTGCATTGCCTTAGCACTAAATACTGGTGGCCCACTTTGGCTAGGGATGTGAGGGTTTATGTCTCCTCCTGCTCGGTGTGCGCCCAGTGTAAGGCGCCCCGACATCTGCCCAGGGGTAAGTTACAACCCCTGCCCGTTCCACAACGACCATGGTCCCACCTCTCGGTGGATTTTGTGACAGACCTTCCCCTCTCTCAGGGGAATACCACCATCCTGGTCGTTGTGGACCGGTTCTCTAAGGCCTGTCGTCTTCTCCCTATGTCGGGTCTTCCTACTGCCCTACAGACCGCTGAGGCCCTATTTACCCACGTCTTCCGGCATTACGGGGTACCCGAGGATATAGTGTCTGATCGAGGCCCCCAGTTTACCTCCCGTGTTTGGAGAGCGTTCATGGAGCGTTTGGGGGTCTCGGTTAGCCTTACCTCAGGGTACCACCCGGAGAGTAACGGGCAGGTAGAACGTGTCAACCAGGATGTGGGTAGGTTTCTGAGGTCGTATTGCCAGGGCCGGCCGGAGGAGTGGGCACGGTACATTCCCTGGGCCGAGATGGCCCAGAACTCTCTCCGCCACTCCTCTACCAACCTAACCCCCTTTCAATGTGTGTTAGGTTACCAGCCGGTTCTGGCACCTTGGCAGCAGAGCCAGATCGAGGCCCCTGCGGTGGATGATTGGATGAGGCGCTCGGAAGAGACGTGGAACGCTGCCCACGTCCACCTGCAGCGGGCCGTCCTTCGTCACAAGGCGAGCGCCGATCTCCACCGCAGTCAGGGGCCGGTGTACGCACCCGGAGATCGAGTCTGGCTCTCTACCAGAAACCTACCCCTCCGCCTGCCCTGCCGGAAGCTGGGTCGGCGGTTTGTGGGGCCCTTTAAAGTCCTGAGAAGATTGAACGAGGTGTGTTATAGGTTACATCTACCTGTTGAGTATAAGAATATTAACCCCTCGTTCCATGTGTCTCTTCTCAGGCCGGTGGTAGCTGGTCCACTCCAGGACAATGAGATAGGGGAGACTCCTCCGCCCCCACTGGACATCGAGGGGGCTCCGGCGTACACCGTTCAGTCCATCTTGGACTCAAGACGCCGGATGGGGGGTCTCCAGTATCTCGTGGAGTGGGAGGGGTACGGCCCGGAGGAGCGGTGCTGGGTGCCGCGGAGGGACATCCTAGACCCATCTCTCCTGTCGGAGTTCCATCGGGACCATCCCGCGCGCCCTGCTCCGCGTCCTCCTGGTCGTCCCCGAGGCCGGGTCAAGGGGGGGGTACTGTCACGGTTTCGGCCGAGGCTGCTCCTCCTCCTGGTTCGGGCAGGCTTCGGCGGTCGTCGTCCCCGGAGTACTAGCTGCCACCGATCTATGTTTCATGTTCGTTTGGTTTTGTCTTGATGTTGTACACCTGTGTCTTGTTAGTCCTCGTTAGTGTCCTATTTAGTTCTCGTTGTGTGTGTTTGTCTTTGTGTGTGATTGCTCTTCTGTTTTGTGTTGGAGCTACGTACTTCCCTCCAGTGTTTTGGAGAGGTTTTTCGCACATGTTAGTGCGCCGTTTGTTTGACGCCTGTGTGCGCTGTTATTTCGCCTTCGGGCTTATTGTGCTTATTTTCTACGTGAATATTGCACTAAAGTATTTTGGACTGAGCTTCTGCGTCCTGCGCTTGATTCATGCACCACACCCACCTTCAGCACCCCTTGACACAGCAGGGTTAAAAAGAACGGGTTGTGTAATCTGTCCATTTAAAGTAGCATATGGTAACTTAGATGAAACAACTATCATACTAGTGTAGTTTTGTGCTTGTAGTTGGGTCAGGTTACCAGGGCAGATGTCTTGAAGTGACAAGGGTCAGTGGCTCACAAAGTGCTCTGGGCCATGTTATTGCGAGCTCCAATGTTTTGTGTTCATACCTACTTGCCTACTTAATATATATATAATATAATTATATAATAGCCTACTTGTAGCCTCACAAAACCTGTGGCCTCACATAATTGTAGTAAAGTTTAACAGACTTCCCTTTAAAGGGAAACCATATGTATAGTTTCATTGATAATGTCTGTCCCCTGGATCCAATATCATCAACCATTGAGGTAGTCAATGGTGGTCAGGTTTCATTGTTAGACAGGTAATGAATAGAGAGTGGGCCTTATTATCATGGGATGAATAGCAAGCAAAGATAAATGTCACACACATTTATTACTTGCTATTAGCCACCGTTAGCGGTTTTCACCATTGTCCATGGCCTGCACTACCTACCAGCCAGCTCTAGCCTGGACAATTATTGGCCAGTCTGCACAGCGCACAATCGACCCAGAACATATCGGATTTTCTGCCGGAATCACTGAATCACTGGACCTTTAACACTGGATCATCGCAACTAGCTAGCTGCAACCGAATGGCTGTTGTTGTTGGCTAATCACCACTAATCACCACTTGTCCCAAAGCTAGCACCAGTTAGCCTTGAGCTAGCCTCGAGCCAGGCCCATCTCCCGGCAATCTACCTCTCTGTCAACCGGACGGGACCTCCTAGTGTTGACACGGAGCCCCGCCGATCCATCATGACTGGCCTGCCGACGTAATCGCCTGATGTGGTTTCATAATGCTTCCCGTTGCGACGACCACGAAGATCCATCTGCTAGCCCCGGACCGCTAGCACACGCAATCAACTGCCATGCCTCCTGCTCGCCTTTGCCGTAGCAGCCATCAAACTACTCCCAGACTCACCTATTGCTGTTCACTGGACCTTATTATCACTCAGCTACACAGCTGATGCCTGCTGGACTGTTCCTTTACACGGTACCCCATCCTGTTTATCTGTTTAGCCTCAGCCCAAACTTTCGTCGCCATTACCAGTTTGTTGTCTTAACTCTCTCGAATAACACCTGTGATTGCTTTATGCCTCTCTCCCATGTCAATATGCCTTGCCTATTGCTGTTTCGGTTAGTTCTTAATATACAATTTCACTGTAGAGCCCCAAGTCCCGCTCAACCTGCCTCAGATAGCTCCTTTGTCCCACCCCCCCAAACACGCGGAGACCGGCTCAATCGGTGCCTCCAGTGATGCTATCTCTTTCATCTTTACCCAACGCTTAGGTTTACCTCCACTGTACTCATATCCTTCCAAATCCTTGTCTGTACATAATGCCCTGAATCTATTCTACAACGCCCGGAAATCTGCCCCTTTTATTCTCTGTACCCAACGCACTAGAAGACTAGTTCTTAAAGCCTTTAGTCGTATCCTTATTCTACTCCTCCTCTGTTCCTCTGGTGATGTAGAGGTTAACCCAGGCCCTGTAGCCCCCAGTATCACTCCTACTCCCCAGGCGCTATCTCTCTTGTAGCAACCCCTGTTACTAGCCTGTTCAACCTCTCTTTCGTATCATCTGAGATCCCCAGAGATTGGAAAGCTGCCGCGGTCATCCCCCTCTTCAAAGTGGGTGACACTCTAGATCCAAACTGTTACAGACCTATATTTACATTTTACATTTTAGTCATTTAGTAGACGCTCTTATCCAGAGCAACTTACAGTTAGTTAACAAACAGATCATCGACCATTTCGAATCCCACCGTACCTTCTCCGCTATGCAATCTGGTTTCCGAGCTGGTCATGGGTGCACCTCAGCCACGCTCAAGGTCCTAAATGATATTATAACCGCGATCGATAAAAGACAGTACTGTGCAGCTCTCTTCATCGACCTGGCCAAGGCTTTTGACTCTGTCAATCACCACATTCTTATTAGCAGACTAAATAGCCTTGGTTTCTCAAATGACTGCCTCGCCTGGTACACCAACTACTTCTCAGATAGAGTTAAATGTGTCAAATCGGAGGGCCTGTTGTCTGGACCTCTGGCAGTCTCTATGGGGGTGCCACAGGGTTCAATTCTCGGGCCGACTTTATTCTCTGTGTATATCAATGATGTCGCTCTTGCTGCTGGTGACGCTCAGATCCACCTCTACGCAGACTACACCATTTTGTATACATCTGGCCCTTCATTGGACACTGTGTTAACAAACCTCCAAACGTATTTCAATGCCATACAGCACTCCTTCTGTAGCCTCCAACTGCTCTTAAATGCTAGTAAAACTAAATGCATGCTCTTCAATCGAACGCTGCTTGCACCCGCCCGCCCGACTAGAATCACTACTCTCGGCGGGTCTGACTTAGAATATGTGGACAACTACAAATACCTAGGTGTCTGGTTAGACCATAAACTCTCCTTCCAGACTCACATTAAGCATCTCCAATCCAAAGTTAAATCTAGAATCGGCTTCCTATTTCGCAACAAAGCCTCCTTCACTCATGCTGCCAAACATGCCCTCGTAAAACTGACTATCCTACCGATCCTTGACTTCTGCGATGTCATTTACAAAATAGCCTCCAACACTCTACTCAGCAAATTGGATGTAGTCTATCACAGTGCCATCCGTTTTGTCACCAAAGCCCCATATACTACCCACCATTGTGACCTGTACGCTCTCGTTGGATGGCCCTCACTACATATTTGTTGCCAATCCCACTGGCTCCAGGTCATCTATAAATCTCTGCTAGGCAAATCCCCGCCTTATCTTAGCTCATTGGTCACCATAGCAACACCCACCCGTAGTATGCGCTCCAGCAGGTATATCTCACTGGTCATCCCCAAAGCCAACACCTCCTTTGGCCGCCATTCCTTCCAGTTCTCAGCTGCCAATGACTGGAACGAACTGCAAAAATCTCAAGCTGGAGACTCTTATCTCCCTCAATAACTTTAAGCATCAGTTGTCAGAGCAGCTTACCGATCACTGCACCTGTACACAGCCCATATGTAATTAGCCCACTCAACTACCTCATCCCCATATTGTTATTTATTTTGCTCATTTGCACCCCAGTCTCTCTATTTGCACATCATCTTCTGCACATCTATCACTCCAGTGTTAATACTAAATTGTAATTATTTTGCACTATGGCCTATTTATTGCCTTACCTCCATAACTTACTACATTTGCACACACTGTATATAGATTTTCTATTGTGTTATTGACTGTATGTTTGTTTTTGTTTATTCCATATGTAACTCTGTGTTGTTGTTGTTTTTATCGCACTGCTTTGCTTTATCTTGGCCAGGTCGCAGTTGTAAATGAGAACTTGTTCTCAACTGGCTTACCTGGTTAAATAAAGGTGAAATAAAAAAAATAAAAAAAAACATCATCATCATGATTGTTCTTCAGGTGGATGAGTGCCCTCTCATGGTACGATGTATCCTGAAAACCATTGTTGATACTTTCTGTAACATTGCAGGTGGCCGCTAGTGGTTGTGCAATGCAAAACTGATATAAAACCTTAAAAACACATCTAAAATAATATGCCTAATCTGTAGGAGCCAAAATCATTGTCCTTATATACAGTGGGGAAAAAAAGTATTTAGTCAGCCACCAATTGTGAAAGTTCTCCCACTTAAAAATATGAGAGAGGCCTGTAATTTTCATCATAGGTACACGTCAACTATGACAGACAAATTGAGATTTTTTTTTCCAGAAAATCACATTGTAAGATTTTTAATTAATTAATTAGCAAATTATGGTGGAAAATAAGTATTTGGTCACCTACAAACAAGCAAGATTTCTGGCTCTCACAGACCTGTACCTTCTTCTTTAAGAGGCTCCTCTGTCCTCCACTCGTTACCTGTATTAATGGCACCTGTTTGAACTTGTTATCAGTATAAAAGACACCTGTCCACAACCTCAAACAGTCACACTCCGAACTCCACTATGGCCAAGACCAAAGAGCTGTCAAAGGACACCAGAAACAAAATTGTAGACCTGCACCAGGCTGGGAAGACTGAATCTGCAATAGGTAAGCAGCTTGGTTTGAAGAAATCAACTGTGGGAGCAATTATTAGGAAATGGAAGACATACAAGACCACTGATAATCTCCCTCGATCTGGGGCTCCACGCAAGATCTCACCCCATGGGGTCAAAATGATCACAAGAACGATGAGCAAAAATCCCAGAACCACACGGGGGGACCTAGTGAATGACCTGCAGAGAGCTGGGACCAAAGTAACATAGCCTACCATCAGTAACACACTACACCGCCAGGGACTCAAATCCTGCAGTGCGAGACATGTCCCCCTGCTTAAGCCAGTACATGTCCAGGCCCGTCTGAAGTTTGCTAGAGTGCATTTGGATGATCCAGAAGAGGATTGGGAGAATGTCATATGGTCAGATGAAACCAAAATATAACTTTTTGGTAAAAACTCAACTCGTCGTGTTTGGAGGACAAAGAATGCTGAGTTGCATCCAAAGAACACCATACCTACTGTGAAGCATGGGGGTGGAAACATCATGCTTTGGGGCTGTTTTTCTGCAAAGGGACCAGGACGACTGATCGGTGTAAAGGAAAGAATGAATGGGGCCATGTATCGTGAGATTTTGAGTGAAAACCTCCTTCCATCAGCAAGGGCATTGAAGGTGAAACGTGGCTGGGTCTTTCAGCATGACAATGATCCCAAACACACCGCCCGGGCAATGAAGGAGTGGCTTCGTAAGAAGCCTTTCAAGGTCCTGGAGTGGCCTAGCCAGTCTCCAGATCTCAACCCCATAGAAAATCTTTGGAGGGAGTTGAAAGTCCGTGTTGCCCAGCGACAGCCCCAAAACATCACTGCTCTAGAGGAGATCTGCATGGAGGAATGGGCCAAAATACCAGCAACAGTGTGTGAAAACCTTGTGAGGACTTACAGAAAACGTTTGACCTGTGTCATTGCCAACAAAGGGTATATAACAAAGTATTGAGAAACTTTTGTTATTGATCAAATATTTATTTTCCACCATAATTTGCAAATAAATTCATAAAAAATCCTACAATGTGATTTTCTAGATTTTTTTTTCTCAATTTGTCTGTCATAGTTGACGTGTACCTATGATGAAAATTACAGGCCTCTCTCATCTTTTTAAGTGGGAGAACGTGCACAATTGGTGGCTGACTAAATACTTTTTTCCCCCACTGTACAATAACTCATTAGTGGACAAAGGGACGTTTTTTAATGATTATAAACGTTATTATAGTATTATTACCGGTTGTTTTCACCTACCCTCACCAGCAGACAATTAGACCAAAACAAACACAGAAGGAACATCATTATTTTTCCTCTAGTCTACATCATAAACATGACACCTGACCTTGTTGTTAATCTGTCAGTCTGACTAAATACGCGGACATGTTGTCTAGGACTACCGCACCGCACCTAAAATCGGGATATTGGTAACGTGAAGCCTCTATCTATTTACCGTGCTCCACCACTTTTAATAGTGATAGGGGGTGTGAGAGAGTCAGAGGCAGTGGAGATTAGTACGACGAAGGTGCACCTGCTTAGAGTAGGTGACATTATCAACAGGACTCCGGACAAAAGTCCTCGTCAATTAGTCATAGCTCTACCTTCAAATTAGTTTCTACTTGTTATTGGGACTTCAATTGTTACTGAATTTCCCCTGGGAAGCACTTTGTGCTGATATCTACTAGAACCATCGAACTCAGCATTGCAGTGGGAGCTAACAAAGATAAAGGAAGATCTAATGCAAAAGGGGATTACCACTCTCTGTCTGTCCTCATCACAAGGAGGGGTACAAGAAGATGTCCGTTCAGATACCGGACGATACAGACTTTACCTCTTTCAAGGAACAATGTGAAAACCACGAAGGATGGACAGCGCGCTACAACAAGGGAAGCGTGACGGTGTGGTGCAGGGATGAAGAGTGTAAAACTATCCAGAAACTAAAGGCAAGTGTCTCGCTTCTACAGCATCCTTCTGGTACGACTGGTGTTGTGCTTAAAGGGAAAACACTGCACTGCAGAGAGGAGAGGAGAGAACACTGGAAGTGTGGAGTTTGAGGTTTCCAAGAGCAACCCGACTACTGTTGCGCTTCTCGAGATTATTATCATTTTTTTTCAACTGAACAGGTTCGAATCTAATGTATGGAATCATAATGATCATTTTCCTAATGTTTAAATCAATACGATCATCAATAAATCCTGTATACAGCCTTATTCATGGTATTTGTCTGGAGTAGACTATAGTTAGACTTGAGGCGTAGCTTTACCCTTGTGAATAACATGGCATTGAGTAATTCCCCTGTTCATACAATTTTCTGATTAGGTAGGTGTTTAACTACACCAGGATTTAGGCTTTGTAAAGCACTGTTGACTGTTAACATAGTCGACCATGAGTTATTATAATATGTACTGGTCTCTTGACCATATTAGTGGCAGGTAATGACAAATACTGGAACATTCCATTACCCATAATGCTGTGGTTCTCTTCTGTCCTCCCCCCTTAGAGACCCCTGGAGCATTCCATTACCCATAATGCTGTGGTTCTCTTCTGTCCTCCCCCCTTAGAGACCCCTGGAGCATTCCATTACCCATAATGCTGTGGTTCTCTTCTGTCCACAGCAGTGGCGCAGTGGTCTAAGGCACTGCATCGCAGTGCTAACTGTGCCACTAGAGATCCTGGTTCGAATCCAGGCTCTGTCGCAGCCGGCCACGACCGGGAGACTCATGGGCGGCGCACAATTGGTCCAGGGTAGGGGAGGGAATGGCCGGCAGGGATGTAGCTCAGTTGATAGAGCATGGCGTTTGCAACGCCAGGGTTGTGGGTTCGATTCCCACAGGGGGCCAGTATAAAAAAATATGTATTCACTAACTGTAAGTCGCTCTGGATAAGAGCGTCTGCTAAATGACTAAAATGTCCTCCCCCCTTAGAGACCCCTGGAGCATTCCATAATGCTGTGGTTACATTTACATTTTAGTCATTTAGCAGACGCTCTTATCCAGAGCGACTTACAGTTAGTGAGTGCATACATTTTTCATGGTTCTCTTCTGTCCTCCCCCTTAGAGACCCCTGGAGCATTCCATTACCCATATGCTGTGGTTCTCTTCTGTCCTCCCCCCTTAGAGACCCCTGGAGCATTCCATTACCCATACTACTGTGGTTCTCTTCTGTCCTCCCCCCTTAGAGACCCCTGGAGCATTCCATTACCCATACTGCTGTGGTTCTCTTCTGTCCTCCCCCCTTAGAGACCCCTGGAGCATCCATTACCCATACTGCTGTGGTTCTCTTCTGTCCTCCCCCTTAGAGACCCCTGGAGCATTCCATTACCCATACTGCTGTGGTTCTCTTCTGTCCTCCCCCCTTAGAGACCCCTGTAAAACTCAATAGATAAATAACTGCAGAGGTTTCTCATCTTCTCATTTTGCAGCAAATGCTTGTTGTTACGAGAGCAGTTTATTCAGTCTCAGAGCTTAATGTCTAGTGAATGTTTAGTGAATAGGGCTATGATGATATAATGCTAAGCTAGGGAGGAGGAGGAGGAGGAGGAGGAGAGAGAGAGAGAGAGAGAGAGAGAGAGAGAGAGAGAGAGAGAGAGAGAGAGAGGGCTCATAAAATATGATGAAGATGATAATCCTAAATTATTAAAAGGAGAGCTTCCTCTCATTTATGATAATTTAGGATAGCAACATTATGCAGTAAAATGTTGCTATCCTTTACCAATAATTTAGTGGTTTCCCAAAACATAGCCTACACTCTTAGAAAAAAGGATTCCAAAAGCGTTCTTCGGTTGTCCCCATACGATAACCCTTTTTGGTTCCAGGTAGAACCTTTTTGGGTTCCATGTAGAACACTCTGTGAAAAGGGTGTTACATGGAACCCCAAAAGGGTTCTACCTGAAACCAAACAGGGTTCTTCAAAGGGTTCTCCTATGGGGACAGCCAAAGAACCCTTTTAGGTTCTAGATAGTGCCTTTGTTTTCTGAGAGTGGATTCATGTCCTAAAATCCTCATCAGTTCCAGAGGATGGAAGGTTTGTGATTGCACCATTGGATAGGAATTCAGGTGGATCCCAATTCTGCACCACAGTATAGCAGTATTGTAGTATAGTAGTATAGTAGTATAGTAGTATAGCAGTATAGCAGTATAGCAGTATAGTAGTATAGTAGTATAGTAGTATAGTAGTATAGTAGTATAGTAGTATAGTAGTATAGCAGTATATTAGTACAGTAGTACAGTAGTATAGCAGTACAGTACTATATTATTAAAGTAGTATAGCAGTATAGTTGTACAGTAGTATAGCAGTATAGCAGTATAGTACTATAGTAGTAAAGTAGTATAGCAGTATAGTAGTATAATACTATAGCAGTATAGTACTATAGTAGTAAAGTAGTGTAGTAGTATAGTAGTATAGCAGTATAGCAGTATTGGGGCACTAGGCAAATTGTAGGTCTTGTGAGCGGAAACTTGAACATTGTGAGAATTTTGTGCAACTTCCGGCGCCCGCTTACAGTGAACACTTACAGTTTTAGACAGTAGCCAATAGTCTATTGTGGCTATTTGAACATAATGTAGGCCTACCAACAAAACCAATGGAGAAAATCCCAGAACATTTTCACATGGAAATAGCTTTTGATTTCTATGATATAGCCTACAGTAGCCAATATGTGGTGTTCAATGCAGACCTGCATTGCATGAGACTTTTAAAAACGTTTTTACATTATGAAGGACTTGACATTAATTCATTATTTTTTACTTGGTCTGTAACACCATTGGCCAAATAGGTAACTTTAAATTGCATTGTATTGTGTTGTATGATGCAAGAAACCACTTTACAAATAAAACATTCATTATTATTACCATACAGAGAATTAGACAATGTAGGCTACCCCTCTGCCTATTGGCTTATTTGCATATTCAAGCCTATCTCAAAATACAACTGCCCCTTTCATTAAGACAAGCTTCGTGGTCCTCTGTAGCTCAATTGGTAGAGCATGGCGCTTGTAACGCCAGGGTAGTGGGTTCGATCCCCGGGACCACCCATACACAAAAAATGTATGCACGCATGACTGTAAGTCGCTTTGGATAAAAGCGTCTGCTAAAAATGGCATATATTTTTTTACCTGACTGGCTTTTCAAAGAAATGCAGCCTACACTTTTGTGCTCTTGTAGGAAGCAGTAACTCCCCATTGCTGACCTATACTTATCTATGCCTGGGCTAATAACTGGCTAACTAGCAAAGAATATCAACAAATGTGAACACGCGTGACTCTGCGCTCTGATCTGATCTGATCTGAAAAGCGCATTCTCTCGTGGGTTATTGAAAGACCGGTCATGGGCCAACCCCCCCCCCCCCCCCCCACCCCCCCGCCAGTAGGATTCTACTCCGTTGCGCTCTGGCTCTGCCTACCACAAAATCACAGACTCAATCTTGCAAAGTTAGATTTGTTTTGATTTGTTGCATTGAAAAGGGGATGATATAATGTTGATTCGATCACAGAAAAAAACGTTGATCTATAAAGTGCAAACTAATGGGGCGAACTGCACAGAGACACAGTCTCTTGTGTCTCTGTGTGGCCTGGCATTTCTTCTACTCCGCAGTCCTGGAGGAAGTGCGGGGCCGCGCACGCGCGCAATGTAGAGGGAACGTTGGTCCTAGGGAAAGGGAAAAGGAAACGTAAAGGGCAAGATACCTAGTCAGTTATACAACTGAATGCATTCAACTTGAAATGTGTCTTCCACATTTAACCCAACCCCTCTGAATCAGAGTAAGACTAGATCATCTGACCACACCTCTGTAGAAGGCAGCTATACTGTAGTCCTAGGTAAGACTAGAGGATCACTAGATGATCAGACCATGCCTATGTAGAAGGCCTCTGGTTTCTGCCTGTCAGAAAGGAAAGCAATCTTGGTCTCTGAGGTGACGTCCACCCAGGAGACGTCCTGAAAAATGAACAATGGAAAACTGTGGTAATGGCTAGCAGCTAGTAACGAGGAAACCTGATTCCCCTCTGCTGCCAAGAGGGTAACAGCCCTTACTGAAGGAACTCCAGCTGACCCCGTCGGGAACCCAGATGGGATAAATAAAGAGGAAAGACAAGAAACAGTGTATGAATTATGAATTGTTTAGAAAGATGAATGAGAAAACAAATGTTGACACCCAGAACGAACGTCAACAGAAAGGAGATGATGGCTAGACAGACCTGTCTTTATAATGCATGAATCTTTCCCGGGGCACTGATGCACTTCTTGGCTCCTGAATAATAGAACATTCGCGTAGAGGTATTGACGACATTCCATTCAGAGGGACCTAACCTAAGGAGCCAACCACGGCAGTGGAAATCGGGGGAGCTAATAGGCCTTCTGTTGAAGCCTGGATGGTGAATTATTAACGCAACACCAGCGATCTACTGATTGAGTTACATGGAGCCGTTTGCTACGTTGACCCGACACACAATATCTGATTGTGTGTCATGTGAATTTCTATCTCTAATTCAACCTAAGCTTGAATCATTACCAGAGGTTGTAAAGCTCTGGTTTTAATCATCAATGATTCAAGGTCCACAATCCACAAGTAATTATCGGTAAATTTTATTCAAGGAGAGCTCTGCTCAAAAACCCAAATATCCTGTTTTTTATACCCCTTGACAAACAAAGACACTATGCTCCTCCCACCTTTAGGTGGCTTTCTAAACAGTTTCCGCCTTCCCCCTTGAATGTTTAGTACCGCCCCCTCTGTTAGTGGGTTGACACTACATGATAATTCTAACATTTATACTGTGTTTGGGGTGAAATTCTTTAGTCATTATTCTTAAAATCCAAATTAATCTAACAATCCACCCCTTTGACTAAATATTCCCACATTCAGGATAAATGTATTTTACAAGCATGATTAATCTCAGAGATCACATCAGAACTAATAAACATTTCATCCAATTGCGGTCTTTCAGGGTCCAAATCCTCGTCATCCACCAAGCCTGGAGGATTGTTTTTCACATTCCCCTGGTCAGAGTCCGGAGTCAGTCCATCTCTCATCATTGTTTAGATACTGCATTTCACCAACGCCTGACTCACCAATCCTCGGACACAGGGAACAAGACAACAACCACATAATACAAGAATACCCATACAAACACTGATCGCTCCTAAGATGGTGGCTGCTAGGGTTTTCCATTTACCAAATATTTAATCAAACCACCCTATCCACAGTGTACTAACTTCTGAGTTCAGTTCATCCTTCACTTAGTGCAGTTAATTCTGTAAGAGCTCTGGTGACTGTCCCATCCGGTGTGGTGTTGTTAGGGATAAATATGCAACAATGGCTTATCTTTCTATAGACACCGGCCCTTTCTGCCTGATCTAGAACCAACCTCTACTAAGTTATGAGCGGGATGGCGGATAATCGCTCAGAGATCCCCTTTACTGCATCTCTAGTCTTGTCAATAAATCGTTGTTGGTTGTAATAGATATAATTTATCCAATCCATATTTTTGTTTGTCCCCCACCAGAAAAATGTTGTAGTAAAACTCTCCCATATTTGATTTATAGCTTTGTATTAGTCTGGAACACCCCTGGGGATGCCGATACCATCTATCCAAATTGGGCTATTTCCTTCCTGACTTATTTATTTTTCTCCTAATTATTCTTCCTGTCACTGGTCTTTGATGACCAATTCTTACAGGTTGGACCAACAATACTGGTGCACAAGTACCCACCCATCCCTCTGGTAATGTCTGCCGAATGCTCCCTTTTTTAGTGCATGCCCACCACACATCAGTCAAAGGGATGGTTAGGTTCCTAATTTTTTTTCCCTTCCTTCCTTATCTAAATCAGTCACATTAATTATCTCCTTACAGCCATCAAAATCACCCAAGTTAGGGGTTCCATTTCTATGTCTGTAACACTGGTATTCGCCAGGAGTTAAAGTGAATCTAGGTGGGCTGGCCGAGTATGTCAATTTTGCCAGCCCAATCCCTGTGCAATTTGGCTCTTTTTGATTGGACCCCAGGTCTAATACACATGGAAACATTGCCTTTGGCATTGGGGCGGTCAACATAGTTGGTCGCCCAATGGAGCATGCATAACAATTGGTCTCCCCCAAGGCCCTAGCGGTGTATTTCATCCACTTTAACCAGAGATTCTCATCAGGGACCCCCTCCACTTCCCCATTGTTCCATTCTTGGAGGAGAAAATCTTTCATAGTGGACGGGTTAGTTGAATTGACTCCGTCATCCCTTGACTGATTTACTCGGTCTATTGCTGTTAGTGGATTAATGACAGTACCTGCTCCCTCTATATCTTTTGACTCCATTAAATATAATCTTAGACAAGTATCCCGTCCGTATTCGTCCGCGCAAGCCCAGTAAGTTATTTTCATGTCCTCTTTAGTGACTTTTACTATTGTTACTACCATTTCCGTGGGGATGTCGTTATACCTTCTTATCCTCCATCTTGACGTCCAGCCCCCCCCCCCCCCCCCCCCCCGTCTCATATCTCCGTCCCCCAGTATATCTAAATACCTGAGCCCAGGAACAATCTGCCGAGGGAGCTGAACATAAATACAACGGGATCTTATAATCCCCTGTTGCTTGCTTATCCGCTCTGATAAGATCCCTAATCCTAATTTTGAATCTTACTCCCCACCCCTCTCTGACTCCTATTTTGTAGATCACTCGCCCTTGACGGTCAGTATGTCGGGTCGCTTCCCTTTATTTCTTAAAAATGTTGTAAGGCCATAGCGTAATTGGTGCGAGGTGGTGGTGGATTTTGACCTACCACGACTATTGCCGAGACTATGATGCAGCTCAGGGTCACCCATATTCCCAAAAACCGCCAACCCTCTCCTGTCTTGAGTCCTTCTGCTCGGTACCACCCTATACTCACACCCTAGGAACACACTACAGTGATGATAGGTCTGGGTAGGAGATCTTCGTTGACAGAGATGACCCCCGCACCCTGTGGCGCAGTTCCGCTCGTCAACTCTGCGTGTGCTAAGCGTTGCTTGTATGTGGTCCTACCTTCTTGCAGTGGGTAACATGGACCCAGGTTCCTCTCTCTGCTATTCTAATAGCCAAGGTGGTTACCAACATAACCTGATAGGGCCCTTCCCAACAGGCCTGCTTCCAGTTTTCCTTCTAGTGACTGGATGCTCACCAGTCACCTGGTTAGATAGTGGGTCACCTTCTCCTTTAGTTCACCTGTGGGGCACAAAACCTCTGACATACGGGTGTGGTTAATAAACTATCTTCACACATGTTCAGATTAATGTAACAATTTCTGACTGCATTCTCTTTTTAGACTATCTAAAAAATGTTTGTTTTTTTAAGTATTTTGTCCTCTCCTTCGTATATTATCTAATACAATTAGCCTCTTCCCCCCTCTTGACACATAGTTCTGCTTATGTGTCAATTTTTTCCACCTTCCTAAACATTCCCTTAGGTTATTCATCATCCAATTGCCATGCCTTTCATTTTTGAGATTGTCTTTTGCTTCTTTATTGCTC
Source organism: Coregonus lavaretus (assembly GCF_964263955.1). NCBI lineage: Eukaryota > Metazoa > Chordata > Actinopteri > Salmoniformes > Salmonidae > Coregonus > Coregonus lavaretus. Next base: position 36,586,402 of record NC_140019.1, on the reverse strand, counting down.
CTCCCACTTCCTTTGTCTTTATGGCGGCTAAATTCGACTTTCATTCAGTTCAGAATCAATTAGTAATCCAATCAAACAATCTCTTATCTTGTAAAAACACTTATGTTTAGTTCAACCTCTGTTCTACCCCGGCTCTCCCGGGCTTGACCTGAAGACTGATTGTTGGACATGACAAGTCCATTTTTTTTAGGTCACCTAAGTATTCTGCCTAGCAACAAAGAATAAAAACCTCTATGTTCGTGATTAACCCAGTTATCTCTAATAGCCCACCAAAAAAAACCATCATCTTTAAACCACGACCAATGTCATCCCTCTTTACTCTCTACCATTTGGGTAACATCCCTGATATATTTATGAAAAGCTAAGACTGTTTGGGAAGAGAGTCGCCAAGTCCAACCGTTAAAGTTTGCTTTCTAGAAAAAAAACGAGGAAATACATTTGAAAACTTCATAATTAAAAAAAATAATAATAATAAAAAAAAAAATATGAAAAATAATAAATAAATAAAAAAATTAGATGAAGAATGATGAGCTTTTTGGTAAGGATAGACTGCTGTAAAGCTTGGGTCGTCATTATGTACTGCATACGGGTAAATCAAATGATTTTACCATGGGCTGCCATTGCCTTCCCATAGATAAGATCACTTGATTTACCCGTATGCAGTACATAATGACGACCCAAGCTTTACAGCAGTCTATCCTTACCAAAAAGCTCATCATTCTTCATCTAATTTTTTTTTTTTTTTTTTTTTTTTTTTCTAGTCCTTATCTACCTGACCCTATTGCTAAATCAATGATCTAGGCAATAGTTGTCTCGCCTTAGATTGTACATTCTTCTGATTACTGCAGCTTATTCCATGAATTTAGTTTCAAATATCACCCAATAAACCGTTCCATCCCACAGCATAGTAAACACCACCTATGAACTGTTGAAAATTCCCTAAATTCAACATAACAACCCTTTATAAACATCATGCTGGGTGTGTTTTTATTTTATTTGAAAAACCCAATTGAAAAATAACAATCAAAGATAGTTAGGCTCAACTTAATTTGGTAGCTCCCTCTTATGACCTAAATACTGACTAAGTTCATAAAATCCCTCAAAATTTCTCGAGTATACAATGATTATTTAATTGATTACTCTAAATCTGCTACATGTGATCTCATTCAAATGATCCATTATCAATTATTTGATCCACCCCCTAGTAAAATCTCTCTCCTCTTCTATCCTGGAGTTCTACCTCTCCCAGCTATTTCCCCTAGTGGCCATTAAATACTCTGCTCTCGTCTGTTCCTTTTCTTACTCTGTTAGTCTCTGCTTTTCAAGCTCCAGAAACTGTTATCTCTGTCTCTCAGCCTGCTTGTTTTTCAAACCTAAACAGTTTCCTTCTCTCCATTTCTTTTATTCTCTCCCTCTCTAACTTCCTCTGTCTCTCTAAGTCTGTCTCTGCCTCTCCTTTTTCCCGCCAACCAGAGCCACAAATCATTCTCCTTGTCCTCAACTCAACCCTCACAGCTCTATCGCTACTTCCCTCCTATCATTACTGAATCAATGATAATACATTTACATTCTAGTCACCCAGCAGACGCTCCTATCCAGAGCAACCTAGTAAATACATTTTTATTATTTTTATCTTTATTTTTTTTTACTGGCCTCCCCCCGTGGGAATCGAACCCATAACCCTGGTGTTGCAAACACCATGCTCTATCAACTGAGCTCCATCCCTGCCGGCCATTTTCCCCCCTACCCTGGACGACGCTGGGCCAATTGTGCGCCGCCCATGAGTCTCCCGGTCGCTGTCGGCTGCGACAGAACCTGGATCCGAACAGGATCTCTAGTGGCACAGTTAGCCCTGCGATGCAGTGCCTTAGACCACTGCGCCACTCAGGATAATAATAACTGCAATAACTATCAATAATAATTATAATAACTATTACGAATTATATTGTCCTTTTTCTGATGTTCCAATTGTAGTCTATTCATTTTAGTTTAAAATATAAAGTTATTTATAACAAATCCAGAACCCACCACAGGCTGGCGCTATTCCCCCAGCACAACAGCCAATGCCACTTGCTTCCCTGTAACGAAAATAAATTATCGTTTTAAAATCTTCCAACCATTTGTATTTTCCTGTCTCTCACTCCCCCTCCTCTCCTGCTCCTTCCTACATTATGGGGGAGGCGCGGGAAACTTCCCTACAATCTACCTTCTTAGGAAATAATGTCATTCGTACTTGTAACATTTTTCATAGATTATTTAGAATACTACTAGTTATCTTATGCAACTTTTAATACACGTAAAAACTCTCTCTCCACCCCTTCTCTATTGAATAAGTGCGTCTTCCTAGTTACCCCATAACCACGCCTCAAATCTTTTATTTAGCATTTAACCAACCAAATACTAAGTAGTATCCGGTTATCATTTATACCCGCCGTTGAATTTCCTCATACACACATATTTCACCTTATGCCATTCAAATGCCCAACACAACAGAATAGTTCAATTCAACTCTCTATTGGTTTTTCAAGTCGCTCCGGACCAGAGCGTCTGCCAACTGACCAAAAACGCAAATATTCTCCACCTTCTCACCCATTACGTACGTCTACGTTTGAGTGCGAAAGTCCAGACACATGCATAATAATATGCCATTTAGCAGACGCTTCTATCCAAAGCGACTTACAGTCATGCGTGCATACATTTTTTATTATGGGTGGTCCCGGGGATCGAACCCACTACCTTGGTGTTACAAGCGCCGTGCTCTACCAGCTGAGCTACAGAGGACCACATCGTTGGACTTTATAGGTACCTCTCAAATAATCGCTTTGTGGTGTTTTTTAGCCAATTCTTAATTGACACTAATCATTTTTTCAAACATTTTACCCGTTGAACCAAAAATATTGACTGTCATCCTCCTTTTCCCCTGCAGTCACGATGGTTAAATATTCCTTTGTCCCCGTTAAAGCATTTTCGCGCTTAAAAAAAACACACTCGCTGTCTCTAGCCCCTCCTTTCGCTGTTCTTTCAAATTAGTTCCAGTCTACATGCATCTGTTTGATCATAAATTCTAATTTTTCTACTTCGAGATGCCCAATAAATTCATACCTCTTCTCCCAAATGGATCCATAAAACATATTTCTTTCATCTCCCGTTAATTCTCGGACTTGTTTAGAAGATGTCTTTCCCATGGCGGAACAATAAGAAATCCCTCCCCCCCTTTTTGTTTTTTAAATAATTCACTCCCGAATTATTTTCGTAGGAGCTAATCTCTTAGTGCGCCTCTTGCTTTTGTAATTAACCCTTTAAAATTATTTAACCCCTAACCCAGAGTTTCTATTTAAAACTCCGGTTTCATGAAAAGAGTAAGTTACCCAATTTTCCTCACGCAACTTATTTTTTCCTCCACCCCTGAAATAATGATCACGTCTCCCGAGGGATTAAGTCTCACACATACACGACCTTATCATCTGTTAAACTTGTTTGCAAAGTTCTAGCAAATGCCCAGTCGTATATAGAACTCCCGACCCATCCCTCTCATACGATGATAATTATTTCCCTGTTTATACTGAACATTGCAATTCGTACAATGACAATATTAACTAGTTTACATTTGTGATTGCAATTCACTTCCATGTCATTTCGGACTAGTTTTTTTTTTGTAATAGCTATTTACCTCTAGGATCAATTGCGGACCCTCCCTGTCGTAATAATTATTACCTTCTTTGACTTTGGTAACTAAGTTCAACTCATTTTACCAAAATCCATGAATAAAAATTACTGACCTTTTCCTCGCAGTCTGGATTAAAATGCTTTTTCAAACTTGTTAACGTCTTTATCGTTCATAAAGAGTAATCACCGGCCTGTCTTATAACCTTAACGTCGAAGGCCAGGACTATTCTTCACGGATGTAATTACCCGGCCGTGCACGGATTTCGGTGTCTCTAGAACGATAAAGATGTATTAAAGCTCCGCTCAGAAGGACCAATCTGTCATGTGAATTTCTATCTCTAATTCAACCTAAGCTTGAATCATTACCAGAGGTTGTAAAGCTCTGGTTTTAATCATCAATGATTCAAGGTCCACAATCCACAAGTAATTATCGGTAAATTTTATTCAAGGAGAGCTCTGCTCAAAAACCCAAATATCCTGTTTTTAATACCCCTTGACAAACAAAGACACTATGCTCCTCCCACCTTTAGGTGGCTTTCTTAAACAGTTCCCGCCTTCCCCCTTGAATGGTTAGTAACGCCCCCTCTGTTAGTGGGTTGACACTACATGATAATTCTAACATTTATACTGTGTTTGGGGTGAAATTCTTTAGTCATTATTCTTAAAATCCAAATTAATCTAACATTGTGTTGCACCTGGAATGCTATACAGCACTGTAATCCCTGCACACTGATCAACTAAAGGCATCCTGTAAGATTTACAATGGAAGGAAGTGGAATTCTTATTCCGGGGCTTAACCCCTCTTTACAGTATTCCTCTCCTACAGCTCTATGACAATGGGTCAAATTGAATTGAATGTATCATTTCTTTGTCCTGTAGTTTCCACTTTAATCTTGAATCCTGTCTTTTCTTAATTCTTAATTCTTTACTCACAAAGAGTCCGACATTTGATGAGCCATTTGATGAGCCAAATAACCAATGTTCCCCACTGAAGATGACGTTCATTAAAATAAAGCTAATTGATCACAGAAGAGCCTAAATAAACATAATTACTACAGCTATGGAGTGCAACAGGAAAGTAAACTAAGTTGTGCATTATAATGCATTATTCACAGCTAATAATATAAATGCGCTTATAATGCTTAATGAAGAGGGTATCCAAAGGAAGTGTTATGGGAAACTCCTGTAGCAGCCTCATAGTTAAATACAAACAATAAACTTCTGACCACTGGTTCCTCTCTCAGTCCTTCCTTCCTCTCCCAAACCCAAACACAAGGAAAGGCTAGGGGCCACCATCATTAGAAAATATCTGATGAGATAAGATACATTTGTCTTGGACATAAAAACACTCAAACCCAAACAGAAGGAATGGCTTGAAGGCCCCTAGCTATCCCCCCCCGCCCCCCCCCCCTCCCCCACTCTGCTGCTGTGGCCCCCAGCTATCCCACGCTCCCCCCCCCCACTCTGCTGCTGTGGCCCCCAGCTATCCCACGCTCCCCCCCCCCCCCCCCACTCTACTGCTGTGGCCCCCAGCTATCCCACGCCCCCCCCCCACTCTGCTGCTGTGGCCCCCAGCTATCCCACGCTCCCCCCCCCCCCCCACTCTACTGCTGTGGCCCCCAGCTATCCCACGCTCCCCCCCCCCACTCTGCTGCTGTGGCCCCCAGCTATCCCACGCTCCCCCCCCCCCCCCCCTCCCCACTCTGCTGCTGTGGCCCCCAGCTATCCCACGCCCCCCCCCCCCCCCACTCTGCTGCTGTGGCCCCCAGCTATCCCACGCCCCCCCCCCACTCTGCTGCTGTGGCCCCCAGCTATCCCACGCTCCCCCCCCCCCCCCCCACTCTACTGCTGTGGCCCCCAGCTATCCCACGCCCCCCCCCACTCTGCTGCTGTGGCCCCCAGCTATCCCACGCCCCCCCCCACTCTGCTGCTGTGGCCCCCAGCTATCCCACGCCCCCCCCACTCTGCTGCTGTGGCCCCCAGCTATCCCACGCCCCCCCCCACTCTGCTGCTGTGGCCCCCAGCTATCCCACGCTCCCCCCCCCCCCCCCCCCACTCTGCTGCTGTGGCCCCCAGCTATCCCACGCTCCCCCCCCCCCCCTCCCCACTCTGCTGCTGTGGCCCCCAGCTATCCCACGCTCCCCCCCCCCCCCCCCCCCACTCTGCTGCTGTGGCCCCCAGCTATCCCACGCTCCCCCCCCCCCCCCCCACTCTGCTGCTGTGGCCCCCAGCTATCCCACGCTCCCCCCCCCCCCCCCCCCCCCACTCTGCTGCTGTGGCCCCCAGCTATCCCACGCTCCCCCCCCCCCCACTCTACTGCTGTGGCCCCCAGCTATCCCACGCCCCCCCCCACTCTGCTGCTGTGGCCCCCAGCTATCCCACGCCCCCCCCCACTCTGCTGCTGTGGCCCCCAGCTATCCCACGCCCCCCCCCACTCTGCTGCTGTGGCCCCCAGCTATCCCACGCCCCCCCCCACTCTGCTGCTGTGGCCCCCAGCTATCCCACGCTCCCCCCCCCCCCCCCCCCCACTCTGCTGCTGTGGCCCCCAGCTATCCCACGCTCCCCCCCCCCCCCTCCCCACTCTGCTGCTGTGGCCCCCAGCTATCCCCCCCCCCCCCACCACTCTGCTGCTGTGGCCCCCAGCTATCCCACGCTCCCCCCCCCCCCCCCTCCCCACTCTGCTGCTGTGGCCCCCAGCTATCCCATGCTCCCCCGCTCCCCCCCACCACTCTGCTGCTGTGGCCCCCAGCTATCCCACGCTCCCCCCCCCCACGCCCCCCCCCCACTCTGCTGCTGTGGCCCCCAGCTATCCCACGCTCCCCCCCACCACTCTGCTGCTGTGGCCCCCAGCTATCCCACGCTCCCCCCCCCCCCCTCCCCACTCTGCTGCTGTGGCCCCCAGCTATCCCACGCTCCCCCGCTCCCCCCCACCACTCTGCTGCTGTGGCCCCCAGCTATCCCCCCCCCCCCCACCACTCTGCTGCTGTGGCCCCCAGCTATCCCACGCTCCCCCCCCCCCCTCCCCACTCTGCTGCTGTGGCCCCCAGCTATCCCACGCTCCCCCCCCCCCCCCCCCCCACTCTGCTGCTGTGGCCCCCAGCTATCCCACGCCCCCCCCCCCCCTCCCCACTCTGCTGCTGTGGCCCCCAGCTATCCCACGCCCCCCCCCCCCCCCACTCTGCTGCTGTGGCCCCCAGCTATCCCACGCCCCCCCCCCACTCTGCTGCTGTGGCCCCCAGCTATCCCACGCTCCCCCCCCCCCCCCCCCCACTCTACTGCTGTGGCCCCCAGCTATCCCACGCCCCCCCCCACTCTGCTGCTGTGGCCCCCAGCTATCCCACGCCCCCCCCCACTCTGCTGCTGTGGCCCCCAGCTATCCCACGCCCCCCCCCACTCTGCTGCTGTGGCCCCCAGCTATCCCACGCCCCCCCCCACTCTGCTGCTGTGGCCCCCAGCTATCCCACGCTCCCCCCCCCCCCCCCCCCCCCCACTCTGCTGCTGTGGCCCCCAGCTATCCCACGCTCCCCCCCCCCCCCTCCCCACTCTGCTGCTGTGGCCCCCAGCTATCCCACGCTCCCCCCCCCCACTCTGCTGCTGTGGCCCCCAGCTATCCCACGCTCCCCCCCCCCCCCCCCCCCCCACTCTGCTGCTGTGGCCCCCAGCTATCCCACGCCCCCCCCCCCCCCTCCCCACTCTGCTGCTGTGGCCCCCAGCTATCCCACGCCCCCCCCCCCCCCCACTCTGCTGCTGTGGCCCCCAGCTATCCCACGCCCCCCCCCCACTCTGCTGCTGTGGCCCCCAGCTATCCCACGCTCCCCCCCCCCCCCCCCACTCTACTGCTGTGGCCCCCAGCTATCCCACGCCCCCCCCCACTCTGCTGCTGTGGCCCCCAGCTATCCCACGCCCCCCCCCACTCTGCTGCTGTGGCCCCCAGCTATCCCACGCCCCCCCCCACTCTGCTGCTGTGGCCCCCAGCTATCCCACGCTCCCCCCCCCCCCCCCCCCACTCTGCTGCTGTGGCCCCCAGCTATCCCACGCTCCCCCCCCCCCCCCCCCCACTCTGCTGCTGTGGCCCCCAGCTATCCCACGCTCCCCCCCCCCCCCCCCCCACTCTGCTGCTGTGGCCCCCAGCTATCCCACGCTCCCCCCCCCCCCCCCCCACTCTGCTGCTGTGGCCCCCAGCTATCCCACGCTCCCCCCCCCCCCCCCCCCCACTCTGCTGCTGTGGCCCCCAGCTATCCCACGCTCCCCCCCACCACTCTGCTGCTGTGGCCCCCAGCTATCCCACGCTCCCCCCCCCCCCCCTCCCCACTCTGCTGCTGTGGCCCCCAGCTATCCCACGCTCCCCCGCTCCCCCCCACCACTCTGCTGCTGTGGCCCCCAGCTATCCCCCCCCCCCCCACCACTCTGCTGCTGTGGCCCCCAGCTATCCCACGCTCCCCCCCCCCCCCTCCCCACTCTGCTGCTGTGGCCCCCAGCTATCCCACGCTCCCCCCCCCCCCCTCCCCACTCTGCTGCTGTGGCCCCCAGCTATCCCACGCTCCCCCCCCCCACTCTGCTGCTGTGGCCCCCAGCTATCCCACGCTCCCCCCCCCCCCCCTCCCCACTCTGCTGCTGTGGCCCCCAGCTATCCCACGCTCCCCCCCCCCCCCCCACTCTACTGCTGTGGCCCCCAGCTATCCCACGCTCCCCCCCCCCACTCTGCTGCTGTGGCCCCCAGCTATCCCACGCCCCCCCCCCCCACTCTGCTGCTGTGGCCCCCAGCTATCCCACGCTCCCCCCCCCCCCCTCCCCACTCTGCTGCTGTGGCCCCCAGCTATCCCACGCTCCCCCCCCCCACTCTGCTGCTGTGGCCCCCAGCTATCCCACGCTCCCCCCCCCACTCTGCTGCTGTGGCCCCCAGCTATCCCACGCCCCCCCCCCCCCCCCCCCCCCCCCCCCACTCTGCTGCTGTGGCCCCCAGCTATCCCACGCCCCCCCCCCACTCTGCTGCTGTGGCCCCCAGCTATCCCACGCTCCCCCCCCCCCCCCCCCACTCTACTGCTGTGGCCCCCAGCTATCCCACGCTCCCCCCCCCCACTCTGCTGCTGTGGCCCCCAGCTATCCCACGCCCCCCCCCCACTCTGCTGCTGTGGCCCCCAGCTATCCCACGCCCCCCCCCCCACCCCCCCCCCCCCCCCCACTCTGCTGCTGTGGCCCCCAGCTATCCCACGCTCCCCCCCCCCACTCTGCTGCTGTGGCCCCCAGCTATCCCACGCTCCCCCCCCCCCCCCTCCCCACTCTGCTGCTGTGGCCCCCAGCTATCCCACGCTCCCCCCCCCCACTCTGCTGCTGTGGCCCCCAGCTATCCCACGCTCCCCCCCCCCCACTCTGCTGCTGTGGCCCCCAGCTATCCCACGCCCCCCCCCCCCACTCTGCTGCTGTGGCCCCCAGCTATCCCACGCCCCCCCCCCACTCTGCTGCTGTGGCCCCCAGCTATCCCACGCTCCCCCCCCCCCCCTCCCCACTCTGCTGCTGTGGCCCCCAGCTATCCCACGCTCCCCCCCCCCCCCCCACTCTACTGCTGTGGCCCCCAGCTATCCCACGCTCCCCCCCCCCACTCTGCTGCTGTGGCCCCCAGCTATCCCACGCCCCCCCCCCCCCCCCCCCCCCCCCCCCCCCCCCCCCACTCTGCTGCTGTGGCCCCCAGCTATGTAATATGATGTACACTGTACTGTATATAGTTTAATATTGTGTACATTATACTGAATAGAGTTTAATATGATGTACTCTATACTGTATTGAGTTTAATATTATGTACACTATACTCTATCCAGTTTAATATGATGTACACTGAACTGTATCCAGTTTAATATGATGTAAACTATATTGTATAATGAGCACGAAGACGGATGTAATCTAAACAGAGAGCATTAAGATGGATGTAATGTAAACAGAGAGCATTAAGATGGATGTAATGTAAACAGAGAGCATTAAGATGGATGTAATCTAAACAGAGAGCATTAAGATGGATGTAATCTAAACAGAGAGCATTAAGATGGATGTAATCTAAACAGAGAGCATTAAGACGGATGTAATCTAAACAGAGAGCATTAAGATGGATGTAATCTAAACAGAGAGCATTAAGACGGATGTAATCTAAACAGAGCGCATTAAGATGGATGTAATCTAAACAGAGAGCATTAAGATGGATGTAATCTAAACAGAGAGCATTAAGATGGATGTAATCTAAACAGAGAGCATTAAGACGGATGTAATCTAAACAGAGAGCATTAAGATGGATGTAATCTAAACAGAGAGCATTAAGATGGATGTAATCTAAACAGAGAGCATTAAGATGGATGTAATCTAAACAGAGAGCATTAAGATGGATGTAATCTAAACAGAGAGCATTAAGACGGATGTAATCTAAACAGAGCGCATTAAGATGGATGTAATCTAAACAGAGAGCATTAAGATGGATGTAATCTAAACAGAGAGCATTAAGATGGATGTAATGTAAACAGAGAGCATTAAGATGGATGTAATGTAAACAGAGAGCATTAAGATGGATGTTGTCACGATCGTCTGAAGGAGGAGACCAATGCGCAGCGTTGCGAGTGAACATGATGACTTTATTAACTTAAAGCAACCACGAAGAAAACAACAAATGACGATACGTGAAGTTCTAAACTGAAATACGACTAACAGCAACAAAGAAACAATAACCCACAAAACAAAGGAGAAAACACACAGAATATATATGGCTCCCAATCAGAGATAACGAGCCGACAGCTGACACTCGTTACCTCCGATTGGGAGTCATCGACCAATCACCACAAGACACAAACAAAATGAAACTCACCCATCCCCAACACCACCAAATGAAATACACCCAAACACATAAAATGAACAACCCTGGCTCAATATAAACGTCCATAGAGCCAGAGTGTCACAGTACCCCCCCCTAAAGGTGCGAACTCCGGGCGCACCAACATCAGGACTAGGGGAGGGTCTGGGTGGGCGTCTGTCCATGGTGGCGGCTCTGGCCCCGGTCGTGATCCCCACCCCACCACAGTCACAACCTGCTTCGGTAGCCTCCTCCCAATGACCACCCTCCACCTAACCCCACCTGGACTAAGGGGCAACCCCGGACTAAGGGGCAGCATCGGCCTAAGGGGCAGCACCGGGATAAGAGGCAGCACCGGGATAAGGGGCAGCACCGGGATAAGGGACAGCACCGGACTAAGGGGCAGCACCGGACTACGAGGCAGTACCGGACTAAAGGGCAGTACAGGACTAAGGGGCAGCACCGGGCTAAGGGGCAGCACCGGGCTAAGGGGCGGCACCGGGCTAAGGGGCGGCACCGGACTCAGGGGCAGCACCGGACTAAGGGGCAGCACCGGGCTAAAGGGCAGCACCGGACTAAGGGGCAGCACCGGGCTAAGGGGCAGCACCTGACTAGATGGCGGATCCTGGCTGGCTGGCTCTGGCGGATCCTGGCGGGACGGCTCTGGCGGATCCTGGCGGGATGGCTCTGGCGGATCCAGGCTGGACGGCACTGGCGGATCCTGGCTGGACGGCTCTGGCGGATCCTGGCTGGACGGCTCTGGCGGATCCTGGCTGGACGGCTCTGGCGGATCCTGGCTGGACGGCTCTGGCGGATCCTGGCTGGACGGCTCTGGCGGATCCTGGCTGGACGGCTCTGGCGGATCCTGGCTAGACGGTTCTGGTGGATCCTGGCTGGACAGCTCTGGCGGATCCTGGCTGGACGGCTCTGGCGGATCCTGGCTGGACGGCTCTGGCGGATCCTGGCTGGCTGACGGATCTGGCGGATCCTGGCTGGCTGACGGATCTGGCTGCTCATGGCTGGCTGACGGGTCTGGCTGCTCATGGCTGGCTGACGGATCTGGCTGCTCATGGCTGGCTGACGGATCTGGCTGCTCATGGCTGGCTGACGGATCTGGCTGCTCATGGCTGGCTGACGGATCTGGCTGCTCATGGCTGGCTGACGGATCTGGCTGCTCATGGCTGGCTGACGGATCTGGCTGCTCATGGCTGGCTGACGGGTCTGGCTGCTCATGGCTGGCTGACGGATCTGGCTGCTCATGGCTGGCTGACGGATCTGGCTGCTCATGGCTGGCTGACGGATCTGGCTGCTCATGGCTGGCTGACGGGTCTGGCTGCTCATGGCTGGCTGACGGATCTGGCTGCTCATGGCTGGCTGACGGGTCTGGCTGCTCATGGCTGGCTGACGGATCTGGCTGCTCATGGCTGGTTGACAGATCTGGCTGCTCATGGCTGGCTGATGGTGCTGGCTGGGAGGCTGGCGGTGGAGGCGGACCCCAGCCTCGGATTGCAGTCATCACCTCCAGCAGGGCGGCTCCCATCTGCAGGAGCTGCTCTTTCTGGTCCCGAACCTGAGCTTCCAGTCTAGTATGGGTTGCGTCGGCTCCTGCTGATTCCATAGCAGGTGTATGATTCTGTCTGGCGGAAGGCTCTAGCGGCTCCTGTCTGGCGGAAGGCACTAGCGGCTCCGATCTGGCGGACGGCTCTGAAGGCTCATGGCAGACGGGCGGCTTTGCAGGCTCAGTACAGACGGGCGGCTTATGCAGCGCTTGACAGACGGGCAGTTCAGACGCCATAGGGCCGACGGGCAGTTCAGGCGCCGTTGGGCAGACGGCCAGTTCAGGCGCCGTTGGGCAGACGGCAGACTCTGGCCGACTGGTGACGCACCCCGTAGGATTCGTGCGTGGAACAGGAACAGGCCGGGCTGGGCTGGCGACGCGCACCTTATCCCTGGTGCGAGTGGCCGGAACAGGCCGGGCCGGGCTGGCGACGCACATCGTGGACCTGGTGCGTGGAGTAGGAACAGACCGGTCCGTACCGGGAACACCCACCACTGGCCTTAACTGGGGATCAAGAACGGACCGGACCAGACTGGTAACACACTTCAGTCTCTCATGCCGTGCCACAACAACTTCCCTCCCTCTACTCGCCAATGGCTCCCGTAATCCGATAGCCTTCTCTCCAGCTCTACCTGTGGCAGCCTCCTGCTGCCCAGGCGCCCAAGCCATGTGCCCCCCCCAAAAAATTTTTTGGGGAGTAACCACGGGCTTCCAGCCTCGACTCCGCGCTTCCTCTTCATACCACCTCCTCTCGGCTGCAGCTGCCTCCAGCTCTTCACGAGGGCGGTGATATTCCTCCTCATACCACCTCCTCTCGGCTGCAGCTGCCTCCAGCTCTTCACGAGGGCGGTGATATTCCTCCGGTTGTGCCCAAGGACCCTTTCCAGCCCGAATCTCCTCCCATGTCCAAAAATCCTTAGGAGGCGTCCATAAATCCTTAGGAGGCGTCCATAAATCCTGCGTAGGTAGGTCCTGTTGCCGCTTGTTACGCCGCTTGGTCCTCTTGTGGTGGGTTATTCTGTCACGATCGTCTGAAGGAGGAGACCAATGCGCAGCGTTGCGAGTGAACATGATGACTTTATTAACTTAAAGCAACCACGAAGAAAACAACAAATGACGATACGTGAAGTTCTAAACTGAAATACGACTAACAGCAACAAAGAAACAATAACCCACAAAACAAAGGAGAAAACACACAGAATATATATGGCTCCCAATCAGAGATAACGAGCCGACAGCTGACACTCGTTACCTCCGATTGGGAGTCATCGACCAATCACCACAAGACACAAACAAAATGAAACTCACCCATCCCCAACACCACCAAATGAAATACACCCAAACACATAAAATGAACAACCCTGGCTCAATATAAACGTCCATAGAGCCAGAGTGTCACAGATGTAATGTAAACAGAGAGCATTAAGATGGATGTAATGTAAACAGAGAGCATTAAGATGGATGTAATGTAAACAGAGAGCATTAAGATGGATGTAATGTAAACAGAGAGCATTAAGACGGATGTAATCTAAACAGAGAGCATTAAGATGGATGTAATCTAAACAGAGAGCATTAAGATGGATGTAATCTAAGAGAGCATTAAGATGGATGTAATCTAAACAGAGAGCATTAAGATGGATGTAATGTAAACAGAGCGCATTAACATGGATGTCACCTTATGTAATATCTCATAGGCAACACTTCATTTAGTTTATTATTCATTCAACTAATATATCTCATATGGTAAATTAATTTAGTTAGGTCTTGGTGTATTCTGTTGGTTCCATATGGTCACACAGGTATTACTGTAATATAAAATATTCAACTTCCTCAACTTCAAATGCTGTCGTTATGGTGGTGTACTGTATTCCCACCTGGCGATCTTTTGAATTACAGTTGTTGAAGGTTTTCTGCACAGTGCAATCTTTTCTATAAAACACGGACTGATCTATGGGGAACATTCCAAATAACAATTTGTTAACACAAATCCTTCTAGAAGAGAGACTGTAGCAGCTTCTGTGTCTGATCTATTTTCATAGCATGCACTACATCCGTTCTAAACTTTATTGATACTAAAGACAGTTCCAATTTCAGAGGCCGCAGTTCAGGGAAGTTGAATCAATCACTGTCCTACCTTGTTATTCATATCTAACCCTAGTCCTATAACTGTAGTAGCAACAATGTAGTTACAGGGTTTATCGGTATAGGTTATTAGACAAATATATTTATCAATTCATTTTTAAAATATAATATGTGTTGTTTTACTTATTGTTTCAGATGAGGATAGTGTGCAAGGACGTGACTGCTGAGACCCTTTACGACGTCCTTCATGACACCAGCTACCGGAAGAAGTGGGACAGCAACATGATTGACACCCACGATATCGGCAGGCTTACTGTCAACGCAGACGTAGGATATTACTCCTGTGAGTTAGTGTCAGACGTAGGATATTACTCCTGTGAGTTAGTGTCAGACGTAGGATATTACTCCTGTGAGTTAGTGTCAGACGTAGGATATTACTCCTGTGAGTTAGTGTCAGACGTAGGATATTACTCCTGAGAGTTAGTGTCAGACGTAGGATATTACTCCTGTGAGTTAGTGTCAGACGTAGGATATTACTCCTGTGAGTTAGTGTCAGACGTAGGACATTACTCCTGTGAGTTAGTGTCAGACGTAGGACATTACTCCTGTGAGTTAGTGTCAGACGTAGGATATTACTCCTGAGAGTTAGTTTCAGACGTAGGACATTACTCCTGTGAGTTAGTGTCAGACGTAGGACATTACTCCTGTGAGTTAGTGTCAGACGTAGGACATTACTCCTGTGAGTTAGTGTCAGACGTAGGATATTACTCCTGTGAGTTAGTTTCAGACATAGGACATTACTCCTGTGAGTTAGTGTCAGACGTAGGATATTACTCCTGTGAGTTAGTGTCAGACGTAGGATATTACTCCTGTGAGTTAGTGTCACATTGTTTACTGATGATAAGCCTCCTGGTATTGAATCAGTATTCAGGAGGCAGGTGGAAACTACAGCCGGGGTGGAAGCAGAAGATTGCTCTGACTCATCAGGCACTCGTCAGGGACCGTCATAACTGTTGTGTTTGTGCGTGTGTGTGTGTGCGTGTGTGTGTGTGTGTGTGAGTACATGCCTGTGTGTGTGTGTGTGTACTTCCATGCGTGTGTGTGTGCTCTTGCGAGTCTAAGCAGATGGGTTGTCAAGGTCAAAGCAGATAACATCCAGCAACTTCTGACTCTTTCTGTCATTAGAAGTGAAAAGAAGGTAGAGGAGGAGGAGGAAGAGGAGGAGGAGGAGGAGGAAGAGGAGGTGGAAGAGGAGGAGGAGGTGGAAGAGGAGGGGGAGGAGGAAGAGGAGGAAGAGGAGGAGGAGGAGGAGGAAGAGGAGGGGGAGGAGGAAGAGGAGGAAGAGGAGGAGGAGGAGGAGGAAGAGGAGGAAAGGGAGGATTGGGAGGAGGAAGAGGAGGAGGAGGAAGAGGATGAAGAGGAAGAGGAGGAAGAGGAGGAGGAGGAAGAAGGGGAGGAAGAGGAGGAGGAGGAAGAAGAGGAAGAGGAGGAGGAAGAGGAGGAGGAGAAAGAGGAGGAGAAAGAGGAGGAGGAAGAGGAGGAGGGGGAGGAGGAGGGGGAGGAGGATAGCAAGTCACTCTGAGCAGGCAGCACAGTAGTAACAGCTGATTATCCACTACAGAGAAGCACCAGCAGAATCATACAACTAAATTATGGCTGAGGTTTCTCTTCATATAGACAGAGGCTGCATCCCAACTGGCATCCTATTCCCTATATAGTGCACTTATTTTGTCCTTAGGGCCCTGGTCAAAAGTAGGAAATAGGGTACCATTTGGGACACACACAGAAACAAAGAGCTCTCTTTTCAGTATTGATCTGGCCAACATATGAAGAGTTATGGTACTGAAGCCTACTGTCACTACTATCCCACAGAGAGACTAACCAGTACTGTCACTACTATCCCACAGAGAGACTAACCAGTACTGTCACTACTATCCCACAGAGAGACTAACCAGTACTGTCACTACTATCCCACAGAGAGACTAACCAGTACTGTCACTACTATCCCACAGAGAGACTAACCAGTACTGTCACTACTATCCCACAGAGAGACTAGCCAGTACTGTCACTACTATCCCACAGAGAGACTAACCAGTACTGTCACTACTATCCCACAGAGAGACTAACCAGTACTGTCACTACTATCCCACAGAGAGACTAACCAGTACTGTCACTACTATCCCACAGAGAGACTAGCCAGTACTGTCACTACTATCCCACAGAGAGACTAACCAGTACTGTCACTACTATCCCACAGAGAGACTAACCAGTACTGTCACTACTATCCCACAGAGAGACTAACCAGTACTGTCACTACTATCCCACAGAGAGACTAACCAGTACTGTCACTACTATCCCACAGAGAGACTAACCAGTACTGTCACTACTATCCCACAGAGAGACTAACCAGTACTGTCACTACTATCCCACAGAGAGACTAACCAGTACTGTCAATACTATCCCACAGAGACTAACCAGTACTGTCACTACTATCCCACAGAGACTAACCAGTACTGTCACTACTATCCCACAGAGAGACTAACCAGTACTGTCACTACTATCCCACAGAGAGACTAAACAGTACTGTCACTACTATCCCACAGAGAGACTAACCAGTACTGTCACTACTATCCCACAGAGACTAACCAGTACTGTCACTACTATCCCACAGAGAGACTAACCAGTACTGTCAGTACTATCCCACAGAGAGACTAACCAGTACTGTCACTACTATCCCACAGAGAGACTAAACAGTACTGTCACTACTATCCCACAGAGAGACTAACCAGTACTGTCACTACTATCCCACAGAGACTAACCAGTACTGTCACTACTATCCCACAGAGAGACTAACCAGTACTGTCACTACTATCCCACAGAGAGACTAACCAGTACTGTCACTACTATCCCACAGAGAGACTAACCAGTACTGTCACTACTATCCCACAGAGAGACTAACCAGTACTGTCACTACTATCCCACAGAGAGTCTAACCAGTACTGTAACTACTATCCCACAGAGAGTCTAACCAGTACTGTCACTACTATCCCACAGAGAGACTAACCAGTACTGTCACTACTATCCCACAGAGAGACTAACCAGTACTGTCACTACTATCCCACAGAGACTAACCAGTACTGTCACAACTATCCCACAG
This sequence comes from Coregonus lavaretus, assembly GCF_964263955.1. Lineage (NCBI taxonomy): Eukaryota > Metazoa > Chordata > Actinopteri > Salmoniformes > Salmonidae > Coregonus > Coregonus lavaretus. The sequence goes on along the minus strand of NC_140019.1, from coordinate 36,569,110 downwards.
AGAGACTAACCAGTACTGTCACTACTATCCCACAGAGAGACTAACCAGTACTGTCACTACTATCCCACAGAGAGACTAACCAGTACTGTCACTACTATACCACAGAGAGACTAACCAGTACTGTCACTACTATCCCACAGAGAGACTAACCAGTACTGTCACTACTTTCCCACAGAGAGACTAACCAGTACTGTCACTACTATCCCACAGAGAGACTAACCAGTACTGTCACTACTATCCCACAGAGAGACTAACCAGTACTGTCACTACTATCCCACAGAGAGACTAACCAGTACTGTCACTACTATCCCACAGAGAGATTAACCAGTACTGTCACTACTATCCCACAGAGAGACTAACCAGTACTGTCACTACTATCCCACAGAGAGACTAACCAGTACTGTCACTACTATCCCACAGAGAGACTAACCAGTACGGTCACTACTATCCCACAGAGACTAACCAGTACTGTCACTACTATCCCACAGAGAGACTAACCAGTACGGTCACTACTATCCCACAGAGAGACTAACCAGTACTGTCACTACTATCCCACAGAGAGACTAACCAGTACTGTCACTACTATCCCACAGAGAGACTAACCAGTACTGTCACTACTATCCCACAGAGAGACTAACCAGTACTGTCACTACTATCCCACAGAGAGACTAACCAGTACGGTCACTACTATCCCACAGAGACTAACCAGTACGGTCACTACTATCCCACAGAGAGACTAACCAGTATGGTCACTACTATCCCACAGAGAGACTAACCAGTACTGTCACTACTATCCCACAGAGAGACTAACCAGTACGGTCACTACTATCCCACAGAGAGACTAACCAGTACTGTCACTACTATCCCACAGAAAGACTAACCAGTACTGTCACTACTATCCCACAGAGAGACTAACCAGTACTGTCACTACTATCCCACAGAGAGACTAACCAGTACTGTCACTACTATACCACAGAGAGACTAACCAGTACTGTCACTACTATCCCACAGAGAGACTAACCAGTACTGTCACTACTATCCCACAGAGAGTCTAACCAGTACTGTCACTACTATCCCACAGAGAGACTAACCAGTACTGTCACTACTATCCCACAGAGAGACTAACCAGTACTGTCACTACTATCCCACAGAGACTAACCAGTACTGTCACTACTATCCCACAGAGACTAACCAGTACTGTCACTACTATCCCACAGAGAGACTAACCAGTACTGTCACTACTATCCCACAGAGAGACTAACCAGTACTGTCACTACTATCCCACAGAGAGACTAACCAGTACTGTCACTACTATCCCACAGAGACTAACCAGTACTGTCACTACTATCCCACAGAGACTAACCAGTACTGTCACTACTATCCCACAGAGAGACTAACCAGTACTGTCACTACTATCCCACAGAGAGACTAACCAGTACTGTCACTACTATCCCACAGAGAGACTAACCAGTACTGTCACTACTATCCCACAGAGAGACTAACCAGTACTGTCACTACTATCCCACAGAGAGTCTAACCAGTACTGTCACTACTATCCCACAGAGAGACTAAACAGTACTGTCACTACTATCCCACAGAGAGTCTAACCAGTACTGTCACTACTATCCCACAGAGAGACTAACCAGTACTGTCACTACTATCCCACAGAGACTAACCAGTACTGTCACTACTATCCCACAGAGACTAACCAGTACTGTCACTACTATCCCACAGAGAGACTAACCAGTACGGTCACTACTATCCCACAGAGAGACTAACCAGTACTGTCACAACTATCCCACAGAGAGACTAACCAGTACTGTCACTACTATCCCACAGAGAGACTAACCAGTCCTGTCACTACTATCCCACAGAGAGACTAACCAGTACTGTCACTACTATCCCACAGAGAGACTAACCAGTACGGTCACTACTATCCCACAGAGACTAACCAGTACGGTCACTACTATCCCACAGAGAGACTAACCAGTACGGTCACTACTATCCCACAGAGAGACTAACCAGTACTGTCACTACTATCCCACAGAGAGACTAACCAGTACGGTCACTACTATCCCACAGAGAGACTAACCAGTACTGTCACTACTATCCCACAGAGAGACTAACCAGTACTGTCACTACTATCCCACAGAGAGACTAACCAGTACTGTCACTACTATCCCACAGAGAGACTAACCAGTACTGTCACTACTATACCACAGAGAGACTAACCAGTACTGTCACTACTATCCCACAGAGAGACTAACCAGTACTGTCACTACTATCCCACAGAGAGTCTAACCAGTACTGTCACTACTATCCCACAGAGAGACTAACCAGTACTGTCACTACTATCCCACAGAGAGACTAACCAGTACTGTCACTACTATCCCACAGAGACTAACCAGTACTGTCACAACTATCCCACAGAGAGACTAACCAGTACTGTCACTACTATCCCACAGAGAGACTAACCAGTACTGTCACTACTATCCCACAGAGAGACTAACCAGTACTGTCACTACTATCCCACAGAGAGACTAACCAGTACTGTCACTACTATACCACAGAGAGACTAACCAGTACTGTCACTACTATCCCACAGAGAGACTAACCAGTACTGTCACTACTTTCCCACAGAGAGACTAACCAGTACTGTCACTACTATCCCACAGAGACTAACCAGTACTGTCACTACTATCCCACAGAGACTAACCAGTACTGTCACTACTATCCCACAGAGAGACTAACCAGTACTGTCACTACTATCCCACAGAGACTAACCAGTACTGTCACTACTATCCCACTGAGACTAACCAGTACTGTCACTACTATCCCACAGAGACTAACCAGGATATTTACTGAGCTCTAATGTACTTGCCTCTTATCTTATCTTTACTCCTGCTGACTGTCCTCCCTTTGGTTTCAACTGTCATGTCTTTTATTTCACTACTATATATGACAGTTTTATATACTTCACCTTGAGTCAACTGCCGTACATGAACGCCAGTTAGTGTGAGTCAATATGCCCCAGATGTAGTAGACTAAACCATGTTTCTCATAGTAAAAGCTGTTTCTATGACTAACCACATGTTGCAGATGAAAGGTACAGCAAACGAGCAGTCATAGAAATAGACTGAATAGACTGGGTTGTGAGGCAGTTCATCACTGAAAATCATTGAAGAACTCCAGAGAATTAGACAATAGAATACTACAGTATGTGGACACGTGGACACATTGAAACATCTTCCACTAAAGTCATGTTGTCATTGTGTCTGTAGGGAAGTGCCCGAGCCCCCTGAAGAACAGGGACTTCGTCACCATGAGATCATGGCTTCCTCTGGGCAACGACTACCTGATCATCAACTACTCTGTCAAACACCCGGTATGTACCTTTATCTACACACAGTGTTGGTTGGCTCTGAATATTATCAGCCGTCACAACGGACGAGTGGCTGGTCATCTTTTTCGTACAAGTAGGATTACTCTTGTGCTACAGCACCCAAAGATGATTTTACTTATCTAAAGTTGAGCATGTCTTATAGTGAAATTTGTACAATAGATAGATGCCATTAGCACTGCCTGCCAGAGGCTCAGTCTACTGTGGAAGTTGGGTCAACATCCCTACATGCCTCTGTTGTGACTTATCACAGAAGTCCGGGTTGTGAAAAATAAAAGAAAAAAAAGTCTAAATATAATGTGAACAGCTGACTGGTTTAATTTGTTATGGTAATTCATTCGTGAATAATACTTTCATTTGATCGGTCTTATTCCAGCAATATCCACCCAGAAAGGACTACGTGAGAGCGGTGTCGCTGCTGACAGGCTACCTGATTCAGTCCAACGGAGCAAACTCCTCCACTCTCTATTACCTAACGCAGGTCGATCCCAAAGGTAAACCTTTTCACTGGTTATATACAGTACTGAGCATCTTAAATGATTTAAATAACATCGTGTTTTGGTTGTTTACAGTACAGCTCTATGCTGGTCAACACTGGATATGGATACAGTGCATCGTTGTCATTGAGTGCTACGAGAACCCTGCGGTTTGTGTACGTAACAGCATTAATGTTAGCTGAAACTCCCCTCGCTTCACTCCACTGAGAGAGTCCTGTTGAAATATCTCTGTGTACACAGACATAGGTCCTAGGAAGGAATCAGGCAAAGATCAAACGCAAAAAGATGATGTTACATAAGTCACTTTTTGAACCCTACTAGGCTGATGATATGACCTGCGGAGTATCCTTCCTATCCAAGATATTGAAGGTGCTTTTAACGACTGTGCTCTAAAGAAGGCCATTACTGACCGAAAGCGTAGCTATTAAAATACTGACATTGCATCTGATTGAAGTGTGGAGAGACCATTTCACTATAGTATATATCTTCTCTTGCACCTTTTCTAAACCTAAAGGCGGGGTGCAGCAGATCACCACATTGTCTAAAACTACTACGTGTGTTCCATTGTAATTTAACAACTGTTTTCATCATTGGACCTAGCTTGTATTACAGCTTAATTCTAGCCTAATTTTTGTCCTTGAGTGAGAAGAGACTTGGTGTATGTGTGTGTGTGTGTGTCCTTGAGTGTGAAGCCTCAGGAAGCCTTCGATGGCCCCCTGCACCAGTATAACACCACCACTGCAGAAGACATGTTTTATGAATCTGCTGATGTCATCCGTTTTCTGTGCTGCTCCGAGCTACCCCGTTGATAATAAATTCCTTCTGTTCCATTGCTGTGCGTGTGCGTGTGGTAGTGTGTGAGTCTGTGTGTGAGTCTGTGTGTGTGTGTGTGTGTGTGGTAGTGTGTGAGTGTGTGTGTATGTGTATGTGTGTGTGTGTGTGTATGTGTGCGTGTGGTAGTGTGTGAGTGTGTGTGTATGTGTATGTGTGTGTGTGTGTGTGTGTGTGTGTGTGTGTTTGTGTGTGTGTTTGTGTGTGTGTGTGTGCGCGTTGCTGTAAAACTCATACAGCTGGCACACTATCATCACACTTCTGTACTGTATACTGTCCTTACTGTAAACCAGGGGTCCTGCAGGAACTATATCTACTGTATACTGTCCTTACTGTAAACCAGGGGTCCTGCAGGAACTATATCTGCTGTATACTGTCCTTACTGTAAACCAGGGGTCATGCAGGAACTATGTCAACAGGAAGCAGTGTGTTTTATTAAAGAGAGAACACATTTCTCAGTATTGTATTTGCTATCATAGGCCTGCCTGCAATAAATACTTTATGAGTATTGTATTGGTGTTAAACTTTCATGTTTTTGTCTGGACTGCAGGCTCCCTTCCAAAGTGGGTGGTGAATAGAGTGTCTCAGTTCGTAGCACCAAAGGTAATATTATAATATCATTATAATAATCGGTCCTGTCTTAGAAATGTAGTATCTCGAGAACTAGAGAGAGTGTGACTTAACAAAGCACAGGGGGCAACCTGTATTTTCCGTCTCTGGTTTGGGAGAGAGAAATTATTGTGTACCTCTGCCTCCACCTAGTGGTTTCAGGAAGTACATGCATTTCCCAAAGATGTTTTTGATTGTTTTGATTCCAAAATCACTATCAAGGATACCATGAAAAGTGTTATTACCATGGCGATAGCTGTTTATTACACATTTATTAACTATTTATAAACAAATAATTTACAGTGTATTGCTTACTTATAAAACCCTTCAAAACATGTCTCAAGGCTTACCCGAGAGGCGCTTAGCTAACACATCCATTTAGAATCTGAATATCTGTGCTCCCCCCCCCAGGCCATGAAGAAGATCTTCAAGGCCTGTCAGAAGTATCCAGAGTGGAAGAGGAAGCACAACCCTAACCTGAAGCCCTGGATGTATCCTGAGCAGAACACCTTACCGTGTATAAACGTGGCTGACCTCGTACTGCAGAGAGCTGACTCACTGGAGAACATCGACGAGAGCAGCCTGACAGAGGAGAAACGAGCTCAACATCACAGTGACGATGAAGAGACCTAGGCTAACTCGGAGTGAAGAGACTGTTTGTATAGAATTGTGAGGCTGTGTTTAAAATGACACCTTATTTCCCTATTTAGTGTATTACTTTTGTGCAGGGCCCGTAAGGCTGTGGTCAAAAGTAGTGCACTATTTAGGAAATAGGGGGTGCAATTTCCGACACACCCTCTGCGTTGAGTTTGGTGTGTGTCTTTGCATGTGTGTGAGAGTGTGTGTGTACAGTACAAATAATATACATGTATGATTTACTATCATTTTGATCTGCAAATTTGTCTTGTTGCATTTAGTCGTAATTTATCTATAACTTATTGAGTCAGAGGGGTTTGACAGGGTATTTTCATATAGCACGACAAATTGGGAAAAAAATCTGACTTATTCTTCCAAAAATAGACAATGTATTTACGGTGCTATTCTTCAATTCAATGGTATAATATCTAATTGATTATAATAATAGTGTAAAACTTTGTGTCTATTTCATAACTAATTTAAAGACCCTAACATGTTTTTTTTCTCCATATTCATGTTTGATTTGACTAAGTTTTCATTTGAAGTGAGATACAATAGCCGTTAACAATACAGTCACCTTATCATTCAGCCTACTACAGTATATTTCCAGGTCTCTAGTGCCTCCCAGTGGCAGTAAAACGTCATAACATTTCATCATCCCCCAGTGTTCCGGAAGCCATGAGCGGTTAGAACATTGGAATGTTGTCAGTTTGTTAGGAAGTGAATTAGCATAATGCACCAAGACAAGTGTGCTTTTGTACAGTGATTGGCCCACTGAGGCTCCTAATGACAGTCACAGGGGAGGAGAGATGGAGAGATGGCAGCATAACAACACCTGAGGGAATTCAAGCTCCTCTCTGGAATCATTATAATCAGTCATAATCTGTTATAGCTTGTTATAACCTTAGGGGTCATGAAGCATGTTTAGCTGTTAAAAGGTCATTACTTCAGTTATACTGTCACGTTCGTTCATCGACGGGTCAGACCAAGGCGCAGCATGATAAGCATACATGTTTATTTGACTTATAAACACAACGACAAAACAAGAAACGACAAGTCCAAGGTACACAAACAACATACCTTCAACACGGAACAAGATCCCACAACCCACTAGTGCCAATAGGCTGCCTAATTATGGTCCCCAATCAGAGACAACGAGCGACAGCTGCCTCTGATTGGGAACCACACCGGCCAACATAGATCTAGACAAACTAGAACCTATAACATAGAACAACACAACATAGAATATACACACCCTGACTCAACATATAAGCGTCCCCTGAGTCAGGGCGTGACATATACTTTGGTCTTGCCTGTCCTGACTGAATATCAAAGATTTTGTCTTTATTAATTAAAAAATGTATTATTAGGCATGTGGTTTCATTTAATTCTAACTGTCTTTTTGTAAGATTTTCTGACATGTTTCCAAAATGGAGAGGCATCATGTTCAATTCAACACACATGTTAAATAAAGAGAAGTTGTGTCCTGATTTTAAGACCTTCGCGGCTGATGTTCTTGATTCCTAATCGTAATTTCTAAGTACAAATTCCAATTTTGACCGCAATGTTTGTTTTTCTCTGTCGATAAGGAACATTTATGGATGACTGTATCCTTTTTCAAACTTAAAAATGTAGCTGGGGGCCAATCCTCAGAATCTGTATTGTGTCAGGCACTTCCGGATTCCCCAAGGCCACTTCCTGTCCCACTTCCTGTCCGCGTCAGTCAGATTGTTTTTGAGGGAAAGGAAACGCCACTGTTGTCTAGATTTCTCACACGACACAAAAGCTTCTCGTTGCTTTTAGAACTCACAGTTCATTGCTTTGTCTAGTATAAAACGTCTTCCATTTTGAGTGATCTTTGAGAATTAAAGTGTGTGATGTTATTGTATTGTGTGCACTCATGATCTCCAAAGATCAACCATATATTATCCATAATCTGAGTTGCCTTTGATTTTTGAATAACAATGTGTGTGATTCATGATGCCCCTGGAACTTCAACTAATGTGAAAATGTGTAATATACATGTGTGTGTATGTGTGTCAGGAAAATCCAGGACCACATCTTGGTTACACCTCAACAGCCACATTTTTGTAGCTATTTCAAATTCTTATCTCTCATTGGGTTGAAGCCCACATCACGTGGTCTATTGTATCAAGTAGGCCTATTGAAGCCCACATCACGTGGTCTATTGAAGCACACATTACATTACTTTTCCCACCATGCACCTAACCTAACTAACACTAAACCGTAGGCTACGTATTGCACATACTGTGTAGTATTTTTTGGTTATTTTGTAGGCAATAGGGAATGTTTTTAAAATAAGTGCATGGGGCCCCCACACAGTATAATTAAATGACCTGATTGCAAGGTGTCCATTCTTCAGCATTAGGCCTATTCCGAAAGTAAAATAAGAAAACAAATCTTACTTTTCTTGCAAAGGCAACGTAGTGCAGTCAAAAGATTGATGTGCAACTTTCAAATTGAGGCTGAGTTTGTTGAACAGGAAGAATGTCGGCTAAACTCCACCGCCGCCCTCCCCTTTAATTAAGATCTCGTTGATACTTTGCGGAGTAAACTAACCATTGCAACAAAGTTGCGGACAGGGATGGTGTTTCCTCTTCTTCTCCCGTCACAACTGAAAAACCGAGGGATTCAAGCGTTTAATGTTCCATTGGGATAACAACCACGCACATCGAAACACAGCAAAAGGTAATGCATGATTGTCAGAATATTTAGACTAATAGGTTCGAATGTTTCAGTGACCGTCTCGGATCTCGCACTGTGACTGGGCAATATCCTGCAGCATGAGATTGTGATGGAGCGCACTTCTTCAATACATATATATATTTTTTGCTATATGCCTAATAATGATTTAAATTATCATTATTATTGATCAATATTGTCGTTTTCACTGTAACTGGGTGAATAATGACAGCATTCCACTATATGTTACTTGTAGAGTTCTGTGTAGTCCTACCGCAGAATAATGAAATAGATTGTGTGTAATAATTTATTTGACTATTTTAAATAAAATTATATATGACCATTATACTATCACCTCTGTTTTGCTGTAGGCTATGGGTTTACAGACCCACCCCATTGTAGATTTGCTAGGGTCATCTCCCACCCTCCTCTTCGTCTTGAGTGGGTTTTGGGATCTCGGAATCTGTCTGTTGTGGAGTTTCACAGCCGAAACCTGATTGAATCAAGAACAGCCTTGACGAGCTATTCAGTAAGTTATTTGTTAGACAATGCAGCAGTATCAGCAGAACACGGAGAGACCTAAGAAGTTTAAAATAATCACTGGAATTTCTCATTTAAAATACTTCCCAATTTTAGCTCTGTTTTTTTGGGATTGTGGCGAGTGAGATTATTCATTTAAATCAAATGTCATGAATGGCTGAATGTTATGTTGTTCAGTGTCAGTGCGTCTTGTAGCATGGCCCAGATGATAGTTCCTCTATAACCCTACTGCATGAAGTGTCTCAGAGCTGCTTGGGTCAGTCTTTGGTTGTTAGATGTTTTGTGTGACGCACAACGTTACACTTACCAGAATCGTTGACCTTCAGAGGCCTCTCTATCTGTCTATAGATGGACACTACAGGCATCATTATCTGTGACCCTGTTTTAGGTTTAAATGTGACGCAGTATAATGCAGCATAGATTTGTAATGGAGTTTTACATGTAATTTAGACTACGGATCAATAGAGAACTAGCTCCAATGACATGTTACTATTCAACAAGTTTCCAATCCCAAAGATGACTTAGATCCTCCTGAGTTAACATTACATTCACTTTTGATTTCCTGTTCTGTTTTCCTGCTCTCAAATATCAGATGTGTCTCAACAAAGAAATTATTTCCAGTGGACTGTGAGAACTTAAAGAGATCTCAGCAGGATATCAATCATTACTGTTGTCCAAAATCCAAACGAAACACGGACAGCCTATTTACATGTGTTGTGTTTCAGTGATGTCAGGTGCATTGTGTTATCAGCCATAATGTTTAAACAGTGATTCATAATAACACCCGTGTTGCTGTGATTATTACCCTCATCTTGAGGATGGTTTCAACAACTCATTTGGGAAGGACACACACACACACACACACACACACACAGCTATGTCTTACTATACTCGTGAGGACTGTTTGGGGAGCAACAATTGATTCCCATTCAAAATCCTATTTTCCATAACATTAACCCCTAAATGTAAACCTAAACCTAACCCCTAAGTCAAAAATAGCTTTTTACAAGTGAGGACCGACAAAATGTCCTCCCTTCACTGAATATTAGTTGGTTTGCTATTCTTGTGAGGACTTCTGGTACACACAGGTATAGTAAAACGTGCACACACACACACACACACACACACACACACACACACACACCATTTTATTGGTAAGTGCATAGAACCTCAAGCTTGCCCTCTGCATACTGTAGTCCAACCACTTCTTCTGTTTGTGCTGCAGGAACAGGCAGAAACAGCTTCCTATTTCAGTTAAGACTCATTTGGTAGGCCAGGGCATTTCCATCTAGAAGGACCCATGAGCACCAACATGTTAAGTTCATAGGAGCATGTCAAATTAGTCTATATATTTGAAAAATTAAGGCATACAGTGGCTTGCGAAAGTATTCACCCCACCTTGGCATTTTTCCTATTTTGTTGCCTTACAACCTGGAATTACAATTTATTTTGGGGGGGGTTGTATCATTTGACTTACACAACATGCCTACTACTTTGATGATGCAAAATGTTTTTTCTTGTGAAACAAACAAGAAATAAGACAAAAAAACAGAACTTGAGCGTGCATAACTATTCACCCCCCCCCCCAAGTCAATACGTTGTAGAGCCACCTTTTGCAGCAATTACAGCTGCAAGTCTCTTGGGGTATGTCTCTATAAGCTTGGCACATCTAGCCACTGGGATTGTTGGCCATTATTCAAGGCAAAACTGCTCCAGCTCCTTCAAGTTGGATGGGTTCCGCTGGTGTACAGCAATCTTTAAGTCATACCACCGATTCTCAATTGGATTGAGGTCTGGGCTTTGACTAGGCCATTCCAAGACATTTCAATGTTTCCCCTTAAACCACTCGAGTGTTGCTTTAGCAGTATGCTTAGGGTCATTGTCCTGCTGGAAGGTGAACCTCTGTCCCAGTCTCAAATCTCTGGAAGACAAACAGGTTTCCCTCAAGAATTTCCCTGTATTTAGCGCCATCCATCATTCCATCGATTCTGACCAGTTTCCCAGTCCCTGCCGATGAAAAACATGGATGGTGTTCTCGGGGTGATGAGAGGTGTTGGGTTTGCGCCAGACATAGCGTTTTTCCTTGATGGCCAAAAAGCTCAATTTTAGTCTCACCTGACCAGAGTACCTTCTTCCATATGTTTGGGGAGTCTCCCACATGCCTTTTGGGGAACACCAAATTTGTTTACTGATTTCTTTCTTTAAGCAATGTCTTTTTTCTAGCCACTCTTCCGTAAAGCCCAGCTCTGTGGAGTGTACGGCTTAAAGTGGTCCTATGGACAGATACTCCAATCTCCGCTGTGGAGCTTTGCAGCTCCTTCAGGGTTATCTTTGGTCTCTTTGTTGCCTCTCTGATTAATGCCCTCCTTGCCTGGTCTGTGAGTTTTGGTGGGCGGCCCTCTCTTGGCAGGTTTGTTGTGGTGCCATGTTCTTTCCATTTTTTTAATAATGGATTTAATGGTGCTCCGTGGGATGTTCAAAGTTTCAGATATTTTTTTATAACCCAACCCTGATCTGTACTTCTCCACAACTTTGTCCCTGACCTGTTTGGAGTGCTCCTTGGTCTTCATGGTGCTGCTTGCTTGGTGGTGCCCCTTGCTTAGTGGTGTTGCAGACTCTGGGGCCTTTCAGAACAGGTGTATATATATACTGAGATCATGTGACACTTAGATTGCACACAGGTGGACTTTATTTAACTAATTATGTGACTTCTGAAGGTAATTGGTTGCACCAGATCTTATTTCGGGGCTTCATAGCAAAGGGGGTGAATACATATGCACACACCACTTTTCCATTATTTAGTTATTTTTTTCATTTAACTTCACCAATTTTGACTATTCTGTGTATGTCCATTACATGAAATCCAAATAAAAATCTATTTAAATTACAGGTTGCAATGCAACAAAATAGGAAAAACGCCAAGGGGGATTAATACTTTTGCAAGGCACTGTAGATACCCCCACTCTATCCCCTCCATGATCCTACTTTTACACTCTGTCTGAACATGTTCAGCTCATTACTGTTTTCTTTGTCTTTCTGTCCTCTGGTGGTCAACCCCTCCCTCTCCCCCTCTCTCTGCCGCTCTCTCTCTCCATCCTCTCTCTCCCTCCACTCTCTCTCCGACCACACTCTCACTCCTCTCTCTCTCACCTCTCTCTCTCTCTCTCTCTCTCTCTCCATCCTCTCTCTCCCTCCACTCTCTCTCACCACTCCTCTCACTCTCTCTCTCTCTCTCTCTCTCTCTCTCTCCCCAGTTAATGTCACCACTTCTGGCTCTTACTGACACCTACCATGAAACCTACCACCTACCCTCTTTCCATTTACTGTAACAAGCATCCTCACCCACTGAGCACCGACACCGGACGTCGAAAAGTAGTTTAAATTTGTTCAGTCCGCCATGGCCGGGCGGCAGGTAGCTTAGTGGGTAAGAGCGTTGTGCCAGTAACCGAAAGGTCGCTGGTTCTAATCCCCGAGCCGACTAGGTGAAAAATCTGTCGATGTGCCCTTGAGCAAGGCACTTAACCCTAATTGCTTCTGTAAGTCGCTCTGGATAAGAGCGTCTGCTAAATGACTAAAATGTAAAATGTAAATGTAATGGCCGGACCAAATCGGAACTAATTATAGATGTCTATGTTTGGACGGTAGAGGAGAGTTTCAGTACGGTAGTTTCAGTAGAGTAGAGTTTCAGTACGGTACAGTAGTTTCAGTAGAGTAGAGTTTCAGTACACTAGAGTAGAGTATAATGTAGTGTACTGCACTGAACATATCTACTCTGCTGTACTCTACTGTGCTGTACCTAGATGACCAAACTTGTGAAACATAGACGTCTATGATAGGTTCAGATTTGGTATGGTCACGAACAACCAAATGTGGTCTTGTTTGGGGGGGCAGATCTCATTAGAATAATAGTCAATGTGTATAATAATAGCCAGATATGCGAAAGAAGGATATTGAATATTTCTATCTTTGTGTACCTATTCAGGACACATCACCATGAAGAGAATGATATTCGTTATTCATAATTATGCATTTCTGTAGAGTACAGATCAGGGACCCGTGATGTCATTCTGTTACCGGATGTAAATCCACTTACTGTAGTTCAACAACCAAAATGTATTTATTTTCAAACTCAAAGTGTCAGGTAATAGCTGACAATCCCATTCTTTCTGCAGAAATCTTTCAATCTTAATTCGGAGCAGATGTTTAAGAGTTTTTGGAAAATTGTGGTCGCATAAAAAAAACTGATGGATATTTTGCTGTAATTCTGACTGTTACCAAATTTGCATCTGCACAGTAAATTGTTCAAAGAAGTCCTTGTGCATAGAGTTGTAGAGTTGTTTTTTTGTTTCATAAATTTTTTTAAAGTGAAAAATCTGAGCCAAAGTGTAATTAAGTTACCTTGGAATTGCCCTCCAGTGCCACCATGCAAATATACATTAGAGGGGAGCACATTCTAAAGATTACAGGGAGAGAAGAGGTGGATTTGACAGCTTTGGACTGATTTTCATGCATCCTAAACATCAAAAATGACTGATACTAACTGTAGTCAGGACTGTATAGTATGATTTATGTGGGGTACGTCTGAAAGGGATACTTAGGCCTGTCCTTACAAAGGATAAGGTCGTCTATATGTACAGATCCATGTCTCGTACTGCCGTCTCTCCTCCTTCATAGAGCGACAGGGAGGACACAGATGAACTCCTGATTTTTATGTAGCGCTGTTTCAGGGAGTTTGTCTGTATTTTATTGCTCTAAGTGGCAGATCTGTGTGAAGCTCCGTCCTGTGTCTGAATGTTGTTTCTTCCAACGAAGAGGAACAGCGTGTGCTTGACTTAAACACTGTCTCAGTCTGATGTCTTCATCTGAGAGGGGGAGATAGGAGGGGGAGATAGGAGGGGGAGATAGGAGGGGGAGATGGGAGGGGGAGATAGGAGGGGGAGATAGGAGGGGGAGATAGGAGGGGGAGATAGGAGGGGGAGATAGGAGGGGGGGATAGGAGGGGGAGATGGGAGGGGGAGATAGGAGGGGGAGATAGGAGGGGGAGATGGGAGGGGGAGATGGGAGGGGGAGATGGGAGGGGGAGATGGGAGGGGGAGATAGGAGGGGGAGATAGGAGGGGGGGATAGGAGGGGGAGATAGGAGGGGGGGATAGGAGGGGGAGATAGGAGGGGGGGATAGGAGGGGGGGATAGGAGGGGGAGATAGGAGGGGGAGATAGGAGGGGGGGATAGGAGGGGGGGATAGGAGGGGGAGATAGGAGGGGGAGATAGGAGGGGGAGATGAGAGAAGAGAGAGCCCAAAATGTGACTGTTAGCTAGTTAGCACACAGGCCTGTACTGTCATCCAGACAGCGTGGTGGCCATAGCTTCATTGTTGAACAATGACATATTGTCTCTCACAATAGTGCTTCACTGTTATTTATGTACAGCCTACCCCCAGCCAGCTCAGCCAGCATCCTGTATGTATCCCAGAGGCCTGCTTGGCTCCTCCCACCCTCCTACTCCGTTTGGCTTTGGACTTTACCGCTTGTCCGCTTCCGCTAATTGTTTGAATTGAATTTCCAGTGGAGAGTTGGAGTTGGGGGACATTACGTATCTGGAAGATCATGTTTGAATGGGTTCTTTCCAGATTAATTTAGAGCAGCGGTTCCCAAACTAGGGGTACGATATGAAAATGGGGACGCGGGAGAATTTCCAAAATGCTGAAAGAAAAAAATATATACACTACCAGTCAAAAGTTTGGACACACCTACTCATTCAAGGGTTTTCCTTTATGTTTTACTATTTTCTACATTGTAGAATAATAGTGATGACATCAAAACTATGAAATAGCACATACGGAATATGTAGTAACCAAAAAAGTGTGTGTATGTGGGGGGGTATACAGAAGATAGCCCTATTCGGTAAAATACCAAGTCCATACCATCAAGCGCTATGACGAAACTGGCTCTCATGAGGACCGCCACAGGAATGGAAGACCCAGAGTTACCTCTGCTGCAGAGGATAAGTTCATTAGTGTTACCAGCCTCAGAAATTGCAGCCCAAATAAATGCTTCACAGAGTTCAAGTCACAGACACATCTCAACATCAACTGTTCAGAGGGGACTGTGTGAATCAGGCCTTCATGGTTGAATTGCTGCAAAGAAACCACTACTAAAGGACACCAATAATAAGAAGAGACCTGCTTGGGCCAAGAAACACGAGTAATGGACATTAGACCGGTGGAAATTTGTCCTTTGGTCTGGAGTCCAAACTGGAGATTTTTGGTTCCAACCGCTGTGTCTTTGTGAGACACGGTGTGGGTGAACGGATGATCTCCGCATGTGTAGTTCCCACCGTAAAGCATGGAGGAGGAAGTGTTATGGTGTGGGGGTGCTTTGCTGGTGACACTGTCTGTGATTTATTTAGAATTCAAGGCACACTTAACCAGCATGGCTACCACAGCATTCTGCATTGATACGCCATCCCATCTGGTTTGTGCTTAGTGGGACTATCATTTGTTTTTCAATAGGACAATGACCCAACACACCTCCAGGCTGTGTAAGGGCTATTTTACCAAGAAGGAGAGTGATGGAGTGCTGCATCAGATGACCTGGCCTCCACAATCCCCCGACCTCAACCAAATTGAGATGGTTTGGGATGAGTCGGACCGCAGAGTGAAGGAAAAGCAGCCAACAAGTGCTCAGCATATGTGGGAACTCCTTCAAGACTGTTTGAAAAGCATTACAGGTGAAGCTGGTTGAAAGAATGCCAAGAGTGTGCAAAGCTGTCATCAAGGCAAAGGGTGGCTATTTGAAGAATCTCAAATATAAAATATACACTACTCAAAAAAATCAAGGGAACACTAAAATAACACATCCTAGATCTGAATGAATGAAATAATCTTATTAAATACTTTTTTCTTTACATAGTTGAATGTGCTGACAACAAAATCACACAAATGATCAATGGAAATCAAATTTATCAACCCATGGAGGTCTGGATTTGGAGTCACCCTCAAAATTAAAGTGGAAAACCACACTACAGGCTGATCCAACTTTGATGTAATGTCCTTAAAACAAGTCAAAATGAGGCTCAGTAGTGTGTGTGGCCTCCACGTGCCTGTATGACCTCCCTACAACGCCTGGGCATGCTCCTGATGAGGTGGCGGATGGTCTCCTGAGGGATCTCCTCCCAGACCTGGACTAAAGCATCCGCCAACTCCTGGACAGTCTGTGGTGTGGCGTTGGTGGATGGAGCGAGACATGATGTCCCAGATGTGCTCAATTGGATTCAGGTCTGGGGAACGGGCGGGCCAGTCCATAGCATCAATGCCTTCCTCTTGCAGGAACTGCTGACACACTCCAGCCACATGAGGTCTAGCATTGTCTTGCATTAGGAGGAACCCAGGGCCAACTGCACCAGCATATGGTCTCACAAGGGGTCTGAAGATCTCATCTCGGTACCTAATGGCATTCAGGCTACCTCTGGCAAGCACATGGAGGGCTGTGCGGCCCCCCAAAGAAATGCCACCCCACACCATGACTGACCCACCGCCAAACCGGTCATGCTGGAGGATGTTGCTGGCAGCAGAACGTTCTCCACGGCGTCTCCAGACTCTGTCACGTCTGTCACATGTGCTCAGTGTGAACCTGCTTTCATCTGTGAAGAGCACAGGGCGCCAGTGGCGAATTTGCCAATCTTGGTGTTCTCTGGCAAATGCCAAACGTCCTGCACGGTGTTGGGCTGTAAGCACAACCCCCACCTGTGGACGTCGGGCCCTCATACCACCCTCATGGAGTCTGTTTCTGACCGTTTGAGCAGACACATGCACATTTGTGGCCTGCTGGAGGTCATTTTGCAGGGCTCTGGCAGTGCTCCTCCTGCTCCTCCTTGCACAAAGGCGGAGGTAGCAGTCCTGCTGCTGGGTTGTTGCCCTCCTACGGCCTCCTCCACATCTCCTGATGTACTGGCCTGTCCTGGTAGCGCCTCCATGCTCTGGACACTACGCTGACAGACACAGCAAACCTTCTTGCCACAGCTCGCATTGATGTGCCATCCTGGATGAGCTGCACTACCTGAGCCACTTGTGTGGGTTGTAGACTCCGTCTCATGCTACCACTAGAGTGAAAGCACCGCCAGCATTCAAAAGTGACCAAAACATCAGCCAGGAAGCATAGGAACTGAGAAGTGGTCTGTGGTCACCACCTGCAAAACCAGTCCTTTATTGGGGGTGTCTTGCTAATTGCCTATAATTTCCACCTGTTGTCTATTCCATTTGCACAACAGCATGTGAAATTTGTCAATCAGTGTTGCTTCCTAAGTGGACAGTTTGATTTCACAGAAGTGTGATTGACTTGGAGTTACATTGTGTTGTTTAAGTGTTCCCTTTTATTTTTTTGAGCAGTGTATTTTGATTTGTTGAACACTTTTTTGGTTACTGCATAATTCCATATGTCTTGTTTCATAGTTTTGATGTCTTCACTATTATTCTACAATGTAGAAAATATTAAAAATAAAGAAAAACCCTTGAAAGAGTAGGTGTGTCCAAACTTTTGACTGGTACTGTATATACAGTGCCTTTGGAAAGTATTCAGACCCCTTGACCTTTTCCACATTTTGTTACATTACAGCCTTATTCTAAAATGGATTTAAAAGATAATAATCCTCAGCAATCTACACACAATACCCCATAATGAGAAAGCAAAAACAGGTTTGTATTTTTTTTGTGCATATTTATTAAAAGTAAAAAACAGAAAAAAACATATTTACATAAGTATTCAGACCCTTTGCTATGAGACTCGAAATTGAGCTCAGGTGCATCCTGTTTCCATTGATCATCCATGAGATGTTTCTACAACTTGATTTATCTGTGGTAAATTCAATTGATTGGACATGATTTGGAAAGGCACACACCAGTCTACATAAGGTCCCACAGTTGACAATGCATGTCAGCGCAAAAACCAAGCCATGAGGTCAAAGGAATTGTCTGTAGAGCTCAGAGACAGGATTGTGTCGAGGCACAGATCTGGGGAAGGATACCAAAAAATGTCTGCAGCATTGAAGGTCCCCAAGAACACAGTGGCCTCCATCATTCTTAAATGAAAGAAGTTTGGAACCACCAAGACTCTTCCTAGAGCTGGCCGCCTGGCCAAACTGCGCAATCAGGGGAGAAGGGCCTTGGTCAGGGAGGTGACCAAGAACCCGATGGTCACTCTGACAGAGCTCTAGAGTTCTTCTGTGGAGATGGGAGAAACTTCCAGAAGGACAACCATCTCTGCAGCACTCCACCAATCAGGCCTTTATGGTAGAGTGGCCAGACAGAAGCCACTCCTCAGTAAAAGGCACATGACAGCCCGCTTGGAGTTTGCCAAAAGGCACCTAAAGACTCTCAGACCAAGAGAAACAAGATTCTCTGGTCTGATGAAACCAAGATTGAACTCTTTGGCCTGATTGCGAAGCGTCACGTCTGGAGGAAACCTGGCACCATCCCTACTGTGAAGCATGGTGGTGGCAGCATCATGCTGTGGGGATGTTTTTCAGCATCAGGGACTGGGAGACTAGTCAGGATCGAGGGAAAGATGAACAGAGGAAAGTATTGAGAGATCCTTGATGAAAACCTGCTCCAGAGCGCTCAGAACCTCAGACTGGGGCAAAGGTTCACCTTCCAACAGCACATTGATCATAAGCACACACTCAAGACAACTCAGCAGTGGCTTCGGGACAAGTCCCTGAATGTCCTTGAGTGGCCCAGCCAGAGCCCGGACTTGAAACCGACCGAACATCTCCGGAGAGACCTAAAAATAGCTGTGCAGCAACGCTCCCCATCCAACCTGACAGAGCTTGAGAGGATGTGCAGAGAAGAATGGGAGAAACTCCCCAAATCCAGGTGTGCCAAGCTTGTAGCGTCATACCCAAGAAGACTCGAGGCTGTAATCGCTGCCAAAGGTGCTGTACTGAGTAAAAGGTCTGAATACTTATGTAAATGTATTATTTCAGTTTTTTTTTTTATTAGCAAAAATGTCTAAACCTGTTTTTGTTCTGTCATTATGGAGTATTGTTTGTAGATTGATGAGGGGAAATGTTTAAATCAGTTTTAGAATAAAGCTGTAAACGTAACAATGTGAAAAAAGTCAAGGGGTCTGAATACTTTCCGAAGGCACTGTGTATATATATATACAGTGCATTCAGAAAGTATTCAGACCCCTTGACTTTTTTCACATTTGAAGGGTTGCCGCTGTGTGGAGATATAGGGTGAGAGCATGACAATGTTCTATTTCACACCAAGGCTTGATGGTTATCGAGAGGGAGTGTTGGAAAGATTTTTCGCATTAAGAAAGGAACTGTTGTGTCATTCACAATGGATGTAAAAAAAAAACAGACTTGGTTGACTTTCTGTGTAATGAAAATAAAATGTCTCCTTGCCTATGTAACAGACATATTTGGGAAACTGAACAAACTGAGCGCAAGCATGCAGGGGAAATACAAAAATAATCTGAAGATGAGTGACCGAATCAGTGGATTCAGAGGAAATAATTCTTATTGGAGAGAGAGTCTTACAAAAGAGAACCATGCCCCCTTCCCTCGGCTGTGCATGTTTCTATCAGAAAACAGCATCAAGTGTCCCACACGAGTGATGACTGCTCACCTCCAACGCTTGGAAGAGCACTTTGGGACCTACTTTCCAATCCGTTTGACTGTGATCCAGGCTCAGTTGACATGCCGGTAAGTGAAATCGAACAGCTGATCGAGCTGTCATGTGACCGAATGCATTCATGGGTCACTACGGAGGAGTTCTGGTTCCTGACTCAGAGGGAATACCCTGCCGTCTCCCTCTGAGCCAGGGGTGTCAAACGTACGGCCCGCGGGCCGGATCAGGCCCGCAAACGGGTTTAATCCGGCCCGCGAGATGATTTTGAAAAAAATAAATAATAATAATAATATTAATTTTGTAAAGTATAAAAATGCGCTGCAATTTTTCAATAAAATAAACTGCTGTTCCAATTGCGTCCACTGGATGGCGCAATAGCAATTGTGTTAAGCAAGCAAACTGTTTATACCGGGGCAGAGCAAGTAGGTCAAGCACGTGCAGCCAATGAGCTACTTTGTTTTGCCCGCGATATTTATTACGGCTTCTACTTTTAACATTATGTGCTTTGGCACCCTCATTGCCCCAATATGTCTCTGTCAAAAAAGAGAAAAGTGGACGTGTGTTCCAAGAAAAATGGTCATCCTATTTAATCACGGAATTGAATGGGAAAGCTGTATGTTTGGTGTGTTCAGAGCATGTTGCAGTGCTGAAAGAATATAACCTTTGTCGCCACTATGTGAGTCTTCATGCCGACAAATATGACAACTTTCAAGGACAGCGGAGAAGAGAGAAGGTGAATGAACTGTTGGCGGGTCTGAAGAAACAGCAGTCTGTGTTTACTCACAGCCGAGACATCAGTGACGCTGCAGTGAAAGCTAGCTACCTCATTGCTAATGAAATCACAGTGGCTTCAAAACCATTTAGTGAGGGTGAATTTGTAAAAACATGCATGATGAAGGCAGCGGAGATTGTGTGCCCTGAAAAGCGGCAGGCTTTTGCAAATATCAGCCTGACAAGAAACACAGTTGCAGACAGGATTTCCGATCTTTCAGTGGATTTGGACAGCCAGTTGAAGCAAAAAGTAAAGTCATTTATTGCGTTTTCGGTTGCAAATGATGAAAGCACGGACATTACAGATGTTGCACAACTGGCCACTTTTTCATCCGCGGAGTTGATGACACATTGACCGTCACTGAGGAGTTAGTGGAGTTGGTGCCGATGACAGATACAATGACAGCAGCTGATATTTTTACCGCACTCGTCGGCGCGCTGGACAGGGTCGGAGTGGACTGGTCCCGCGCTGTCAGCCTGGCTACAGATGGTGCGCCCTCAATGATCGGGAAAAAAGCAGGCGTTGTGACAAAGTTCAGAGAGAAAGTGCAATCTGCAAATGGAGGACGTGATTTTTTGACTTTTCACTGTATTTTGCACCAGGAGGCTTTGTGTTGCAAGTCATTAAAGATGGATAACGTCATGAAGGTGGTCATCCAAACTGTTAATTTCATCCGATCCAGAAGCCTGAATCACCGTCAGTTTGACAGCCTTCTCAGAGAGAAAGACCACATCTATGGCCTGCCATACCACACTGAGGTAAGATGGTTAAGCCGAGGTGCTGTGCTGAGGCGTTTCTTTGATTTACGAGAAGAAATTGAACAGTTCATGGAAGAAAAGGGCAAACCAGTGTTAGAATTTCATTCTGCAGAATGGATGCCGGACCTTGCATTTATGGTGGATGTTACAGAGCACCTGAATAACTTGAACAAACAGCTGCAAGGGCGCAACAAAGTTGTCACGCAGTATTATGACAGCATACGTTCTTTCAAGTTGAAGCTGTCATTGTGGGAGACGCAACTTGCCGGTGGTGATGCAGCTCACTTCCCCTGTCTGAAAAATGTGTGCGCGACCCAACATGTGGCAGACATGAAGCGGTTCAAAGATAAAATAACGGGACTGTTACGGGAGTTTGAGCAACGCTTTCAGATTTATGTTTATATGTTTTTATGTTGATGTGCTATTGTTTTTAATTGTTTTTATTTTATTTGTATATTTAACCTATTCTTGACTCTGTGGTTCTTGCACTTGTTTGGGGAACAGGATTTCATTATTTTTATCTACATTTCTGCCTGAGAAATGACACCCTGATATAGTTCTGTGATCTGTGATATACTTCTGTGAATCACTGAGGCATTGTGTGTTTGTGTGTTCTTTGTCCTCAGAACTTTCAAATAACTTGAGGTGTTTTATGATTAATAGTGATGTTGTGCTTTTGGACACTGTCCTCAGGCTCCAGCTTTATGTTTATATGTTTTTATGTTGATGTGCTATTGTTTTTAATTGATTTTATTTTATTTGTATATTTAACCTATTCTTGACTCTGTGGTTCTTGCACTTGTTTGGGGAACAGGATTTCATTATTTTTATCTACATTTCTGCCTGAGAAATGACACCCTGATATAGTTCTGTGATCTGTGAAACAGTTCTGTTAATCACTGAGGCATTGTGTGTTTGTGTTCTTTTTCTTTAGAATTTTCAAATAAACTTGACGTGTTTTGTGATTTAATAGTGATGTTGTGCTTGTACTATTTTGGACACACTGTCCTCAGGCTCCAGCTTTATGTTGTATGTTGATCGTATTAAAACAAAGAAAACAATCTGAAGTTGTTGTTTTTAAGTTATATATACCATGATTTTTCTGGTCCGGCCCACTTGGGAATAGATTTTCCTCCATGTGGCCCCTGAGCTAAAATGAGTTTGACACCCCTGCTCTGAGCATTAATTCTGCGTTCAAGACCACTGGGAAAAAAACGGTCATCCAACTCGGAATTCCAACTCAGGAACCTGGCCTCTTTCTAGAGCTCTGACTTTCTAGACCTAAAGATCACTGACATCATGATTGATCTCGTACTTTTTAGAGTTCCCAGTTGTCTTGAAAGCACCATAAAACTCATGATACCCTTCGCCAGCTCATATCTGTGTGAAGCTGGGTTCAGTGCTCTCGTCTGCATTAAAACCAAATATCGATCCAGGTTGGATGTGACAGCAGAGATGAGATGCGCACTGTCGACCACGCACCCTGACTTTGAGAAGCTCCGACGCGACATGCATCAAGCACAGCCATGTCATTAGTGGTGGTGAGATAAGAGACATTATGTCAGACTAATTTGCAATTGACTGTCATAGCCCCACATTAAAAGTATGTGATGTTGAGTTGAAGACAATCCAGAAATACTGTTTGAATGTTTTCAATTGACTGCCATAGCCCCAAATATAAAAGTACATAATTGTTTTCACATGGTTGGGGTCGTGAGAATTTTCAGATGTCAAAATGGGGATGTGGGCCAAAAGAGTTTGTGAACCCCTGACTTGGAGGCATATTGCATCTTTCTTTCACAATGTTGTTGAGTCCCTTTCCATGTAACTTCCTATTTGACTAGTGTGATAGCCTAACGGCAGACTGTTAAGGGTGGCAGTAGTGATGTTGTTCTTTACATTCAGACTGCTAGAACATACCAGTGAATGTTACATCCTTCTCAGTCACTGTTATTTTGCCTCCTCACCCAACTGCACTGAGACATGCTTGATTTTGCAAAGCATTTACTTAGTGGTAACATAATGAATTGAAGTCCATAAAATAAAAATAAAAGAGTTATGCCAATCTCTCTGTAATGTAAGTGTTGCCAGGGACTGGATTTGTGGTCAGAACTCATGGTGCCTAGTTGTTAACATGGCTTAGTTGCAATTAAGAACAAATGATCCCAGTAAGTCTCAGTCAAGATGTTAATTTGTTCAGATGCTTTTATGTAAAGCAATAACATTTGTATGAGCTAATGTCAGACAGAGAGACACCACCAAGCTCTGAGAAACGATTGACTCTTTACTGTAAACAGAGTCCTGAACAGGACAACTTGCAATAGAATATTAGTTGTTGTCTAAAAGTAACCACATGACACTAGTGTAAACAGGGAAGAGGTTATGGTCATGACCACTTCATGCAGAAAGGTTTCACTAAGACTGTTTTTGCGAGAAATAAAAAAAACGTGGGGGATTGGAAGAAAAAAAACTGTTTTGTAGCTGCATGTTGTCTTGTGTGAGACGTGTTGTGAGGTCTGTAACAATGAGCGGGAAGGACATTTTCCATTTTTGTGAATGATGCAAACTGTCTGTCACTGTGTGTAAAATGACAGGCTGATTCATTGCATAATGCACTGAGAGTTTGCAATATATTTTAAAGTCCCACTCTGTGAGATGGTTCACCAAAAAACAAAACAATGATTATGTTAGTTTTGAATGACATAATTTTTTTAATGAAGATCATGTGAAATCAGGGGAGGCCATTTTGTCCCTCCCTCCCCCCTTCCTCTTTCAGTAGCATGATAAACTGATGTTATGGGAACTGAAAACAATTCAGCTGTCACAGTTTACTGTCATCCTACCACCTCTCCTAGCCCACAACACTCCACCGTCTTCAGTTTACTGTCATCCTACCACCTCTCCTAGCCCACAACACTCCACCGTCTTCAGTTTACTGTCATCCTACCACCTCTCCTAGCCCACAACACTCCACCGTCTTCAGTTTACTGTCATCCTACCACCTCTCCTAGCCCACAACACTCCACCGTCTTCAGTTTACTGTCATCATACCACCTCTCCTAGCCCACAACACTCCACCGTCTTCAGTTTACTGTCATCCTACCACCTCTCCTAGCCCACAACACTCCACCGTCTTCAGTTTACTGTCATCCTACCACCTCTCCTAGCCCACAACACTCCACCGTCTTCAGTTTACTGTCATCATACCACCTCTCCTAGCCCACAACACTCCACCGTCTTCAGTTTACTGTCATCATACCACCTCTCCTAGCCCACAACACTCCACCGTCTTCAGTTTACTGTCATCATACCACCTCTCCTAGAGAGGAGTAAGAGGAGGGTGGGAGAGGAGTGGGGGGGGGGGAGAGAAGGGAGGGAGGGAGAGGAGGAGGTGGGTGGGAGAGGAGGGAGGGAGAGGAGGAGGTGGGTGGGAGACGAGGTTATAGGAGGGAGAGGCTGGTGTGGGGTCTCTGTTTTCCTCCAGTGTATGAGGGACATCTGTATCCTGTGTTTTCTGTAGCTCTGACAGAGCCCAGATCTCTAGCCCAGGTGGGCAGGGGAGAAGAGGAGAGAGATAAAGACTATGGACAGGGGAGTAGAAGAGAGAGATAAAGACTATGGACAGGGGAGAAGAAGAGAGAGATAAAGACTATGGACAGGGGAGAAGAAGAGAGAGAGATAAAGACTATGGACAGGGGAGTAGAAGAGAGAGATAAAGACTATGGACAGGGGAGAAGAAGAGAGAGATAAAGACTATGGACAGGGGAGAAGAAGAGGGAGATCAAGACTATGTGGACAGGGGAGAATAGGAGAGATAAAGACTGTGGACAGGGGAGACGAAGAGAGAGATAAAGACTATGGGGGCAGGGGAGAAGAGGAGAGAGAGAAAGCAAAGACCTGATTTGTTTGTTTGTTGCAGGTCGAAAAAGGACCTACAGAATACAGGACCTACAGTCACGTTATTTAAAACTGACTAGTCACTGTAAAAATCTCCCTATGTCTTGTCAGGAGTTGACTATGAAAGATACTGTATCTAGTGATCTGCTGTCCCAAACTGGGTTGGGAGATGTTATACTGAATCAGGCGTTTGGAGTCACTGCTCATGGTGATCCTTCATAATCTCAGTGATCACTTCAGATCTCTCCTCTGTTAATCTCAGTGATCACTTCAGATCTCTCCTTCTCTGTTAATCTCAGTGATCACCTCAGATCTCTCCTTCTCTGTTAATCTCAGTGATCACTTCAGATCACTCCTTCTCTGTTAATCTCAGTGATCACCTCAGATCTCACCTTCTCTGTTAATCTCAGTGATCACCTCAGATCTCACCTTCTCTGTTAATCTCAGTGATCACCTCAGATCTCTCCTTCTCTGTTAATCTCAGTGATCACCTCAGATCTCTCCTTCTCTGTTAATCTCAGTGATCACCTCAGATCTCTCCTTCTCTGTTAATCTCAGTGATCACCTCAGATCTCTCCTTCTCTGTTAATCTCAGTGATCACCTCAGATCTCTCCTTCTCTGTTAATCTCAGTGATCACTTCAGATCTCTCCTTCTCTGTTAATCTCAGTGATCACCTCAGATCACTCCTTCTCTGTTAATCTCAGTGATCAGCAGCCCTCTCCATCTCTCCTCTCCTGCTGAAGTAGGCCAGTCTGAGAATGTCCATTTACCTCTGAGTGGCTTCATCTAATTCTACAACCCTCCCCCGGCCGTCACCCCTTTGGCCTTGCATGGAGGGGACTAGGAAGCAGTGTTGGGGAGTAGTCAACTATATGCAGTTCAACTAGTAATTAAGACAAATGTGCAGTAGCTTGGTGGTAGTTAAACAAAATTCTAATATAGGTAGTGTTTTCAGTAGTTAATTACTTTTTTCCCATGTAGCGGTGTAGCTAACTACTAGAACTACACACTACACTTTTAGCAAAAAGAAAATATATGGGTGAAAATAAACTCAGCAAAAAAAGAAACGTCTCTTTTTCAGGACCCTGTCTTTCAAAGATAATTCGTAAAAATCCAAATAACTTCACAGATCTTCATTGTAAAGGGTTTAAACACTGTTTCCTATACTTGTTCAATGAAGCATAAACAATTAATGAACATGCACCTGTGGAACGGTCGTTAAGACACTAACAGCTTATAGACGGTAGGCAATTAAGGTCACAGTTATGAAAACTTAGGACACTAAAGAGGCCTTTCTACTGACTCTGAAAAACACCAAATTAAAGATGCCCAGGGTCCCTGCTCGTCTGCGTGAACGTGCCTTAGGCATGCTGCAAGGAGGCATGAGGACTGCAGATGTGGCCAGGGCAATAAATTGCAATGTCCGTACTGTGAGATGCCTAAGACAGCGCTACAGGGAGACGGGATGGACAGCTGATCGTCCTCGCAGTGGCAGACCACGTGTAACAACACCTGCACAGGATCGGTACATCCAAACATCACACCTGCGGGACAGGTACAGGATGGCAACAACTGCGCGAGTTACACCAGGAACGCACAATCCCTCCTGTGCTCAGACCGTCCGCAATAGGCTGAGAGAGGCTGGACTGAGGGCTTGTAGGCCTGTTGTAAGGCAGGTCCTCACAAGACATCACCTGCAACAACGTCGCCTATGGGCACAAACCCACCGTCGCTGGACCAGACAGGACTGGCAAAAAGTGCTCTTCACTGACGATTCGCGGTTTTGTCTTACCAGGGGTGATGGTCGGATTCGCGTTTATCGTCAAAGGAATGAGCGTCCGTCATGGTCTAGGGCGGTGTGTCACAGCATCATTGGACTGAGCTTGTTCTCATTGCTGGCAATCTCAACGCTGTGCGTTACAGGGAAGACATCCTCCTCCCTCATGTGGTGCCCTTCCTGCAGGCTCATCCTGACATGATCCTCCAGCATGACAATGCCACCAGCCAAACTGCTCGTTCTGTGCGTGATTTCCTGCAAGACAGGAATGTCAGTGTTCTGCCATGGCCAGCGAAGAGCCAGGATCTCAATCCCATTGAGCACGTCTGGGACCTGTTGGATCGGAGGGTGAGGGCCAGGGCCATTCCCCCCAGAAATGTCCTGGAACTTGCAGGTGCCTTGGAGGAAGAGTGGGGTAACATCTCACAGCAAGAACTGGCAAATCTGGTGCAGTCCATGAGGAGGAGATGCACTGCAGTACTTAATGCAGCTGGTGGCCACACCAGAGACTGACTGTTACTTTGTTCAGGGACACATTATTCAATTTCTGTTAGTCACAGTGGAACTTGTTTAGTTTATGTCTCAGTTGTTGAATCTTGTTATGTTCATACAAATATTTATGTTAAGTTTGCTGAAAATAAACGCAGTTGACAGTGAGAGGACGTTTCTTTTTTTGATGAGTTTATATCCGAAAATATCAGCATCAGACCTGCCTAATTCTCACTTGAAACAGTTTTTGTGTTTAATAGGATAAATTACACTCTGTTAACATCTTACTCCAGAATGATCTGTTCTTGCAATTTGTATTATGACATTTTAGATATCATAATTTTTCTCTTAGTAGTTTGGATGTAGTGAACTACTTTTTCAAAGTAACTTAGAGTAGTAAACTATATTTTTCTTAAGGGTAGCTGAACTTCTTCCAGTGTGAAGTAATTGGTAGCTTGGTGAACTATTTTCACCGTAGCTTCCCCAACACTGGTAGGTAGTCACACAAACACTGAGGAAGACAAGACAAAACCTTTGTGTAGGATGTATTTCCCCCTGAAAATCCCTAATTGGCCTTGTGTAGAAGGAGGAGAACACCATTGGCCTTGTGTAGAGGGAGGAGAACTCCTTTGGCCTTGTGTATAGGGAGGAGAACTCCATTGGCCTTGTGTAGAGGGAGGAGAACACCATTGGCCTTGTGTAGAAGGAGGAGAACACCATTGGCCTTGTGTAGAGGGAGGAGAACTCCTTTGGCCTTGTGTATAGGGAGGAGAACTCCATTGGCCTTGTGTAGAGGGAGGAGAACACCATTGGCCTTGTGTATAGGGAGGAGAACTCCATTGACCTTGTGTAGAGGGAGGAGAACACCATTGGCCTTGTGTAGAGGGAGGAGAACTCCTTTGGCCTTGTGTAGAGGGAGGAGAACTCCATTGGCCTTGTGTAGAGGGAGGAGAACTCCATTGGCCTTGTGTAGAGGGAGGAGAACTCCATTGGCCTTGTGTATAGGGAGGAGAACACCATTGGCCTTGTGTAGAGGGAGGAGAACACCATTGGCCTTGTGTAGAGGGAGGAGAACTCCATTGGCCTTGTGTAGAGGGAGGAGAACTCCATTGGCCTTGTGTAGAGGGAGGAGAACTCCATTGGCCATACTGTACACACACAATAATTTACTCACTTTGCTGCTCATCTCTGAAGAACAACATCTCTTCCTCTATTATGACTTGCATTCAGCAACCAAAGCAGAAGTTGTGGTCTGGGTGTTACACATCTTCTTTATTGGTAGTATAATGTGGGAAAGTAGTTCATCTGCATCCTTGTAATCTGGTCAAATTGATAGATACATCTAGGTTAATAATGCTGTCAGGTTGCTAATTCAGTTCTATAACAGCCGCCATGTTGCAGTTGCATTGCAGCCAGGTATTCATCACAATGCCTTCTGCAGTGGGAAGTGGGATGGGAGGGACAATATCCTCTCACCCATTTCCCTCCCTCCCATCCTATCCTGCAGCCTCCCCCAGCCACCTTCAGCTCACACTTTATCGCTCCGCTTCATAGGCTTCCTGCCTCTCTGCTCTCAGCACCAGACCTGGGTTCAAATACTATTTGAAATCTTTCAAATACTTCATCTGTGCTTGATTGAGATTGACTGGCTAAATGGACAAATAGAACAGTCCCAAAACTGTCAACTCTGTCCATCTGGTTCTCGAAGCAAGCTAAAGAAAATACTCAAAAGTATTTAAAAGATTTCAAATAGTATTTGAAACCAGGTCTGCTCTCAGCAACGAACCGGAGCCCTGTTTTTCTCTGTGTGTATCAGTGGGCTGGAGGTTAACCTACAGAGTGGAGACAGAGGAAGAGGAGGATGTGACTCATAGACCCCTTTCAGCAGCTTGCCTCCCATTTGCCTGCTGCCTTCCTACAGGCTGAGGACTAGTTCTCCTTCCTTACTGTTCAAGGGTTAGAGACCACCCTTTTCCCACTATTGTTCCGACTCAAATCTGACTGGATGCATAACAAGGCCAGCCCAGTACAGCTCGGCTTGGCACGGCTTGGCTCAGTAGCGTGTAAAGGATACGAGGATAGCTGCCATCGGACTGTACTCTACTTGTCAAAGTAGCACTAGACTTTAGTTCAAAGAGTTCCTACAGCCATCTGTGGCTCTGTTGTAAGACTTTACATTCTGATCTGGTGCCCACAACTAATTTAATAAGAATCTGTCTTAATCTGTCCAAGGCCTCATAAAATACTATGTTCTACCCTAAACTCTATTAGAACATACACTTAGGTTGGAGTCATTAAAACTCGTTTCGGTTAGTCGGTTAGGACATCTACTTTGTGCATGACAGAAGTAATTTTCCCAACAATTGTTTACAGAGAGATTATTTCACTTATAATTCACTGTATCACAATTCCAGTGGGTCAGAAGTTTACGTACACTAAGTTGACTGTGTCTTTAAACAGCTTGGAAAATTCCAGAAAATTATGTCATGGCTTTAGAAGCTTCTGATAGGCTAATTGACATAATTTGAGTCAATTGGAGGTGTACCTGTGGATGTATTTCAAGGCCTACCTTCAAACTCAGTGCCTCTTTGCTTGACATCATGGAAAAATCAAAAGAAATCAGCCAAGACCTCAGAAAACAAATTGTAGTCCTCCACAAGTCTGGTTCATTCCAAACGCCTGAAGGTACCACGTTCATCTGTACAAACAATAGTACGCAAGTATAAACACCATGGGACCACGCAGCCGTCATACCGCTCAGGAAGGAGATGCGTTCTGTCTCTTAGAGATGAACGTGCTTTGGTGCGTAAAGTGCAAATCAATCCCAGAACAACAGCAAAGGACCTTGTGAAGATGCTGGAGGAAACGGGTACAAAAGTATCTATATCCACAGTAAAACGAGTCCTATATCGACATAACCTGAAAGGCCACTCAGCAAGGAAGAAGCCACTGCTCCAAAACTGCCATAAAAATGCCAGACTACGGTTTGCAACTGCAAAGATCATACTTTTTGGAGAAATGTCCTCTGGTCTGATGAAACAAAAATAGAACTGTTTGGCCATAATGACCATTGTTATGTTTGGAGGAAAAAGGTGGTTGCTTGCAAGCCGAAGAACACCATCCCAACTGTGAAGCACGGGGGTGGCAGCATCATGCTTTGGAGGTGCTTTGCTGCAGGAGGGTCTGGTGCACTTCACAAAATAGATGGCATCATGAGGAAGGAAAATTATGTAGATATATTAAAGCAACATCTCAAGACATCAGTCAGGATGTTTAAAGCTTGGTCGCAAATGGGTCTTCCAAATGGACAATGACCCCAAGCATACTTCCAAAGTTGTGTCAAAATGGCTTAAGGACAACAAAGTCAAGGTATTGGAGTGGCCATCACAAAGCCCTGACCTCAAGCCTATAGAAAATGTGTGGGCAGAACTGAAAAAGTGTGTGCAAGCAAGGAGGCCTACAAACCTGACTCAGTTACACCAGCTCTGTCAGGAGGAATGGGCCAAAATTCACCCAACTTATTGTGGGAAGCTTGTGGAAGGCTACCCGACGCGTTTAACCCAAGTTAAACAATTTAAAGGCAATGCTACCAAATACTAATTGAGTGTATGTAAACTTCTGACCCACTGGGAATGTGATGAAAGAAATAAAAGCTGAAAGAAATCATTCTCTCTACTATTATTCTGACATTTCACATTCTTAAAATAAAGTGGTGATCCTAACTGACCTAAGACAGGGAATTTAAAAAAAACGGAGTTTAAATGTATTTGGCTAAGGTGTATGTAAACTTCAGACTTCAACTGTATGTGATGTGTTGTGTTGTGTGCCTCCCCCTCATCGAGGCTGGCAAACTGCCCCAGTCAGCATTGAAATTCTCTTTTAGTTCTGACTGGGTTCTCAAGCTGTCACCCATAGGGACACACACTCCAAACCTGGGTTCAAATACTATTTTAAATCATTTGAAATAATTTATCTGTGCTTAATTGAGCATGTTGAGCTTAATAAACCAATAGAATAGTCCCATAACTACCCAACTGGCACTCCAGACAGGCTAGAGCAAACACTCAAGGTATTTGAATGATTTCAAATAGTATTTGAACCCGGGTCTAACGCACATACACACACACACTTACACACACATACAGTGGGGAAAAAAAGTATTTAGTCAGCCACCAATTGTGCAGGTTCTCCCACTTAAAAATATGAGAGAGGCCTGTAATTTTCATCATAGGTACACGTCAACTATGACAGACAAATTGAGGAAAAAAAATCCAGAAAATCACATTGTAGGATTTTTAATGAATTTATTTGCAAATTATGGTGGAAAATAAGATTTCTGGCTCTCACAGACCTGTAACTTCTTCTTTAAGAGGCTCCTCTGTCCTCCACTCGTTACCTGTATTAATGGCACCTGTTTGAACTTGTTATCAGTATAAAAGACACCTGTCCACAACCTCAAACAGTCACACTCCAAACTCCACTATGGCCAAGACCAAAGAGCTGTCAAAGGACACCAGAAACAAAATTGTAGACCTGCACCAGGCTGGGAAGACTGAATCTGCAATAGGTAAGCAGCTTGGTTTGAAGAAATCAACTGTGGGAGCAATTATTAGGAAATGGAAGACATACAAGACCACTGATAATCTCCCTCGATCTGGGGCTCCACGCAAGATCTCATCCCGTGGGGTCAAAAGATCACAAGAACGGTGAGCAAAAATCCCAGAACCACACGGGGGGACCTAGTGAATGACCTGCAGAGAGCTGGGACCAAAGTAACAAAGCCTACCATCAGTAACACACTACGCGCCAGGGACTCAAATCCTGCAGTGCCAGACGTGTCCCCCTGCTTAAGCCAGTACATGTCCAGGCCCGTCTGATGTTTGCTAGAGTGCATTTGGATGATCCAGAAGGGGATTGGGAGAATGTCATATGGTCAGATGAAACCAAAATAGAACTTTTTGGTAAAAACTCAACTCGCCTTTTTGGAGGACAAAGAATGCTGAGTTGCATCCAAAGAACACCATACCTACTGTGAAGCATGGGGGTGGAAACATCATGCTTTGGGGCTGTTTTTCTGCAAAGGGACCAGGACGACTGATCCGTGTAAAGGAAAGAATGAATGGGGCCATCTATCGTGAGATTTTGAGTGAAAACCTCCTTCCATCAGCAAGGGCATTGAAGATGAAACGTGGCTGGGTCTTTCAGCATGACAATGATCCCAAACACACTGCCCGGTCAACGAAGGAGTGGCTTCGTAAGAAGCATTTCAAGGTCCTGGAGTGGCCTAGCCAGTCTCCAGATCTCAACCCCATAGAAAATCTTTGGAGGGAGTTGAAAGTCTGTGTTGCCCAGCGACAGCCCCAAAACATCACTGCTCTAGAGGAGATCTGCATGGAGGAATGGGCCAAAATACCAGCAACAGTGTGTGAAAACCTTGTGAAGACTTACAGAAAACGTTTGACCTGTGTCATTGCCAACAAAGGGTATATAACAAAGTATTGAGAAACTTTTGTTATTGACCAAATACTTATTTTCCACCATAATTTGCAAATTAATTAATTAAAAATCCTACAATGTGATTTTCTGGATTTTTTTTTCTCATTTTGTCTGTCATAGTTGACGTGTACCTATGATGAAAATTACAGGCCTCTCTCATCTTTTTAAGTGGGAGAACTTGCACAATTGGTGGCTGACTAAATACTTTTTTTCCCCACTATACATACATACATACATACATACATACATACATACATACATACATACATACATACATACATACATACATACACCAGCCAGGGAAAAGTAGCCATTTAAAACTTAACGCATTCCAAGCTTTTTCAGGAAGTGTTTCTACCGAGGCTTTCGAAGCGCCGTTCCCCCAACCCTGACATACCCCTCCCTAGCTGCAGGCTGTTGTATCCCTGGACACAATCTCTCTCTCTGCTGCTGTTCCTCCATTACATTCATAACCTATTATTGCATTATTATGGAATTCATGTTGAATAAGAACAAACTTGAAATGGTGTCTTGTCGTCAACTAAACGGGACACACCTTCAATGAAATTCAGAATTCAATCAAATAATTGCAGTTTTTTTTTCACATTTTGTTACCTTTTATTTGATTTTTCTCATGCGTCTGTGTGCTGTCTAGTCATCTCTCTTCTCACTGGTCTGCTGGTGCCATACCCCCCTGCTTCCTTCCCTGCCTGAACAATCACGTGTCTTTTGTGTGTTCAATGACATCCGTCTTTGTTCCACATCTGTGATTTTTAAAGGTCTGGCTGGAAGATGGCTGGTGACCTGCTGTGGAAAGGTCATGGTGATGCCATTTCAGTCCAGTAGAAACAGCTCTGTTTCATGAAAGGTGTTTTTATGAGCCCCTCCCAGCCAGCCATTTAAGTGTGGGTTGGGTTGGGTTCTGTAAACCATGTGGTCACAATGACCAGGCCGACTAATGAGCTCAACATCGATCAAGATAGCCACCTACACTCATATACACACACTGCTGGAAGTTAACATGGTATCAATAGCAGTTCAGTTGAAATAATTAATTAGTGTTTTTGTAATGTTTACATGTTTAGGACATGTTTACAGTGGTACTTAGTGTTACTCTGTGAGCATTTCACTGTACCGTTTACACACACTGTATCCTGTGCACGTGATGAATAAACTTTGATTTGAATTATAGTAAGGCAATGTAGTGAATTTAGTTATTTTATCAGACCAATTGACCAGATGAAACACTAACTCAACATGAACCAATTATATTATTATCTCATTCTTAATATTTGTTTTTTCATTTCAGATGGAGAGGAGTCTCTTGTGTCTCCCTGTGTAGGTACGTGATGGCCGTTGTCTTGCCCACAGCAGCTGAAGGCCCCCTCCAAGCCCGTGTATGTACGTTGTTATGGCAACAATAGATGGAAACACGGACGTTGAGACCCTGTTGGCTGCGATCCACCTGGAGCGATACCTGAAGACCTTCCGCCAGTCAGGCTTCCTCTTGGCCAGGGACCTCAGCCACCTAGACAATGGAGCTCTTATCCAGCTGGGCATAACTGCCACCGGGCACAGGAAGAGAATGCTGAGGCTGGTCCAGCACATTCAGAGGGCCACCAATCAGAATCAGTCGATATCGAGACCCTTGGAGCCCTTATTGGACCGTTGTCAGTCTGAGTCTGACATTAATTCCACACCCATCCAATCAGGAGGGCCGAAGTCTGACCAAGGGGGCGGAACCGGGGCCATTCCGTTTGAAGCGTTCCGGAATAGTTCCGTTCCAAACATTCCATCCATGATGATGAACTCTGGGTCAGAGCGGCAGTACAATGGGAATGTTGTCATAAAACCGGTTCCAAAACCTAGAACGGTGTTCTACAGACACAAAACAGAACCCGTCCGGTCCCTCTCCTGTCCCACACCACCACCACCAACAGATCCCCAGGTTCTTACCCTAACCAGGAAACCATCGCAGGAATCTCTCTGCTTCACCATATTGGAAAGTTTGTCTTCAGGAGAATATAACAATGACACAGTGGCGGTGGGTCCTACCCCTACCCCTGCCCTGAGACACAGCCTAAGCCTGAGAGAGAGGAGGCTGAGTAACTCCTCAGACTCTGGAGGTCCCCTGCCCCCTGTTCCCCCGCGGCTGAACCGAGGTATCCCTCCAGCCATGTTTAGGGGTCCTACACCCACTCCGCCATCATCTGGTGGAAGGACTGAACAAAACCAGGACCAGTGTATGACAACCCCACCTCCGCCATCCTCATCCCCCTATGACAACACTGGATTCCCCTCTGTGACCACTTCCCCCCCCGGATCCCCGATGGAGATGGTCTCCAATGAGATCTACTGTGGCACTTTACCTGGTACTGGAGCTAGTAGTGGACGGATTCCCTGCAACATTCCTCAAACACCACCACGTCAAGAGATCCATACCACTCCTGACAGAAATAGGTAGGTCAACGTCTGACTTTAACATCATATACTGTACCTTTTATAAAGGAGAAATATAGGCCTAGACATCGAAAAGAGAGTATTGTTTTGTGTAACTAATGTTTTTGTTTTATGTGTGTGCAGCATTTTAAGTAACAACTCTTCTGAATCATCCCATGGAGGTAAGTCTACCAATCCGTTTCTGAAAGTAACCTTACAGATGGTTTAGTTAGACCTTACCTCTATGTATCCTTCAAGCCTATAAATGACCCTTGACCTGTTTAAATCAAGGTCATTAAAGTTTTGCATTGCTAAAACTTAACTTTTCGCTTACACTTTAGCATCCAGTTTAAATGCTTTATAACTGGTTATAAGCATGTATGAACCTTTTATAATATCTTATAACAAGGTTTATAATATGCTATGTCATTTCTTCGTCCACCACAGTCCCCATGGAGGACCCAGAGGAGGAGATCAGTCCATATTGTGAAACAGTCTTCCAGAGCAGACGACCACTGCACCACTCTGAGGTGAGAGTGGAAGGCTGAGGGTGTGTTCCAATTGACACCCTATTCCATATATAGTGCACTATTTTTGACCAGAGCCCATAGGCCTTCCAGGAAAAACATAAAATGGTGTCTGAAATGGCACTATGGGCCCTAGTCAAAAGTAGTGGCACTAAATAGAGAGTAGGGTGTCATTTGGGACAGAGCCTGAGTCTGTTATCAGGTTACAAGAACCCATCAGAGTTATATTGTGTTTAGTGTTTGTGGTCACTTTGGTTCTCCTGACATTGATGAACGTGTTCTCCATGTTGTGTTCTCAAAGGTGGAAAAGACCGAAAGTGAGGGAAAGACCAGAATGACAAGAAAGGAGGGAGAGGATCATGGGTAAATTATTGTGTCTAGAGGAGTGGATAATGAGACTGGCTTTCCAATTAAACATAACATCTTCTTACACAACTCTGACTACAGCCACAGAGAGAAAATAGTCTACTGTATTTAAAATATTATTTTCTCTCCATCTTTTCAATCCAATGTTGGAACCTTCTACCAGACGCCGTATTCTCACTCTAGAGAAACCTAAAGAGGCTGGAGTCAAGGTTATTACAAATGCATCAATCAGTTACAGAGGCTATCTTTGCACTGCAGGACACCTCAACTCGCCTGGGCCAAACGTCTGTCCCAGGCCCTCCACAGTGAGTCCCAGGGCTACAGCACCGTAGGAGAGGCAGCACCACCCCCTCGCTGCCTCTCCTTACCCCCCAACCTGTACCCCTCGGAGCCGGATGAGGACCAGACGATATCCCCCTACGCCAGCTACACCTCTCTCTCTGAGCCGACTGCTCCCATCATCTGTGGCTGGCTGGATAAGCTATCACCACAAGGGTATGCCGGGTCCTGGTCCTGCTCCGGGTCCTGGTCCTGCTCCGGGTCCTGGTCCTGCTCCGGGTCCTCCTTTCCTCCCTCTGTCTTCTCCTCCCTTCTGAGGAACTGTCTCTGTCCTCTCAAACTGGTGTGTCTCCAACGTCTTCCTTCTTCCTTTTCCCCACTGTGTTTCTCCAGTCTGTTTTGGTGTTTCTTGCTAAATGCTAAACAGTTGATATACAGTGCCTTCAGAAAGTATTCACACCCCTTCACTTTTTCCACATTTTGTTGTGTTACAGCCTGAATTTAAAATAGTTTAAATTGAGATTTTGTGTCACTGGCCTACACACAATACCTCATAATGTCAAAGTGGAATTATGTTTGCTGAAATTTTTACTAGTTGAAATGCTGAAATGTCTTGAGTATTCAACCCCTTTGTTATGGCAAGCCTAAATAAGTTCAGGAGTAAAAATGTGCTTAACAAGTCCCATAATAAGTTGCATGGACTTTAACATAATAGTGTTTAACATGATTTTTGAATAACTAACTCATCTCTGTACCCCACACTATCTGTAAGGTCCCTCAGTCGAGCAGTGAATTTGAAACACAGATTCAACCACAAAGACCAGGGAGGTTTTCCAATGCCTTGCAAAGAAGGGCACCTATTGGTAGATGGGTCAAAACAAAAAAGCAGACATTGAATATACCTTTGAGCATGGTGAAGTTATTAATTACACTTTGGATGGTGTATACAATACACCCAGTCACTACAAAGATACAGGCGTCCTTCAGTTGCCGGAGAGGAAGGAAACCGCTCAGGGATTTCACCATGAGGCCAATGGTGACATTAAAACAGTTACAGAGTTTAATGGCTGTGATAGGAGAAAACTGAGGATGGATCAACATCATTGTTGTTACTTCACAATACTAACCTAAATGGCAGAGTGAAAAGAAGGAAGTCTGTACAGAATAAAAATATTCCAAAACATGCATCATGTTTGAAATAAGGCACTAAAGTAAAAATGTGGCAAAGCAATGAACTTTATGTCCTGAATATAAAGCGTTATGTTTGGGGCAAATCCAACACATCACTGAGTACCACTCTTAATATTTTCCAGCATGGTGGTGGCTGCATCAGGTTATGGGTATGCTTGTCATCGACAAGGACTAGGGAGTTTTTTTTTTTTTTGGGGGGGGGGGGATAGAAATAAATGGAATGGAGCTAAGCACAGGCAAAATCCTAGGGGAAAACCTGGTTCAGTCTGCTGTCCACCAGACACTGGGAGACACTGGAGTTGCTTACCAAGACGACATTGAATGTTCCTGAGTGGCCTAGTTACAGTTTTGACTTAAATCGTCTTGAAAATCTATGTCAAAGACTTGAAAATGTCTGTCTAGCAAGGATCAACAACCAACTTGACAGAGCTTGACGAATTTTTTAAAAAAAGAATGTGAAAATATTGTACAATCCAGGTGTGCAAAGCTCTTAGAGACTTACCCAGAAAGACTCACAGCTGTAATCGCTGCCAAAGGTGCTTCTACAAAGTATTGACTCGGGTGTGAATACATATGTAAATTAGCTGTATTTCTAAAAACATTTTTTCACTTTTTCATTATGGAGTATTGTATGTAGATGGGTGAGAAAAAAACTATTCCATTTGAAATTCAGGCTGTAACAACAAAATGCGGAATAAGTTAAGGGGTATGAATACTTTCTGAAGGCACTGTCTCTGCCACGTGTCTGTCCTCTCAAACCGGTGTGTCTCGCACTTCTTCTTCCTTTTCCCCACTGTGTTTCTCCAGTCTGTTTTGGTGTTTCTTGTTAAATGCTAAACAGTTGATATCGGTCGAAACTGAGCTCTTCTTTGCTCTTGAAATTGTATAATTTTTTTCTCCATTTAAATCAGTGGTATGAGAATCTGATCATTTTTGTATTTGGCATTCTAGGAACTATGTATTCCAGAAACGCTATGTGAAGTTCGACGGCAAAAATCTGATGTACTTCGGCAGTGAAAAGGTAGGCCCTTTTTTTTCCTGAATGATGGACTGTATTACATATTGATTGAGAGAAAACCAGGATTGTTCATTACAATATCCCTCTTTACACATTCTCTCCAAGGACCCGTACCCCAAAGGAGTGATTCCTCTGGCTGCGATACAGATGGCCCGCATGGCCAAAGACAATAAATTTGAGATGGTGACAAGTCACAGGACCTTTGTCTTCCGGGCTGATAACGAAGGTAAACAAAGTATTTAAAACCAGAAAATAAGGTGCAGCGGGTCTAAGGCACTGCATCGCAGCGCTAGAGGCGTCACTACAGACCCGGGTTCGATCCCGGGCTCTATCACAACCGGGCCGCGACCGGGAGATCCACGAGGCGGCGCACAATTGGCCCAGCGTCGTCTGGGTTTAGGGGGAGGTTTTGGCCGGCCGGGATGTCCTTGTCCCATCGCGCTCTAGCGACTCCTTGTGGCGGGCCGGCCGCAGTGCACGCTGACTTCGGTCACCAGCTGTACGGTGTTTCCTCCGACACATTGGTGCGGCTTCCGGGTTAAGACATTGGTGCGGCTTCCGGGTTAAGACATTGGTGCGGCTTCCGGGTTAAGACATTGGTGCGGCTGGCTTCCGGGTTAAGACATTGGTGCGGCTGGCTTCCGGGTTAAGACATTGGTGCGGCTGGCTTCCGGGTTAAGACATTGGTGCGGCTGGCTTCCGGGTTAAGACATTGGTGCGGCTGGCTTCCGGGTTAAGACATTGGTGCGGCTGGCTTCCGGGTTAAGACATTGGTGCGGCTGGCTTCCGGGTTAAGACATTGGTGCGGCTGGCTTCCGGGTTAAGACATTGGTGCGGCTGGCTTCCGGGTTAAGACATTGGTGCGGCTGGCTTCCGGGTTAAGACATTGGTGCGGCTGGCTTCCGGGTTAAGACATTGGTGCGGCTGGCTTCCGGGTTAAGACATTGGTGCGGCTGGCTTCCGGGTTAAGACATTGGTGCGGCTTCCGGGTTAAGCAAGCAGTGTGTCAAGAAGCAGTGCGGCTTGGCGGGGTCGTGTTTCGGAGGATGCATGGCTCTCGACCTTCGCCTCTGCCGAGTCCGTACGGGAGTTGCAGCGACGGGACAAGACTGTAACTACCAATTGGGGAGAAAAAGGGGTAAAAAGTGCCATAAATAATTATAACAGCTATTAAAATCTCACACACAAGCAACTACAGACATTAGTTGGCCCATTTCTCCACACTTATCCCAAAGTGTGCACTTTGGGAGAAGTTTTAAAGCTTTGGATAGGTGTTGTTAAATCCAAATGTGGAAGTGCATACTTGAGGAGAAGGATGGAGGATCGGGACAAAGCTATAGTCCTCAGGGCAGAAACCAACCATGTGACAACCTCTATGTTGGACAAAGGTTGACCCAATAACCTTATTTTCACTCTGGAGACTCAAATGTCCCAATCTAACAAAATAGCCTCTGCGAGACAAGATGGTATCAGTTACTGTCATAAACTCATAGTAGAAACATCTTGTTTAGGACTTTTTTAGGCTACTGATTCCTCTGGTGTTTACCTATTAGGGAATGATTTGGTATCAAAAGATAGTTTATGGTACAATTGGTAACTGACTGGTACAAAAGGGTGCTTGGTTTGAATCCATACGACACAAACAATAAATTCACCTATTGTTATTGTGTAATTACCATTTTACCATGAAACTTTCATAGTAAATACCTGGTGTTTTCTGTACCATAAAATAGTGGTAATACCAACCATCGTCTTTCTACCTGCCCCCCTCTCTCAGTGCAGAGACATCAGTGGTGCAGCACCCTACAGGGGAGGGTGAAGGAACAGCTTGTGTTTGGGCGTCCTCGCTTCGGTCCCGGCAGCCACTGTCAGAAGAGTGGTCCTCTGGAGCTCAAAGGGACCAAGTCAAAAGTTTACGTCGCCATCAATACAGAGCAGGTTTGGTTGTACAAGAGCGAACAGTGTTTTCGAGATGGAATAGGAATCACGTTGATAGAGGCCAGAGGGGCTACGATCAGAGACGGCAAAGGAAAAAGCTTTGACCTCATCACCCCTTACAAAACATTCAGGTGCGTGTTTTACTGACATGGTAATAACACAAAAAATAAAGTCAGTTCATCATGAACTTTCCTGCACTGCTGTTTTCTGAATCCCTGAAAAAAAAAAAACTAGTTTTTGATTTGATTGTCCCTGTAGTTTCACGGCTGAGTCTGAGCGGGAGAAGAAGGACTGGATGGAGTCTGTACAGGAGTCCATAGCAGAGACCCTGTCCGACTACGAGGTGGCTGAGAAGATCTGGTCCAACAGGTTTAATAAGATCTGTGCTGACTGCAAAGCCGTCAACCCTGACTGGGCCTCCATAAACCTCTGTGTTGTCATCTGTAAGAACTGTGCAGGTGAGACAGTGTTTCCCCTGCTATTGTATAGGTGGGGCGGGCTCACCCCTCCCTTGCTCTGTTGCCCCCACCCCCCCCCCCCTTGCCTAAAAGAGTGTGGTTTCAGCGAAACAGCGCCTGAATATCCTGTTGCAAACACCAATACCAATGTCTAGTGCCAGGAGAGTGATTGTCGTGGTCCTTTGTCCCTTTTCCCCTGCAGGTCAACACAGAGGTCTGGGGACTATGGTGTCTAAAGTGCAGAGCCTGAAACTGGACACCAGCGTGTGGAGCAATGAGATCGTGCAGGTGAGAAGAAAGAGAAGTGTTCTTCAGGGAAGGGGGATGGAGAGAGTCAGGGGGAAATGCTCACGTTTATTTTATTCAAGTGGCAAAATATTTTCCAGGATACTGAAATGAGTTTGTTTTGTTGTGTATCAAGGACTTCTCACCACTTTTACCTCCAACAAATCCATTATTTGAGACTGTGAATATACTAAAGGCCCTCATGAGTTCTGATGATTCTGTGTTTGTGTTCGTCAGCTCTTCATAATGCTGGGGAACGACCGAGCCAATGAGTTCTGGGCGGCCAGGCTATCTCCAGCCGACGAGTTAGACCGTGACGCCACACCAGACCAGCGGAGGGAGTTTATCATCCACAAGTACCGTGAGGGGCGCTACCGACACCCCCACCCCAACTTCAACACACAGGAGGAGCTGCTTAAGGTACAGTAACACAAATTGTATAGATTTTCAA
This sequence comes from Coregonus lavaretus, assembly GCF_964263955.1. NCBI lineage: Eukaryota > Metazoa > Chordata > Actinopteri > Salmoniformes > Salmonidae > Coregonus > Coregonus lavaretus. The sequence continues at coordinate 36,527,123 of NC_140019.1, read as the reverse complement.
ATGTAAAGCTGCTATAAGAGGATCCAAAGGACATGTGGGGTGTTGTATAGGCTATATTATCATAAACCCTTTATTATTATTATTATTATTATTATTATTATTATTAGTCTACGACTGGACAACATTTCTAGTTTGTTATGAAGGAAAAACTAAATGACTATCTGTCTTAACGGCCTTGGCTGGCTGCTGAGCCTCTCAGTAAAAACACATGGCTGGACACTACCCTTACGGAAAAAACACATTCATTTCATTTGATCACATGTGAAGTGTTCCAAAAACACATCTAGTCTAAATGCGTACCCTTACAGAAAAAAAACACATGATTTCACATTAAAATTCACTTTTGAAATCATGTGATTTTCCACATGTGAAATCATGTGTTTTTTCTGTTAAGGTTACACATTTAGGCTAGATGGTATTGGTGGTATTTCTAGTATCTGTAAGCTATGCTGGAGTTTAACTTAGGGCATAGCTGCCTGTAGCTAGCATGCATCCAGACATGTACCCCAACAATAAGGACATGGAATGTGCTTTGAAACTAAAACAATTAGAGAAAAGCCAAGTGACATTTACTCCTGATGTACTGACCTGTTGCAACCTCCTGTGACGACGTGTGAAAGAAGGAGTCCGGCGCAGGAGGTAAAATACAGAAGTCCAGAGTTTAATCCGTTTGCATAAATCAAACACCCCAAGCGTCAATCGAAACTGTACAAGGGAAAACATCCACCTTGGCAAATAACACAGTGAAATGTAGCTCAACCAAGCTACATGCTCTCACAACAAAACAATCACTCACAAAGACAAGGGGAACAGAGGGGAACACTTAGTATGTGTATAATTAGGGGAATGAGCACCAGGTGTGTGTGATTGACAAGACATGACAAGTGGAGTGATGAGAATGGGATCGGCAGTAGCTAGTACTCCGGTGACGACGAACGCCGAAGCCTGCCCGAACCAGGAGGGGGGGCAGCCTCGGCGGAAGTCGTGACAGTACCCCCCACCCCCTGATGCGCGGCTCCAGCATTGCGTTGACCCCGGCCTCGGGGACGGCCAGGAGGATAAACCAACGAGTCGGATGGCAACGGTGGAAATCCCTCAACAGGGAGGGATCGAGGATGTCCCGGTCAGGGTTGGCCTTCTGACGACGCACGGCGCGCTGGAGGCGAACGTGGGCAGTGTCCCAAGTCTCCTCCGCGCGCCGAAACTAGTCATCCACCGTGGGAGCCTCGGTCTGGCTCTGGTGCCACGGTACCAGGACAGGTTGGTACCCCAAAACACATTGAAGGGTGTTAGGTTAGTGGAGGAGTGGCGGAGAGAGTTCTGAGCATATTCTGCTCATGGCAGGAACACCGACCACTCCCCCGGCCGGTCCTGACAGTAGGTCCGCAGGAACCTACCCACATCTTGATTCACCCTTTCCACCTGCCCATTGCTCTCTGGGTGAAAACCAGAGGTCAGGCTGACCGAGACCCCCAGACGTTCCATGAACGCCTTCCAGACTCTAGACGTGAACTGCGGACCTCAGTCGGACACTATATCCTCTGGTACCCCGTAGTGCCAGAAGACGTGTGTAAACAGAGCCTCCGCAGTTTGTAGGGCCGTGGGGAGACTGGGCAGAGGAAGGAGGCGGCAGGACTTTGAAAGCGGTCCACAACGACCAGGATCGTGGTGTTACCTTGGGAGGGGGGAAGATCAGTGAGAAAATCAATACTCAGGTGAGACCATGGTCGTTGTGGAACTGGTAAAGGTTGTAGCTTGCCCGCTGGGAGGTGCCTAGGTGCCTTACTCTGGGCGCACACTGAGCACGAGGAAACATACACCCTCACGTCCTTAGCCAAGGTAGGCCACCAGTACTTCTCGGTCAGGCAGCGCATTGTACGACCGATACCTGGATGACCAGAGGAGGGTGACGTGTGTTCCCAGTAGATCAGACGATCACGGATAAGCGCAGGCACGTACTGCAGCCCAGCTGGACACTGCGGTGGAGATGGATCTGTGCATAATGCCTGTGCTATATCTGCGTCCATCGCCCATACTACCGGCGCCACAATGCATGAGGCCGGGAGTATGGGGGTGTTGTCTCTGGGCCTCTCCTCTGTGTCATACAGCCGAGACAGTGCGTCTGCCTTCACGTTCTTCGTACCCGGAATGTATGAGAGTGTGAAATCAAACCGGGTGAAGAAGAGGGCCCACCTGGCCTGGTGAGGATTCAGCCTCCTCGCTGCCCGAATGTACTCCAGGTTACGGTGGTCTGTCCAGACGAGGAAAGGGTGTTTTGCCCCTTCGAGACAATGTCTACACACCGTCAAGGCTCGGACAACAGCCAACAGCTCCCGATCACCAACGTCGTAGTTCTGCTCCGCCGGGCTGAGCTTCTTAGAAAAGAAGGCACAGGGGCGGAGCTTGGGTGGCGTGTCCGAGCGTTGGGATAAGACAGCTCCTATCCCAACCTCGGACACATCCACCTCCACTATGAACGGTAGTGATGAATCGGGGTGAGCCAGTACCGGGGCTGAGATGAACAGACCCCGCAATCTACTGAATGCCAAATCAGCCTCAGCAGACCAGCGGAGCCGGGACGGCCCACCCTTCAACAAGGAGGTAATGAGAGCTGCGACCTTGCCAAAACCCTGAATAAACCTTCAATAGTAGTTGGCAAAGCCAAGGAAGCGCTGCACCTCCTTTACCGTGGTTGGAGTCGGCCAATTACGCACGGCTGCAATGCGGTCTCCCTCCATCTCCACACCTGTGGTGGTAATGCGATATCCGAGGAAGGAGATTGACTGCTGGAAAAACGTACACGTCTCTGCCTTGGCATAAAGATCATTTTCCAGCAGTCGGACCAGTACTTTGCGAACCAGGGACACATGCTCGGCGCACGTAGCGGAATAAACCAGGATGTTATCGATGTAGACCACCACACCACGACCAAGCATGTCCCGAAACACCTCGTTCACAAAGGACTGGAAAACGGATGGAGCATTCATCAAACCGTAGGGCATCACCAGGTATTCATAATGCCCCGAGGTTGTGCTGAATGCTGTTTTCCACTCATCCCCTTCACGAATACGCACCAGGTTGTAGGCACTCCTGAGGTCTAATTTGGTGAAAAAAACTGGCCCCATGCATTGACTTAATCACTGAAAGAATGAGGGGAAGAGGATAACTAAATCGTACCGTCACATTATTCAGTGGTCGATAATCAATGCACGGGCGTAAACCACCATCTTTCTTCTTCACAAAGAAGAAACTCGAGGAGGCAGGGGAAGTGGAGGGACGTACATACCCCTGGCGCAGGGACTCGGTGATGTATATTTCCATAGCCTCCGTTTCAGCCTGCGACAGGGGATACACATGACTCCTGGGAGGTACAGCGTCTACCCGAAGGTTTATCGTGCAATCCCCCTCCCGATGAGGTGGTAATTTAGTCGCTTGCATCTTGGAAAACGTGAGCGCCAGATCATGGTATTCGGGGGGAATGCGCACGGTGGGGGTACCGTCTGGACTTTCCACCGTGGTCGCACCAACGGAAACACCTAGACACCTACACGGACACTCACGCGACCGCCCCGTAAGAACCCTCTGCGGCCATGAGAAATTGGGGTTGTGAAGGGCTAACCACGGGATACTCAAGACTACAGGGTAAGCAGGAGACTCAATAATCATAAAGGTGATCTGCTCAACATGTGTCTCCTGTGTAATCATGGTGACTGGTACAGTAACTTCCTTAACCAACCCGGACCCTAATGGTCGACTATCTAGTGCTCTGATGGGGAGTGGAATGGTTAGGGGAACCAATGAAATTGCCTTGACGGTGTGCAAATGCCCTGTCCATAAAATTCCCAGCTGCGCCTGAATCGACTAGCGCCTTACACTGGGAAACTACCAGGTGATCGGGAAAGGAGATAGATAAAGTACAGTGTGCCGCAAAGGGTTCTGAACAAGTTTGGGTGTTCGTTACCTGGGGTGATGCGTGGGTACCCTGCCTACTGCCTCCAGACCCAAAGGAACGTTGACTGCGACGTGAGGTGGATTGTCCCTTCGTGCCACCAGAGTGGCACTGTCGCTGTCCTCCTGCGCTCTCTCGACCGGCGGCTCCCCCCAGCTCCATCTGCTCGGGGTCAGAGTCGTCCGGAATGGGAACGGGCAGACCCCTAGCAGGACGTCCTCTGGCTGCTAGCAGATTGTCCAGCCGGATGGTCATGTCCACCAGTTGGGAGAACGATAGCATGGCATCCCGGCAGGCTAGCTCCCGTCGGACGTCCTCCCTTAGGTGGCACCGGAAATGGTCTATCAGGGCCCGCTCGTTCCACCCGGACCCCGCTGCCAGCATCCGGAACTCCAGCGCGTAGTCCTGAGCGGTCCTCGTCCCCTGCCTCAGATGAACCAGTCATTCGCCCGCCTCTCGACCCTCAGGCGGGTGATCAAAAACGGCCCGAAAGAGGTGAGCAAACTCCCCGAAGTTCTCCAACGCGGTACCTCCCTCGTTCCATACCGCGTTGGCCCACTCCAGGGCTCTCCCACAAAGGCAGGAAACGAGGACGGATACCTTCTCCCACTCCCGGGGCTCCGGCCCGACTTCCGCCGAGGCTGCCCCCTGAACCAGGAGGGAGGGGGGGCAGTCTCGGCGGAAGTCGTGACACCTCTATTATTTGACCCTGCTGGTCATCTATGAACGTTTGAACATCTTGGAGAAAAATCTGGCCTTAATGGCAATGTACTGTTATAATCTCCACCCGGCACAGCCAGAAGGGGACTGGCCACCCCTCAGAGCCTGGTTCCTCTCCAGGGGTCTTCCTAGGTTTCTGCCTTTCTAGGGAGTTTTTCCTAGCCACCATGCTTCTACATCTGCATTGCTTGCTGTTTGGGGTTTTAGGCTGGGTTTCTGTATATCACTTTGTGACATCTGCTGATGTAAAAAGGGCTTTATAAATAAAATGTGATTGATTGATTGATAGAATAGATAAAAGGGGGGCAGTTGAATGGAGAGGGGACTTTTTGGAATTTGGGCTGAATGTCTGTCCCTGTGGCTGTGGATTATTTTAATGGTGCGTACATGCCGAGTGTGTGTGTGTGTCCTCTCTGTGTGTGTGCGTCAGCCTAATGTGTCCCCCTCTCTCTCTGCCCTGCAGGTTCTGTGTACTGCTGTGACTAAGCAGAACCTGCTGAAGACGGTCACCCAGATCTTCACCGAGGCAGAGGCTGTCCGGGCCCGCCTCGCTGACTCTAATGAATACGACAAGCATCTGTCTCAGGAATACTCCCATTCAGAGGGCACCTCAGGTAAGGCAGGGGACAGGCTTTATTTGCCTGCTAGACCTTTTCTGCATTACGTGACTATTACATGACTATTACGTGACTATTACGTGACTATTACGTGACTATTACATGACTATTACATGACTGTTACGTGACTATTACACGACTATCATGCGACCATTACATGACTGTTACGTGACTATTACGTGACTATTACAGGACTATTACATGACTGTTACGTGACTATTACATGACTGTTACGTGACTATTACGTGACTATTACATGACTGTCACATGACTATTACATGACTATTACATGACTGTTACATGACTATTACACGACTATTACGTGACTATTACGTGACTGTTACGTGACTGTTACGTGACTATTACGTGACTGTTACGTGACTGTTACGTGACTGTTACGTGACTGTTACGTGACTGTTACGTGACTGTTACGTGACTGTTACGTGACTGTTACGTGACTATTACGTGACTGTTACATGACTATTACGTGACTATTACGTGACTATTACATGACTATTACGTGACCATGCAGTATAAAGTAGTGTGCTCAGAAGCCCTATGGATATGGATTTCAAGTAATTACAGCAGGGTTCATGGTTTGATAGAGAACCCAAAAAACCTTTTGGATGGTTATCATCAAAGCATGTGTCTGTCCTGTCTGTGAAATCTATACATACATTTATATTTCTGTGTTTTTGATTGAATTTCATTTAAGAGTTCTGTGAAATTATAAAACGTAGAGCTATTTCACCGAGGGTGCTTTTTGCTCTGTGATGGGAGTGTCTTAGTGTTTACCGAGCTACCCCTTTTCGGGAGGTTTTTAGTGTTTTGTGCTGTTTTGTGTATCCTGGAACCATTTGCTAGCCCGAGCCAGAGCCTTTGTGATGAAACAGTTTGGTCTTCCTCTGTATGTTGACCTCTAGTGTTGTTGGATTAACAGATGAACCGAGTTCACGCCATCTCTGTTGAAACAGTACAACTAGAACACTGGAGGGAAAACGTATTGAAAAACAGAAACATTTATAAACATCCGCATTTCAATTCATAAGCGTTCATCACATTTCTAATAATTTATAAAGTACGTATCGTCTTGTAAATGCATTTATAATGGCTTATTCATTAAAGTTACTATAAAGTTTGACTTAATGTTTTGCTCTGTTTGCCTAGACCCCCAACGTGATGGCTAGACTCAAAACATCTCAATGTCTTCCTAATGTTGTTTCTGATGTAGACCCTGGTGTGTATGATGAGATTATGCAGGCTGTGCTGCACTCCGGCTACCTCTACAAGTCGGCCTCAATGAAAAAAGGGACGTTATCCAGGAAAACCCGAGAAGGTAGGCTATTGTGTGTGTGTGTGTGTGTTGGCGGGTGCTAACAGCGCACCACTTGGCACGGGTTGAATAGAGGAATGCTGCCTCCTCAGTAACATCAGCATAAAGGCCCTGAAGAGAACAAAGCACTTTTATAGGACCAAATACTGACTGGGCCAATACTGCTCTGTTAGGAAATACACTACCCACTGTTTATGGCTGGAGTCTCTCTACGGTAAAACAGAGCGCTGTGATTTAGAAGTTACTCATAGTTACTTGTAGTTTCTTTCCCTTTTAAAAACACAGCCCATCATAAAAATTCCTAATGTTATTTTATTTAGAAAGGAAACTCGATTAACCGGCTTCTTCACATTTGTTCGCGCAAATAGCCGACGGATGAACGAGATTCCGAAGTATGGCAACGCGAGACTATTTAGAAAGTAACAGCCCGGATTTTTGTTCTTATTTGCCCCCCAGATTTCCAGAAGTACTGGTGCACGGTGGAAAGGTCTCTTCTGTTCTATGAGTCTGACCGATGTCCTGATCCTAGCATGAAGATCAACGTCAAAGACATCCTCTGTCTGGGGGTCAGCAGGCCGGACTCCTGCAACAACAACGGCTTCATTGACAGGTTAGAGGACCAATCATGGCATAGTAGCTGATGAAGGTTGTCAATCAATACTGTCTACTTCAAACACGTGGAAAATATACATTTAGCATGAAATGGTTATATCACTGCCACTCAATGTACAGGTATCTACCAACTAGCGTTGATCTAGTGCCCTTCTCTTATGTTCCTGTGTCTCGTTGTAGGTTTCTCTATACGTTTGAACTGTACTTGTCCTCGGAGAAGCTCTATCAGTTTGGATTGGAAACTCCTGAGGCACTGCAATGTTGGTCCAAGGCCATCGGCAAGGTATGATATTATCTTCTATCCCAGAAGAGTGCAAGGCCTGTACACTGATAATGCCAATTCTCAGCTTTAATGATTATAGTAAGAGCTCTTTCAGCTCTGAACGTTGTAATGTCCTATGCGTACTTAAGGGGAGGGGTTACAGTGAAGTGTTCCCTCCGTTCTGACTAACACCTTCTATGTACTAGCCTGGTACGTGTCTGTTCAGTGTTCCCTCCTGTACTTTAACCACTTCCTGTGTTCCCTTCCTCAGGCCGCCACACCTTTAAGCTGCCACTGCCTGCTAGCGAGGGCGTTTGAGCGGGTGGGAGTGCTGCGCTACAAGGCCATGCGAGACCCTTCTCAGTGGAAAGAGGGATATTTTGTCCTTCAGAAGTCTAACCTCTTCATCTGCCCTGGGAACGATGGAGCAGCTGAGGACATTATCAACCTTAAACGTCTGCAAGAGCTCAGTGAGTCTCCTGTCCTGACCAAAGCTTTACTGGGCACTGTGTGATAATGTAGTTGCTCAAATACCGTTTGGTAACTCTTCACTGAAACATTGACCATGTTACGCCCTAACTATGGATTGTACTAAAGCTGCCAACAAAGGGGGTACTATAGTAATTGAAAATCCGTCCGACTATAAAGAAAAAGTCTACTGCCAGCTTGGGCCTTAACTACCCCAAGCACCGTTTCTACAGAGCAACTGTCTGCTGATGAATGATTTGGTCCATCTTCCATTTCTTCTGTGCTTGTCTCCTAGGTATAGTAACTGAGAACCAAAACCATGAGAAGAAGGAAATTCTGGTTTTGGTTGAAAAGGGAAGGTTGGTTTTCAGTCTCTTTTTCTTTTCTCATCCAGTACATACTGTATATAATTACACAGTATGTCAACATATCATGGCTAGTTTGGCGCCTAAAGTATACCCAGCTAGGGGTGGAATTGGTGGGGAATGCGTGGGGATGAAAATAATTATACCATGTAAAATAGTTTGTTGGAGCTGGATTCAGAGTGATTTTCTCTGAACCTTCACCTCTTGAGTATCGACATGTCTTCCCCCCCCCCCCCCAGGACGCTGCACCTCCAGGGGATGGGTCGGTTAGACTTCTCCCTGTGGTACGCAGACATCCAGAGAGCTGCTGGAGGGAAGGGCAACACCCTGAGAGAACAGCAGCTCAGCAGGAATGACATCCCCATCATTGTAGACAGCTGCATCGCCTTCATCACTCAATATGGTGAGGGGGGAGTCTGGATATTCCATTCCATTCCATTATAGCAAAGGATAGAGGATTCTGCGTTAGCAACGACAAAATGGCACATTTTCCAGTGATCTTGTGGATCCATGATAGGATCCATAGCATTTGATGCATTTTCAGTGGAGGTAATCCTCTATATTCAAGTATACAATACCAATATCTATAAAGGGGTTCGTAAATAGTTAATCAATTCATTATAACGCTGCAGTGGCCTGTGCACAGTAGGGTTTATTTTCCCAGTTTACTTTACGCCAGCCAGAGACAGGAAATACTAGCTGATGACTGATGTACAGGATCTGATCTGTGATCTGCTCGTCAGGTCTGGGTCATGAGGGGATCTACAGGAAGAACGGAGCCACGTCCAGGATCAAGCTACTGATGGAGGAGTTCAGGAACGATGCTCGGAACGTCAAGCTCCGGATCGGGGATAACTTCATAGAGGACGTGACTGACGTGTTGAAGAGGTTCTTCAGGGAGATAGACGACCCCATCTTCATGGCTGACCTGCATCCACTATGGAAGGAGGCTGTCAGTAAGTACAGGTGTCTCTTGCAACAAAAGAGATTTAATCTCAATGAGACTAACCTGTATTAATAAAGGTTATTATCACAGACAGCACAAATATGAAGCTACTATTTTGTGTCTCTGACTTAATCACTTGACCTAGTCCTCTTGGTCCCCTCAGAATTATAGGGCTTCCACCAAGCTGTTTCACTGGTACTCGTCAGGATGTACCACAACGTATCCTTTTGAAATCTAACTGGTTCCTGTTTGTCCCTTTTTATAGGAACAGCCAAGGATAAGAGCCAGCGTCTGGACAGATACAAGGAGATCATCCGTAGTTTACCCAGAGTCAACAGGACGACTCTGGCTGCTCTCATCAGCCACCTCTATAGGTCAGTATAGCCTCAGGGTTAACAGGACTCTCATCAGCCCTCTACAGGTCAGTATAGCCCCAGGGTTAACAGGACTCTCATCAGCCCTCTACAGGTCAGTATAGCCTCAGGGTTAACAGGACTCTCATCAGCCCTCTACAGGTCAGTATAGCCCCAGGGTTAACAGGACTCTCATCAGCCCTCTACAGGTCAGTATAGCCTCAGGGTTAACAGGACTCTCATCAGCCCTCTACAGGTCAGTATAGCCCCAGGGTTAACAGGACTCTCATCAGCCCTCTACAGGTCAGTATAGCCTCAGGGTTAACAGGACTCTCATCAGCCCTCTACAGGTCAGTATAGCCTCAGGGTTAACAGGACTCTCATCAGCCCCCTCTACAGGTCAGTATAGCCTCAGGGTTAACAGGACTCTCATCAGCCCCCTCTACAGGTCAGTATAGCCCCAGGGTTAACAGGACTCTCATCAGCCCTCTACAGGTCAGTATAGCCTCAGGGTTAACAGGACTCTCATCAGCCCTCTACAGGTCAGTATAGCCTCAGGGTTAACAGGACTCTCATCAGCCCTCTACAGGTCAGTATAGCCCCAGGGTTAACAGGACTCTCATCAGCCCTCTACAGGTCAGTATAGCCTCAGGGTTAACAGGACTCTCATCAGCCCTCTACAGGTCAGTATAGCCCCAGGGTTAACAGGACTCTCATCAGCCCTCTACAGGTCAGTATAGCCTCAGGGTTAACAGGACTCTCATCAGCCACATCTACAGGTCAGTATAGCCTCAGGGTTAACAGGACTCTCATCAGCCCTCTACAGGTCAGTATAGCCTCAGGGTTAACAGGACTCTCATCAGCCACATCTACAGGTCAGTATAGCCTCAGGGTTAACAGGACTCTCATCAGCCCTCTACAGGTCAGTATAGCCTCAGGGTTAACAGGACTCTCATCAGCCCTCTACAGGTCAGTATAGCCTCAGGGTTAACAGGACTCTCATCAGCCCTCTACAGGTCAGTATAGCCTCAGGGTTAACAGGACTCTCATCAGCCCCCTCTACAGGTCAGTATAGCCTCAGGGTTAACAGGACTCTCATCAGCCCCCTCTACAGGTCAGTATAGCCTCAGGGTTAACAGGACTCTCATCAGCCCTCTACAGGTCAGTATAGCCTCAGGGTTAACAGGACTCTCATCAGCCCTCTACAGGTCAGTATAGCCTCAGGGTTAACAGGACTCTCATCAGCCCCCTCTACAGGTCAGTATAGCCCCAGGGTTAACAGGACTCTCATCAGCCCTCTACAGGTCAGTATAGCCTCAGGGTTAACAGGACTCTCATCAGCCCCCTCTACAGGTCAGTATAGCCTCAGGGTTAACAGGACTCTCATCAGCCCTCTACAGGTCAGTATAGCCTCAGGGTTAACAGGACTCTCATCAGCCCTCTACAGGTCAGTATAGCCTCAGGGTTAACAGGACTCTCATCAGCCCTCTACAGGTCAGTATAGCCTCAGGGTTAACAGGACTCTCATCAGCCCTCTACAGGTCAGTATAGCCTCAGGGTTAACAGGACTCTCATCAGCCCTCTACAGGTCAGTATAGCCCCAGGGTTAACAGGACTCTCATCAGCCCTCTACAGGTCAGTATAGCCTCAGGGTTAACAGGACTCTCATCAGCCACATCTACAGGTCAGTATAGCCCCAGGGTTAACAGGACTCTCATCAGCCCTCTACAGGTCAGTATAGCCTCAGGGTTAACAGGACTCTCATCACCTCTACAGGTCAGTATAGCCCCAGGGTTAACAGGACTCTCATCAGCCCTCTACAGGTCAGTATAGCCTCAGGGTTAACAGGACTCTCATCAGCCACATCTACAGGTCAGTATAGCCCCAGGGTTAACAGGACTCTCATCAGCCCTCTACAGGTCAGTATAGCCTCAGGGTTAACAGGACTCTCATCAGCCCCCTCTACAGGTCAGTATAGCCTCAGGGTTAACAGGACTCTCATCAGCCCTCTACAGGTCAGTATAGCCTCAGGGTTAACAGGACTCTCATCAGCCCTCTACAGGTCAGTATAGCCTCAGGGTTAACAGGACTCTCATCAGCCCTCTACAGGTCAGTATAGCCTCAGGGTTAACAGGACTCTCATCAGCCCTCTACAGGTCAGTATAGCCTCAGGGTTAACAGGACTCTCATCAGCCCTCTACAGGTCAGTATAGCCCCAGGGTTAACAGGACTCTCATCAGCCCTCTACAGGTCAGTATAGCCTCAGGGTTAACAGGACTCTCATCAGCCACATCTACAGGTCAGTATAGCCCCAGGGTTAACAGGACTCTCATCAGCCCTCTACAGGTCAGTATAGCCTCAGGGTTAACAGGACTCTCATCAGCCCTCTACAGGTCAGTATAGCCTCAGGGTTAACAGGACTCCCATCAGCCCTCTACAGGTCAGTATAGCCCCAGGGTTAACAGGACTCTCATCAGCCCTCTACAGGTCAGTATAGCCTCAGGGTTAACAGGACTCTCATCAGCCCTCTACAGGTCAGTATAGCCCCAGGGTTAACAGGACTCTCATCAGCCCCCTCTACAGGTCAGTATAGCCTCAGGGTTAACAGGACTCTCATCAGCCCTCTACAGGTCAGTATAGCCCCAGGGTTAACAGGACTCTCATCAGCCCTCTACAGGTCAGTATAGCCCCAGGGTTAACAGGACTCTCATCAGCCCTCTACAGGGTAGTATAGCCCCAGGGTTAACAGGACTCTCATCAGCCCTCTACAGGTCAGTATAGCCTCAGGGTTAACATGACTCTCATCAGCCACATCTACAGGTCAGTATAGCCCCAGGGTTAACAGGACTCTCATCAGCCCTCTACAGGTCAGTATAGCCTCAGGGTAAACAGGACTCTCATCAGCCCTCTACAGGTCAGTATAGCCCCAGGGTTAACAGGACTCTCATCAGCCCTCTACAGGTCAGTATAGCCCCAGGGTTAACAGGACTCTCATCAGCCCCCTCTACAGGTCAGTATAGCCTCAGGGTTAACAGGACTCTCATCAGCCCTCTACAGGTCAGTATAGCCCCAGGGTTAACAGGACTCTCATCAGCCCTCTACAGGTCAGTATAGCCCCAGGGTTAACAGGACTCTCATCAGCCCTCTACAGGTCAGTATAGCCTCAGGGTTAACAGGACTCTCATCAGCCCTCTACAGGTCAGTATAGCCCCAGGGTTAACAGGACTCTCATCAGCCCTCTACAGGTCAGTATAGCCCCAGGGTTAACAGGACTCTCATCAGCCCCCTCTACAGGTCAGTATAGCCTCAGGGTTAACAGGACTCTCATCAGCCCTCTACAGGTCAGTATAGCCCCAGGGTTAACAGGACTCTCATCAGCCCTCTACAGGTCAGTATAGCCTCAGGGTTAACAGGACTCTCATCAGCCCTCTACAGGTCAGTATAGCCTCAGGGTTAACAGGACTCTCATCAGCCCTCTACAGGTCAGTATAGCCTCAGGGTTAACAGGACTCTCATCAGCCCTCTACAGGTCAGTATAGCCCCAGGGTTAACAGGACTCTCATCAGCCCTCTACAGGTCAGTATAGCCTCAGGGTTAACAGGACTCTCATCAGCCCTCTACAGGTCAGTATAGCCTCAGGGTTAACAGGACTCTCATCAGCCCCCTCTACAGGTCAGTATAGCCCCAGGGTTAACAGACTCTCATCAGCCCTCTACAGGTCAGTATAGCCCCAGGGTTAACAGGACTCTCATCAGCCCTCTACAGGTCAGTATAGCCTCAGGGTTAACAGGACTCTCATCAGCCCTCTACAGGTCAGTATAGCCTCAGGGTTAACAGGACTCTCATCAGCCCTCTACAGGTCAGTATAGCCCCAGGGTTAACAGGACTCTCATCAGCCCTCTACAGTCAGTATAGCCCCAGGGTTAACAGGACTCTCATCAGCCCTCTACAGGTCAGTATAGCCCCAGGTTAACAGGGACTCATCAGCCACCTCTACAGGTCAGTATAGCCTCAGGGTTAACAGGACTCTCATCAGCCCTCTACAGGTCAGTATAGCCCCAGGGTTAACAGGACTCTCATCAGCCCCCTCTACAGGTCAGTATAGCCCCAGGGTTAACAGGACTCCTCATCAGCCCTCTACATTTTTACATTTACATTTTAGTCATTTAGCAGACGCTCTTATCCAGAGCGACTTACAGGAGCAATTAGGGTTAAGTGCCTTGCTCAAGGGCACATTAACGTCATTTAGCAGACGCTCTTAGCCAGAGCGACTCACAAATTGGTGCGTTCACCCTATAGCCAGTGGGATAACCACTTACAATTGGGGGGGTAGAAGGATTCCTTTATCCTATCCCAGGTATTCCTTAAAGAGGTGGGGTTTCAAATGTCTCCGGAAGGTGGTGAGTGACTCCGCTGTCCTGGCGTCGTGAGGGAGCTTGTTCCACCATTGGGGTGCCAGAGCAGCGAACAGTTTTGACTGGGCTGAGCGGGAACTATGCTTCCGCAGAGGAAGGGGAGCCAGCAGGCCAGAGGTGGATGAGCGCAATGCCCTCGTTTGGGTGTAGGGACTGATCAGAGCCTGAAGGTACAGAGGTGCGTTCCCCTCACTGCTCCATAGGCAAGCACATGGTCTTGTAGCGGATGCGAGCTTCAACTGGAAGCCAGTGGAGTGTGCGGAGGAGGGGGGTGACGTGAGAGAACTTGGGAAGGTTGAACACCAGACGGCTGCGGCATTCTGGATGAGTTGTAGGGGTTTAATGGCACAGGCAGGGAGGCCAGCCAACAGCGAGTTGCAGTAGTCCAGACGGGAGATGACAAATGCCTGGATTAGGACCTGTGCCGCTTCCTGTGTAAGGCAGGGTCGTACTCTCCGAATGTTGTAGAGCATGAACCTGCAGGAGCGGGTCACCGCCTTGATGTTGGCGGAGAACGACAGGGTGTTGTCCAGGGTCACGCCTAGGCTCTTCGCACTCTGGGAGGAGGACACAGCGGAGTTGTCAACCGTGATGGCGAGATCATGGAACGGGCAGTCCTTCCCCGGGAGGAAGAGCAGCTCCGTCTTGCCAGGGTTCAGCTTGAGGTGGTGATCCGTCATCCATACTGATATGTCTGCCAGACATGCAGAGATGCGATTCGCCACCTGGTTATCAGAAGGGGAAAGGAGAAGATTAGTTGTGTATCGTCAGCGTAGCAATGATAGGAAGACCATGTGAGGATATGACAGAGCCAAGTGACTTGGTGTATAGGGAGAAAAGGAGAGGGCCTAGAACTGAGCCTTGGGGGACACCAGTGGTGAGAGCACGTGGTGCGGAGACAGCTTCTCGCCACGCCACTTGGTAGGAGCGACCGGTCAGGTAGGACGCAATCCAGGAGTGAGCCGCGCCGGAGATGCCCAGCTCGGAGAGGGTGGAGAGGAGGATCTGATGGTTCACAGTATCAAAGGCAGCAGACAGGTCTAGAAGGACAAGAAGGTCAGTATAGCCCCAGGGTTAACAGGACTCTCATCAGCCACATCAGCCAGGGTTCAGAAGTTCTCTCTCTCTCTCTCTCTCCTCTCTCTCTCTCTCTCTCTCTCTCTCTCTCTCTCTCTCTCTCTTCTCTCTCTCTCT
>NC_140019.1:36468814-36511689 GCF_964263955.1 Coregonus lavaretus | reverse complement strand
CCTGGAAGGACACACAGGTACACTTTACGAAGGATTTAAAAACCGTTTATAAAGATTTATGATGGGTTATAAAGGGTTATAACACATTGGTTGGACAGACCTGTTGTCTGTAATAAGTAACCTGTCTTTGCAGCTGTCTCAAGCAGGTGACCTGATCATTGAAGTGTACCTGGAGAAGAAGATGCCGGACTGCTGCATAACTCTGAAAGTAAGTGGAGCCGGGTTATCTTCTGATTTCTATTTAATGAAAGGTGCTGTTATGATTTAGCCCCTCCACTAGTCTCTCTATCACCTATGAGTAGCTCGCCAATCAATTCTTAATGTACATGCATTTTTAACATAAAGCTCCTGGGGAATCCAATCAAAGCCACATCAACATTATGCAAACTGTCATTAACATAAAGCTCCTGGGGAATCCAATCAAAGCCACATCAACATTATGCAAACTGTCATTAACATAAAGCTCCTGGGGAATCCAATCAAAGCCACATCAACATTATGCAAACTGTCATTAACATAAAGCTCCTGGGGAATCCAATCAAAGCCACATCAACATTATGCAAACTGTCATTAACATAAAGCTCCTGGGGAATCCAATCAAAGCCACATCAACATTATCCCACACCTGGTTAGACACTGCTGGCTTAAAAAAGCCAAACTTAACACAATATTTGCCAATTTAATTTCCAGCAATATTGCCCCGCCTGTCTGTTTGGTGCGCGCGTTTGTCTATCACTCTGTATGTAGCCGGTTAGCGACGCTTATGACAACCGTCGTGTGGGTAAACAGAAACCTTGTCCCCCAAAACCTTCTCAATTAAATGCAAAGTAGGTGTTTACCGACCGGAACTATATGGTGATTATTTGTATCAATAGGGTGGAGATTGTTCCGCCATGACGTGGTCTGCAGCGGTAGTCCTAACAGCGGAAACATGGCTAGACAGACACATCCCTCTCTCGCTAGATGCACAGTTAAAGGGGAAATACACTCAAAAAAAAAAAAAAAAAAAAATTATTCCAGACCTAAAAAAAAAAATTATTCTGATGTGATTTCATCGTTGACATGGACTCAGAACATACATGTCCATTGTTTCTCTATGAATAATAATATGAATAATTTAAATAATATTGAGAGTATAAAACAGAAGGGGAAAAAACTGGGGGGGTAATAACAGAGAACTGAATTCAAGAAAATACTAAATATGATTTTATGGGGCCCCCTTAGTTGTTTATTAACTGTTATTTGACCAGTTATATTGACAGAGAACGCATCTCTTGTACACCAAGGACCCGGGGAAGAGTTGCAGGGTAGAGGAGAAGAGAAGAATGGGCCTATTTGAAGGATTGAAAAAAAAAAAACAGAGTAGCTGGCAACGTTTAGTTTTTTAAAGTATCTCTCATGCTAAAGGTTGGAGACCCTTGCTTTACACAGACAGGTGGCCTCCCATAATGTACCAATGTTTCCCTAGGCCTGGGATTTCCAATGATAACCATCTACCATCCCCTATACTATACATGCTGGACATGAGCATTTCCAGGAAGCTAAAATGCTCTTTATGGTCTGGCTTTCTGTAGGTATCTCTTTATGGTCTGGTTCTCTGTAGGTATCTCTTTAAGGTCTGGTTCTCTGTAGGTATCTCTTTATGGTCTGGTTCTCTGTAGGTATCTCTTTATGGTCTGGTTCTCTGTAGGTATCTCTTTATGGTCTGGTTCTCTGTAGGCATCTCTTTATGGTCTGGTTCTCTGTAGGTATCTCTTTATGGTCTGGTTCTCTGTAGGTATCTCTTCATGGTCTGGTTCTCTGTAGGTATCTCTTTAAGGTCTGGTTCTCTGTAGGTATCTCTTTATGGTCTGGTTCTCTGTAGGTATCTCTTTAAGGTCTGGTTCTCTGTAGGTATCTCTTTATGGTCTGGTTCTCTGTAGGTATCTCTTTATGGTCTGGTTCTCTGTAGGTATCTCTTTATGGTCTGGTTCTCTGTAGGTATCTCTTTATGGTCTGGCTTTCTGTAGGTATCTCTTTATGGTCTGGCTTTCTGTAGGTATCTCTTTAAGGTCTGGTTCTCTGTAGGTATCTCTTTAAGGTCTGGTTCTCTGTAGGTATCTCTTTATGGTCTGGTTCTCTGTAGGTATCTCTTTATGGTCTGGTTCTCTGTAGGTATCTCTTCATGGTCTGGTTCTCTGTAGGTATCTCTTTAAGGTCTGGTTCTCTGTAGGTATCTCTTTATGGTCTGGTTCTCTGTAGGTATCTCTTTAAGGTCTGGTTCTCTGTAGGTATCTCTTTATGGTCTGGTTCTCTGTAGGTATCTCTTTATGGTCTGGTTCTCTGTAGGTATCTCTTTATGGTCTGGTTCTCTGTAGGCATCTCTTTATGGTCTGGCTTTCTGTAGGTATCTCTTTATGGTCTGGCTTTCTGTAGGTATCTCTTTAAGGTCTGGTTCTCTGTAGGTATCTCTTTAAGGTCTGGTTCTCTGTAGATATCTCTCTAAGGTCTGGTTCTCTGTAGGTATCTCTCTAAGGTCTGGTTCTCTGTAGGTGTCTCCAGCTATGGGTGCTGAGGAGTTGACTAACCAGGTCCTGTACATGAGGAACGTCCCAGCAGGGGAGAAGGACGTGTGGCTGACGTTCGAGGCCATAGAGGAAGGACAACTGGGTGAGAAGCATCATATTACTATCTCTCTGACTGGGTGAGTAGCATCATATTACTATCTCTCTCTGACTGGGTGAGGAGCATGATATTACTATCTCTCCGAATGGGTGAGGAGCATGATATTACTATCTCTCTGACTGGGTGAGGAGCATGATATTACTATCTCTCTGACTGGGTGAGGAGCATGATATTACTATCTCTCTGACTGGGTGAGGAGCATGATATTACTATCTCTCTCCGAATGGGTGAGGAGCATGCTATTACTATTTCTCTCTGAATGGGTGAGGAGCATGATATTACTATCTCTCTCTGAATGGGTGAGGAGCATGCTATTACTATCTCTCTCCGAATGGGTGAGGAGCATGATATTACTATCTCTCTCCGAATGGGTGAGGAGCATGCTATTACTATCTCTCTCCGAATGGGTGAGGAGCATGCTATTACTATCTCTCTCCGAATGGGTGAGGAGCATGATATTACTATCTCTCTGACTGGGTGAGGAGCATGATATTACTATCTCTCTGACTGGGTGAGGAGTATGATATTAATATCTCTCTGACTTGGTGAGGAGTATGATATTAATATCTCTGACTGGGAAATACTATAGAAAGTCTAAAAACAGCTCAAAATAGCATTTAGCTCTAATAACTAAACTACCACTGTAAAAAAAAAATATATATATATATAGTTTCATTTCCTGGAATTTCTTGGACTGTGAGAAAGTCTTCATGTTTCAAAGAGAAGCTATCCCAGAATAGTTGTTATATAATGTTCAAATGTTGTCTTTGTTCCACAGAGCGCCCCCTACACCCCAAAGAGAAAGTGCTGGAGCAGGCACTACAGTGGTGTAAAATGGCTGATCCTAGTTCCGCTTACCTGGTGGTGAAGAGAGTTCCCAAAGGAGAGGGCATTAACATCCTGACTGGTGAATACTGCGCAGCCCGGAGAAACAGCTCATTAGCTTGGTCTATCAATCCCAAACAATCACAATCATTAGCTTGGTCTATCAATCCCAACAATCACAATCATTAGCTTGGTCTATCAATCCAAACAATCACAATCATTAGCTTGGTCTATCAATCCCAACAATCACAATCATTAGCTTGGTCTATCAATCCAAACAATCACAATCATTAGCTTGGTCTATCAATCCCAAACAATCACAATCATTAGCTTGGTCTATCAATCCAAACAATCACAATCATTAGCTTGGTCTATCAATCCCAACAATCACAATCATTAGCTTGGTCTATCAATCCCAAACAATCACAATCATTAGCTTGGTCTATCAATCCCAAACAATCACAATCATTAGCTTGGTCTATCAATCCCAAACAATCACAATCATTAGCTTGGTCTATCAATCCCAAACAATCACAATCATTAGCTTGGTCTATCAATCCCAAACAATCACAATCATTAGCTTGGTCTATCAATCCCAAACAATCACAATCATTAGCTTGGTCTATCAATCCCAAACAATCACAATCATTAGCTTGGTCTATCAATCCCAAACAATCACAATCATTAGCTTGGTCTATCAATCCCAAACAATCACAATCATTAGCTTGGTCTATCAATCCAAACAATCACAATCATTAGCTTGGTCTATCAATCCCAACAATCACAATCATTAGCTTGGTCTATCAATCCCAAACAATCACAATCATTAGCTTGGTCTATCAATCCCAAACAATCACAATCATTAGCTTGGTCTATCAATCCCAAACAATCACAATCATTAGCTTGGTCTATCAATCCAAACAATCACAATCATTAGCTTGGTCTATCAATCCCAAACAATCACAATCATTAGCTTGGTCTATCAATCCAAACAATCACAATCATTAGCTTGGTCTATCAATCCAAACAATCACAATCATTAGCTTGGTCTATCAATCCAAACAATCACAATCATTAGCTTGGTCTATCAATCCAAACAATCACAATCATTAGCTTGGTCTATCAATCCAAACAATCACAATCATTAGCTTGGTCTATCAATCCAAACAATCACAATCAAACGACCCTCTTTGATTTTTTGATCATCGATTGCAATCAGCCCAATTTCTTGTTGCTCTTACGTTCAAACGTGACAATATTTAGTTTATTTGGAGACTGTCATTGTTATACACAGTATGATTGCAATGATGATGTTTTTTATTCACAGCCTACGAGAGTGAGATAATGAAGATGGGAGTTCTGAAGTGTCGTGAAGAGCCCCCCAAACTCCTCCACGGAAAAGGCTTTCAGGAACACACCTTTCAGATCAAAGACCACAGGCTGCTGCTGCTGAAGGACAAAAAGGTATTTCTGCTCTCGCGTCACGGTCACACCTTGAAGATGGACCTCTGCGCTAATATGGGCCAGTGTAGTTATCGCAGGTGGAGCTGTGATTGTCCGTTTTATTTGTGTGTCCGATACATATTTTCTTACTGTACAAAATGTCTTGTCATTTCAGAGCATCAAGCCTGAAAAGGAATGGGCTCTGAAGTCTATGAAGATCTACGTGGGAATTCGAAAGAAGTTGAAACCGCCCACTAGATGGGGCTTGACTCTCGTGATGGAGAAACATCAGCTGTAGGTGTTCACTTCAAAATCTTGTCTGGCAATGAAAGGAAATACCACAATCTTGTTACACATTATTCTGGTCATTGCAAAGGATGTCTGGAAATCAACTTCTATTGGATAAGATTGAAACATATATGTTTATAGCACATACATCATGTTTTCTCAAGTATTTGAAATTCCTCATTGTTCTCTGTATATCGAATGGTTTGGCACGACATCGGATGTTATGATGTTATGTAAGTGGACTACATTGTTTTGGAGGGAGGTTGGAATGTCTTGTTTTAGATCTGCCGCTCCCCTCCCCTTTAAATCAGATCTCCTTCCCCTCCCCTTTAAGAGCTAATCACTGCTTTGTGTTTTTGTGTCTCCCAGGTACCTTTGTTGCTTTTGTGAGTCTGACCTATGGGACTGGGTCACCAATTTCCTCAAAGCACAGGTATGTTGTGGAGCATAGTTCCCCCCCAAGTGTTGCATCACTTTTACATTACTTTGAGTTTGCTTTCCCCCCTCATTTTTGGGTGTAATATCTACGCTTTAGATTTTTACTTCTGTCTGTTTAATTCTATCCATTCGATTCCATTTTGATTAATTTCTATTCACTTGATTCCTTCTAACAGAATGATGACCCCCGACCTCCGGTGTTGAGGCGTCACTCCTCCTCAGACATCTACAAACAGAAGTTTGGGACCATGCCCCTAGTTCCAATCAGAGGGGACGGACACGAGAGCAACTCTACCATGCTGTCAGCCAATCAGACTCTGGTACGTTCCAACTCTACCATGCTATCAGCCAATCAGACTCTGGTACGTTCCAACTCTACCATGCTGTCAGCCAATCAGACTCTGGTATGGTTCTGCAGGAGACAACCACCCACACCCTCTACCCACCCTATACTTTTAAGCCTGTCGCATGCTTCCCAGTCAAAATAGTTTGCGCATATATTATCATGACATTTTTGGGGTTTTTGTTCGTTTTGGTAGCCGAAAAGTCTACGCCCCTTTGTCTGTGATTGGTCAACAGTACTACTCCTAGTAGGAGTGGGAACTATGGATGGGATTCTCCAATGATGTGTTGTCATTCAACGAGAGACGACTAGTTTTCATGCACATTTCATGCACACCAAACATCTTAGTTAGATGTAAAATTGGTAAAAACTTCGAAACTATTTTGACGAAGTGTATACTGGCTATTTTTTTGCCACGGCATCTCAAGAAGGACAAACAGTAATATTGCCGCTTTTTCCTCATTTTTTTAAGCGAACGTCTTTTAAGGGAGTATGCAAGGTTCAGACGTTTGCTTCGCCTAGCCGGGTTCTGCTAGGAGCAAACCGAACCTAGTATGGGGAGCCTTTAGCTAACTGAACCTAGTATGGGGAGCCTTTAGCTAACTGAACCTGGTATGGGGAGCCTTTAGCTAACTGAACCTAGTATGGGGAGCCTTTAGCTAACTGAACCTTGTATGGGGAGCCTTTAGCTAACTGAACCTGGTATGGGGAGCCTTTAGCTAACTGAACCTGGTATGGGGAGCCTTTAGTCACATCAGTACCGCACATTTGGGTTGTTGTTGACGTTCTGAACTTTGAGAAGACTCCATTAGCCCAAGTTGTTTACTTCACACAAAGCTTGTTTTTGTTTTTGTATCAAGATCATTCCTTTCTGTCTCCCCTTTCTGTAACCCTTTGGTGTCTAGTATATTTAGTATTCCAAATGCTATCCCTATACTGAACAGTATTCACTATGGGCCAGTTTCCCTGATCCAGATTAAGACTAGTTCTGGACTGAAAAGCAAGTCAAAGCATCATTTTTGAGTCCAGCAATAGGCTTCATCTGGGTCAGGGAAACTGTCTCTGTGTGTCTGTATCTCACAGGGTGTACTGGTGTCTTTCTCTACAGCGAAAGCTTCATGCCAGAAGGACTCTCTCTATGTTCTTTGTAAGTATGCACACCCTGGTGCTCTGTCATTTCAATGTTGCATGCCGTTTAGAATATTCATACTTACCTTCATTTTGTGTGGCTCGGTTGGTAGAGCATGCCGCTTGCAACACCAGGGTTGTGGGTTTGATTCCCACGGGGGACCGGTATGAAAATGTATGCACTCACTACTGTAAGTCGCTCTGGATAAGAGCTCTGCTAAATGACTAAAAAGTAAAATATATACACTACCAGTCAAAAGTTTTGACACACCTACTCATTCAAGGGTTTTTCTTTATTTTTACTATTTTTTACATTGTAGGATAATAGTGAAGACATCAAAACTATGAAATAACACATATGGAATCATGTAGTAACCAAAAAAGTGTTAACCAAATCAAAATATATTTTATATTTGAGATTCTTGAAATAGCCGCCCTTTGGCTTGATCATCAAGTTTTTATTTCGTCCCTCTGTGTGTGGAGTAATTATCTTGAGGTTGTTGCTGAGGTGCTAGAACAATGGCCAGACCTTAATAAGAGGAAGTCTGTTGTTTTTAAAGTTGTGGTCAAAGAAGGGCAACTCCCTTCCATGTTTGTCCCATTTTAAATTAACCACATGTTTCTTTGTCACTGTAATGGCAGATCATCTCCTTTTAATACCTACTTAAAATCAGATAATCCCTAACAGATAGCTACATCTCAACCCCCTAATTATTATAATAGTTCTAATTCTGCTTTTGCCTCAGACCTTCCAGAGCTTTACATAGTGTATAATCAAACACACAAATAACTCTGGGTTGGGTTCAAATTCGAAATCCGTTCTCCCTTCTCCTCTCTTCTGCTCTCCCCCCTCCCCTCCACCCAGCCCATGAAGGTGCAGCAGGACTCGTTCGAGGAGTGTCCAGAACCCCCAGAGCCCCCAGAACCCCCAGAGCCCCTCTATGAGGAGGTAGGAGACTTCGGCCTGCAGGTCCTCAAGTCCCTGGAGACCAGCTTCCTCTCCAACAACACCTCAGTGACCCAAGAGGTCCCTGACCGGTCCCTGAGCCTCAGCCTGGGCCACCGGAAGACAGGCTCCCTGGACCGCATGATTGGCCCCAATCCGGTGCACTCGCTGCGGTTGGGAGGAGAGGGTCTGCTGCCCCCTGCTGGTTATCTGGATACCCTGGTCCTGGGTGGAGGAGGGGACCTCCAGGAGTCTCCCCAGCCAGTGCCGAGGAGGAGGCAGCAGCACAGGCCCTGTACCCCCTCTCAGGAACTGCTCCTCCAGGAACTGTCCTCCGTCTTCACCAAGAAGACAGAGAATGAGGAGAAACCGCCAGGAGAGAAGAACGTCATCTGAGGAAAGGAAAAGGTGGCGAGAACATCATTTAAAAAACAACAATATTTTTAGTCATTTAGCAGACGCTCTTATCCAGAGCGACTTACAGTTAGTGATCATATGAGGAGAGGAAGAGATGAAGAGGATGTTATCTGAGGAGAGGAAGAGATGTGTGCACACGTAAACTGAGCCCAGACAGACAGAAGACTGCAATAACATGGGAGTATGGACACAACCTATGTGTCAAAAATACATGATCAGATATAAATAACGATTTACTTATGTTTTATCCTACAAACTGCTTACTGTTCTGCTATCACTGTGATGTACATATCCATTTTATATTGAAGGATGCTTCTTGGCTTATAACAACCTTGCTAATTGCTTTAGCTATTAGCTATGGGATACCTTTTTGTACTTGTTTTTGAATAGTTTACTAAACCACTGAGGGAGAAGAGAAATGGATCTCTCATCAGGCATTGTTGGTGGTAATGCATTAGGCATTAAACACATTTTATTTAGTCTTAAACAACTGGATTTTAAATATAAATGTGTTACAGTCTGTGTGTATTAATTTATTTGTAAAGAATATTTTATCAACTTTTTTTGGTAAAAGCTGTGAAAGTAAGAAAAGGAGAGCTTTGCTACTAGAAGCTCCACTATCTGGCCAGAAGGTGGCAGTATGCACACACTATCTTCTAGATGTCCACAGATAATCCTGAGCGTTGCTACACTATCTGGCCAGAAGGTGGCAGTATGCACACTATCCTTTAGATAAAAGGATTCTTAGTTTAATTCACCCCATGCACAACCACTGTATGATGCCAATACAGCCAAATATAATGATTATTAGTGGCACTACATCCGAACATTCTGAATTCACGTTTGAACTTCCAAGTCTATTGCTTTTTCATGAATATGCCATATTCAAGATATCCTCCTTTGTCATAAATCTAAATAGACAATAAGATATTCCAATTTGACTGCCTTTGCCATGTGTCTATAGTGTGTTATAATGCATTTGCTTGCATTGTCCTCCATTAGTTTTATTCCCAACTTACTGTAAATAGTGCACATTGTTCTGTATGCTTATTCCATTTCAATATCCATTATGCAGTGTTTTACATTGTTGTTGCTACATGAAGGACTATATTAAATATGATTTTTGTTTTGTTTTATGATATGTCCAATTTCTTGATT
Organism: Coregonus lavaretus; assembly: GCF_964263955.1. Lineage (NCBI taxonomy): Eukaryota > Metazoa > Chordata > Actinopteri > Salmoniformes > Salmonidae > Coregonus > Coregonus lavaretus. The sequence goes on along the minus strand of NC_140019.1, from coordinate 36,502,039 downwards.
TTCCACTATTTAAGGATTGAGAATTTTGATGATCATTTTACATTATTTGTAAATGCAAGTAGAGTGTGAAGTAACACAGCGCTAGTGTCTGAGCAAATTAGGTTTAAACGTTTAGTCACAGTTCTTTCATTACCTGGTGGTCTTCTGTCTTCTTACTGCCTTGATGGTGACTCCTCATGATAAAGAATCACCATTCTCTGTATATTCTCTTTGTCCAATCACATTCCTTTTTTAAAGTCAGCCTTGTTTTAGTGGATTGCTTTAATCTAGCATGGGGTCTAGATTAAAGAGAAACAAATGAGAAAGGATTCCAGGTCAGTAGAATAGGAGATTAGTAAACAAGTGCCTTTTGTCATCTGTACATTGTCAGTTTGTTTCTACTGACCTCTGAAATGAGAAGCCTTTTCAAGGGAGGATGGATTCTGTTTCTACTGACCTCTGAAATAAATGAGAAGCCTTTTCAAGGGAGGATGGATTCTGTTTCTACTGACCTCTGAAATGAGAAGCCTTTTCAAGGGAGGATGGATTCTGTTTCTACTGACCTCTGAAATGAGAAGCCTTTTCAAGGGAGGATGGATTCTGTTTCTACTGACCTCTGAAATGAGAAGCCTTTTCAAGGGAGGATGGATTCTGTTTCTACTGACCTCTGAAATGAGAAGCCTTTTCAAGGGAGGATGAATTCTGTTTCTACTGACCTCTGAAATGAGAAGCATTTTCAAACCTGAGACAGATCTATATTTAGAAAGATGTTCAACAAATAACTAAACCAGGTAGTGCAGAAGGTTTTCCTTATCAGTTCTCCTCCTCACGGTCAATGATTGTGGTTTAAAGAATAACTAATGAACGTTACACGTTATTACTTGTTGCCAAATGTCATTTTCTAGTGCTTTAAAATATTTTATTTCCAACTTCCATCTCTGACACCAGTTTAGAATTGTTCCAGCTCGAATCAATCGATGCAAACAAAAAAACTGCATCCCTCCCTGATGCCAAAGCTTATACCACTTTCCCCTTCTCTCCCCCACTCTCCGCTTCTCCAGGGGCGGACTTAGTGATTTGGAGGCCCCAGGCAGAGGCCAGTCAGAGAACCCCCCCCCCCCCCCCCCCCTCCTATGTGCACAACATTTTGTTATGGGTTGTATAGTAAAGACATGCAATTTAACTGTAAAAAAAAACAAAACACAACCAGTCATGTTTTCATCTTATTGTCAAACAAAACAGTTCAAAAAGTAGGTTCTTTGGACGTTCATCCAAAGTAATTCCATCATCTGAACAGTTGCACTGTGCACCTGCCAACTTTCCTTAGTTTCAGCCACTTGCAAATGTATCTCACCAGAGAAAGCATCCGAGAGAGCGCCCGTCGGTCTTACTATTTGTAGCCTATGTATCTGACGACATGCCGTACTCTTTTTGGCCAGACAGCATCAGGACATACAGTTGGAAGTCGGAAGTTTACATACACTTAGATTGGAGTCATTAAAACTCGTTTTTTCAACCACTCCACAAATTTCTTATAACAAAGTCGGTTAGGACATCTACTTTGTGCATGACACAAGTAATTTTCCCAACAATTGTTTACAGAGAGATTATTTAACTTATAATTCACTGTATCACAATTCCAGTGGGTCAGAAGTTTACATACACTAAGTTGACTGTGCCTTTAAACAGCTTGGAAAATTCCAGAAAATGATGTCATGGCTTTAGAAGCTTCTGATAGGCTAATTGACATTATTTGAGTCAATTGGAGGTGTACCTGTGGATGTATTTCAAGGCCTACATTCAAACTCAGTGCCTCTTTTCTTGACATCATGGGAAAATCAAAAGAAATCAGCCAAGACCTCAGAAAAAAAATTGTAGACCACAAGTCTCGTTCATCCTTGGGAGCAATTTCCAAACGCCTGAAGGTACCACGTTCATCTGTACAAACAATAATACGCAAGTATAAACACCATGGGACCACGCAGCCATCATACCGCTCAGGAAGGAGACGCATTCTGTATCCTAGAGGTAAACGTACTTTGGTGCGAAAAGTGCAAATCAATCCCAGAACAACAGCAAAGGACCTTGTGAAGATGCTGGAGGAAACAGGTACAAAAGTATCTATATCCACAGTAAAACGAGTCCTATATCGACATAACCTGAAAGGCCGCTCAGCAAGGAAGAAGCCACTGCTCCAAAACCGCCATAAAAAAGCCAGACTACGGTTTGCAACTGCACGTGGGGACAAAGAGCATATTTTTTGGAGAAATGTCCTCTGGTCTGATGAAACAACAATAGAACTGTTTGGCCATAATGACCATCTTTATGTTTGGAGGGAAAAGGGGAATGCTTGCAAGCCGAAGAACACGGGGGTGGCAGCATCATGCTGTGGGGGTGCTTTTCTGCAGGAGGGACTGGTGCACTTCACAAAATAGATGGCATCATGAGGAAGGAAAATTATGTGGATATATTGAAGCAACATCTCAAGACATCAGTCGGGAAGTTAAAGCTTGGTCGCAAATGGGTCTTCCAAATGGACAATGACCCCAAGCATACTTCCAAAGTTGTGGCAAAATGGCTTAAGGACAACAAAGTCAAGGTATTGGAGTGGCCATCATGAAGCCCTGACTTCAATCCTATAGAACATTTGTGGGCAGAACTGAAAAAACGTGTGCGAGCAAGGAGGCCTACAAACCTGAGTCAGTTACACCAGCTCTGTCAGGAGGAATGGGCCAAAATTCACCCAACTTATTGTGGGAAGCTTGTGGAAGGCTCCCCGTAACGTTTGACCCAAGTTAAACAATTTAAAGGCAATGCTACCAAATACTAATTGAGTGTATGTAAACTTCTGACCCACTGGGAATGTGATGAAAGAAATAAAAGCTGAAAGAAATAATTCTCTCTACTATTATTCTGATATTTCACATTTATAAAATAAAGTGGTGATCCTAACTGACATAAAACGGAATATTTACAAGGATTAAATGTCAGGAATTGTGAAAAACTGAGTTTAAATGTATTTGGCTAAGGTGTATGTAAACTTCAGTCTTCAACTGTACATGTCCTCTGTCTCCACGGTGATGGCAGTATTATCAGCAGCACCTGTCTAAAGAAATACTTTAATTTAAGTAATTTTTCTGTTCACATTAAATCATTTTTATTTTCTCTGCCCGCTCTAAAAGCACCTCATTGCTGCTTCGGGGGGAGGGGGGGGGGGGGTGTGAATAAAAATGATTACTAGTATTATTATTTTTATTATGCCCAGCTCACGAGGCCCCTTGGTGATGTGAGGCCTGAGGCAATTGCCTCTTCTGCATAATGTTAAGTCACTGCCGTTCTCTTCTCTCCCCCACTCTCTTAACCAGTAGCTTTCAGATGCTAAATAAGCAGACATATGGAGAGGAGGTCTTTCTCCGGCCCTCCTAAAGTTTCAGATTGTATGACAAATCACGTCCCCCCAGCCCCCAGCCCCACACAGACTCGGCAGACAACAGCTTCATTAGAGTGAAAGAGGGAGTATTTTTTTTTTTTTTTTTTTTTTTTTTAGCTTTGTCGAGTCAAGCTCAGACCCTTTCCCCTTCTCAATTACTCCATTGTTGGCACCGGCTTCAAGTTATTGCACTCCAAACCATACGGCTCAGTCGAGACGCCACAAGTGATGCCATCTCTGGAACATAACTTTTATCAGAGAAGTCCAGTTCAGGTTAGTAGACTGGCTACCACCAAGAGTTCTGGTATAGAAACATACAGGGATATATTCAACCGGTGTCAACATACAGGGGAACGGTTGAATGTAACTTAAAGGGTTGAAACTCCAAAAAATTTATTACTATAGTGTTATTACTATATCATAACCATGATCAGTATTATTGTTCAGATGAATCCTATGAAGACATGTTAAAGGGTGATAACACACCATTCAACGCAGAATCCCACCATAATAAACTGCTGTTATATAATAGAAAGTCGTCTCCTGGGTGTACAGCACATAGAGGTGGTGTTGCCAACAGCTCTGGGGACCACGTCCCTTCTTCCAGGGGCCTGTGGCCATACGGTGGTGTTTACTCTGCTGATGAGGTCAGGTTCTACATCACGGTGAAGTATTGCTGTATATTTGTTCTTCTTTAACACTGTTTTAAACCTGCAGCAAAACCGTTTCCTCAATCTGCTCAATAGTTGCCATGGATCTTTAGAATTAGATCCTCTTTAGAGACACCATGTTCATTGTGGACCCTAATGCAGGGTAAACTAGAGGTAAATTATGCACTTGTGCAAATACACGAAGACAAGTGAATAGGGCCTGCAGTAGGACTTGTATTTAGACCAGAACATGTGATTGATAGCAGCAGGTTCACGAACTGCAGCCGTCTAGAGACCGCTTCACAATGAGGCCACACCATTAGCATTCAGGTTGCCCTAAATGAGATTCCATTACATTATAATAATAGCACCTATTTGAAAATCTAATTTAGCTAAGATGTTCCCAAATAAAATAAAAAGACAGGTATCACAGATATAAGCATAATTGAGGGATGGCTGACTCTCTCCCAAAACACAAACAAGCAGGTGTATGGTTAAAGAGAGGAAAGTGTGTGCATAGCCTACCCATAGGCAAACAATAACATCAGACCACAGACAGCATGACCATTTTAAGGTTTTGCCTCTGCAAGACAGTGTTTAGCATACTTGCTTTGGAGGGAGCTATATGTGCTTTCATATAGGCTAATGCAAATAAATATTTAATGAAAAACTATTCATTTGCATAAAACGTTTTTCACTCTAATTCGGAAAATGTACACAAAAATAACTATTAAACCTCATGTTTGAATGATTGTGTGGGTGAAGTAGCATCCCCTACAACAGAATAAAATACCTACTTATGTATAACAGAGTGGTGATAAAGAACACACTTCCATGATCATAAAATAAGGCAATCTGACTAATTGGCCAATCAAAGTCAACTAATGATGTGTTCATTTGTGATGTGCACCAATCAACACTTGACCTGAAAAAGAAAGAAAAATGTCTCTAGAGTTGATTCTATAACATTCTTGTTCTCCAGTCATGTTGCATGGAAGATGTAATGGAATGGAATTCATTTTAAGGTTAGGGGCATTATCCTGCCTGATTTTTTTTTAGAAGGGTATGGAAGCTGTGGTTTTTCCCAGGATAATATTACATGTATTTAGATGTTTATTTAGAAATGAACACAGTGGGTATAAAATGGAACCGAACTGTCCAAGAACCCGTGATTCCGTCGAAAGATACCCCGGTTTTGCAACAAATACGTTTGTTTCCTTTTTCTCTCATTCTGGCCTTTAAAAAGATGAAGGGGAGCTTTGAGATGAGGAGAGTAGTATCTGGGTACAATTGAAGCACTGGACTAAGGAATGAATTACCATTGAAAAGTAATGGTCCCTATTCTGCCCTGCTTGAGTTTTTAACAAGGAGAAGAAGAAAAAAAGCTCTGCTGGCCTGGGCTCCTGCTTGAACGCCAAGGGAAGGGATTAAACAGCAGATTAACATCTGAAAACTCCGTTCAGACTTTCTGACTCAAAGACAATTTGCAGACAGTAATCGCGTTAAAACCCGGGGATTAATGCTTTTGCAAAACATACTAAATTGAATTTTAATTCAGGTTGTATAAATAGATATGAAATAAATGGAGGAATATGCCGCTATAGAATGGAGAGAATCTATCCCCCCACACTTCCTTTACTCCACAGAGTCAGTAGAGGTATTATGACGTCAACAGTATAGCGCCTTGCATTTATTTATTCCTAACCACGAGTTTAGCACCTGCCGTGCAAATGTGATACTACAGCCTACTCTTTTAATAAATCAACTTTGATTCAACATAATTCATGCTACAATATTTCAAATCAAATCTAATAATACAATTGAATTGATTTTCTTTTTCTCAATTGAATCACTTTTTTCGTTCTTATTTGTTTCTGTTTTGGGTAATTCGGTTGTTTCATTTTCTCAAGTGTTTCTGCTATTGAAATGTAATCACATCTCGTGCCTAATCCTGTCACAGCATCGCCCAGGCAACCTCTCTCAAGTGTGGGCAGAAAACTCCGCTTTCTCTACACCCCAGACGACTTGTCCTATCCGCAAAATCAGCCTGGTCTCCGTGCAGGCTCACGCTTCTAGTGCAAACCAACTAAGTCATGTTGTAAAAATGTTATATTTGATCACTTTATAAGAGCAATAACGCATGACCACCTACTAATGTCTTAACTAAAACCAGAATACTCCTTCAAGCTGTTCCTGGTCTTTGATGTTATTACTGACAGTTTGGTGTTGTAATAATAAAATCGATCCCAATCCCTGTAGTTTGGTACTTCCGAGCACAGGATTGGTCTGTAAGGCTTTAACATTTTATTTTCATAATAAGCCAACCTCCGGCGTGTGGCAACATCATCAAAAGTCTGTGTGTCACGACTTTAGCCTTCTACAAATCGAAATAATTATCATAAAGGCAGGCCTATCGAAATAAGTGAAATAGATGACATTAACATGCACGAATGTAGTCCAACAAATATTGAGCAGATGTGCAGGTAAACACACTGAAATGATTTGTGATATAGAATCTAGGAGCATGCCTCAGAGCCGGGGTGTTTTGCTCCTGCTGAGACTATTTGAATAAGAATAACGCCAAAAGAGTGGCTCAGGCTGAAAAAAGGGTGACAAAAGCCCAGAGGAGCCCGAATTTGGAACGAGGGACAACGCGTATAGGAGTGAAAAGAAGTGAGGGGAGACGCGTACAATGGAACAATTCACCTTATAATCGCTTTGATATATTATACATGGCCGAAGACTCTAAACATTGTGTAATTATTTATAAATGACTGTCCCTCTACCCTCATAATACCGTCAGGAGAAAGGCACTGCAGGTCCCTGGCCAAACTATTTCTAAATAGTTCCCCCATACACTTTTTTTCAAAGGAGAGGCGAGATGCTGGAAATTGAATAAATAGAATAATTAATGGGAATGGTATGCCTGTCTCATAAAGATGTCTTTAAAAACCCTTTAAAAAATTGCCCAATGCATGCGCTAGACATTTTTACTGATGTGCCCTTCATGTTTTGAATGTTAATTAGCCAGGGTTGACTGTGGAGTTGTGGAGAAAGTTGTGAAGATGAAGTAACCTGTCCTGCTTTATATGCTAGACAGGCTATAGCCCTAAAATGCGAATGTTTATGCATGCGTGCGTGCAACATTAATTACGCACAATAGTTAAAATATGTTGGGGTGGGGAATTTACTCTACATCTTTAATCAGCGGTTTTTTTTTTTAAATAAACTTTTTGAATACACTGTCTAAATGTTTGGTATCCTTGTTATGTCTATCTAATTTTTCTACAGCAACTTCTGTGTTTTATTCGTAAACTTGGAAAACAGTCTCATTTTCTAACATTTACAAAATCTAATTTTCCATTTCATTTCGATATATAAGAAATGGTCAATTTCTGACAAATACGATAGTAGATATGCCTTTTGCTTTTATATATTCGATTTTAGCTGATACTCATGCAAGGTTCTATAGGTTTATAGACCGAATCTTGGACAGAAGATATAGGCTAATTTATTTTTTGAGCGTGACCTTGCCTCGGGGGCTAAGCGCTCCAGTCATTTGCTCCTCTTCTTCTTTCATTTAACTTTAAAGGTTTAACTTAAAGTGGGCTTGGTCTTTGGTCCAGGGATGGATAGCAACAGTGGTGCTCGCGTGGCTGGGCAGCGGTCCCCTGCTCTCATTGGACGGTCGTGATTACAGGCACGCTTCGGAGCTCGAACAAACAACAGGCATACATTATGCTAATGAGATGGCAGTGCGGCACGGGGCAGACCTGATGCATCCCATTCATCCATCCTTCACACAAATGCCAGCGCGAGAGGTGTACGACCATTGTCTGACCAGGGTATATAAGGTATCTGAGGCCAGTCGTGTGCCAGGCTCATTCGCTCACACGAGCTGATTCAAGCGCAAGAGCAAGACGCGTGCCTTGTACTCTTCATACAAACTCATTTTCGGACGTTGGTTCCTTGCAAGACAACTGATACTGAACCTTCTCCAACCAGATTCCTAAGGTAGGTTTCGTTCTGCTCTCAGAGTCCTTCGCCATTGCCTTGACTAGGCCTGCTTTCCAAACTTTACCATGCGCTCTTGCATTTACAGCGTTTAACCCATTCACTCTCCTCTTATTTCTGCAGGAAAAACATCATGTGCACCGCAATGGAGACCGTTTACTCTGACATGGACAGTTCGAGCTGCGACTACTTTACGCACGATGACGAAGACTCGTGCAGCAGCATGCACGCTTCCTCCCCGTCATCCTCAATCGGCAAGCCCGCCTCTCCGGCCAGCGACAGCCAGGGCTCGTGCGCTATGGATATGGGACAGAAGAAGAGACGCAGAGGCAGAGCGAGGAACGAAGCCACAGTGCACGTGGTCAAGAAGAACCGGCGCGTAAAGGCAAACGACCGCGAGAGGAACAGAATGCACAGCCTGAATGACGCTTTGGAGACCCTCCGGACCGTTCTACCGGCGTTCCCCGACGACAGCAAACTCACCAAGATCGAGACTCTGCGCTTCGCTCACAACTACATCTGGGCTCTCTCCGAGACCATACGCATCGCGGATATTGAACAGCGCCAGAACAAGTCACGGGCTGATGCACCTCTCTTGCTTCCCAACCTGTGCGTGGCGAATGCCCCGAGTCCGGGCAGCGATGCTTGCTCCTGGAGCTCCAGCGCTTCCTCCTCTTCCTCCTCTCCGTCTTATTGCACTTCAAGTCCCAGCAGCCCAGCCGCCCAGGATGACTATGGGTGTTTCCAGACTGATGTTCTGCAGTACAGCTACCACAGCTTTGTACCAGGCATGTCCTACTAACTGAACTAAAGGCTTACCACAAACTTTTGTAGACTGCGAGATTGTTACAATAGAGTAATAGCAGAATAATAACTGAATGCATACTTCAGTTAGTCTGTTGAAAGGGAAAAAACAGAATGATATTCACTGTTTGCCTTAACCCATGTCTCTCTGGGTGTGTTTTATACAGTTTGTTTGTTTTCCTATTTTTACATGCTCTAATTTACATTCGGGTTGAACATTAATTTAATTTGTCGACTTTTCTAAGTTGAGTATAATTGTTTTGCTATACATTTTTGTATTCCTCCAAAACCTTTGCACTTTTTCCAGCGTATACGATGCCTTCTAGAAGTCCACTTCACAGATCTTGACCTCAACCTCTATTAGAAGAGCATTATCATTAAAAAGAAGACAGATTTGCTTTTGTAGACTGAGGTGAAAAGTCAATTTTACAATTAGTAGTGCGATAATGCAGAAAAACGAGCGTGGAAATTCAGTTTCACTGCTCTGACAATAGAGTGAAAGGCCGTCAGAAGACAAGGAGCTGGCCTCATGCATTATGGAGATGACCCCCTGAAAACTGCAATCCTGTTCAATAAAAAGACTCAATCCCACGAAGAGGCGATACAAGACCCCTCTACGACGTTTTTTTGTTTATTTATTCGCCTGTCATAATGTATTTTGTATATAAATATATTTATATTCTATTTACATGAAAAGTGTGTGAACCATTTTTCTACAAATAAAAATATAACTTTTTAAAAAATATTTCTCAGTGTTTGGACTCTTCAAATGTTTGTAGTTGCTGAGAGTTGAGCACTCAAAGCGTGCTGATTATCGCACTGATAAAGCGCATCACAAGCCCCATGAACACAACAATCATTGTCTTCATTATGAAAATAATAACAGGGGTAGTTAGTGTCCGTGCGTGGCCTATTCATGAAACAAAGGGGTGTGATTAATAAGATAACGGTTTTAGAGAGCGCAGCAGGTGCATCCACCAGTTGAGATTTTATTGCAGCTCATCACCCATTACCATCATCACCCATTACCATCATCACTGTTGAATGTATCATCTTTGGGGACTTTCAACAGACAAAATAGCTAATTCTGAGATTGTTAATGTGGCCAAATAAAATCTGATATATATATATATATATCCCAGATAGATTGAGTAGAAAATGGCACCTTTGAACACTCTTCTTACTGCCTGCATCCCTCCCTCCCTCCCTCCCTATATATATATCAGATTATATTTGGCCACATTAACAATCTCAGAATTAGCTATTTTGTCTGTTGAAAGTCCCCAAAGATATATATATATTTAAATTTTAGTCATTTAGCAGACGCTCTTATCCAGAGCGATTTACAGTTAGTGAGTGCATAATTTTTTTTTCATATATATATATATATATATATATATATATATATATATATATTGTACAAGGCAGATTAAAATAAATATTCAAATTATTACACTATTTATACACTGATAAATTAAATTGCATCCCGTTTGGAAAATGTATTGAGTATGGGACCAGTTTATGCAATTTTCTTTGGAAAGTTTCTATAGAATTTTCTTCTCTCAACCCAGATATGCATTTAAAGAGGTTTTCCTTTGAGTTTGTTTGTGATCATCCATCCCGCCCGGGATTATTTTATTTTATTAAATTCTCCAGTTGGGGGTTCGGCGTGAGATCCTGCCAAGGCACTTGTATCTGCACGTGTCGGGGATAGACGAACATAATAGGAGTGCCTCGAGCCCTACTGGGACAAGCACATACCAATTTACATCAAGAAAAAAGAAAAAGAAAAATTGAAAGAACCTGCCAAGGAATAGACCAAATATAATAATCTACTATTCAGCTCTTCTGGTGGAGTAGTTCTCGGATTTACTTATTTCACCCAGCGGATTTACTTCTTTCACCCAGACACTATTGGCGTCACATTCCTCACACTAACTTTTTTTTTTTTTTTTCTTTAATTAACATCAAGTGGCCAAGTTATTTTCAGGGGATTCGTGTATGGTTAGTTGGACTACTATATACTGTAATGCAATGCCACCTGTTTCTACGTTGTGTTCTATAATAATGGGTTCATGCGTTGCATCAGTGGTGACACGTTATTGTAAACACGCTATATGTATGAATATAGCTCTTTGTTCATATGCACGAGGCCATAAGCAATAGGAGGACCAGGATTAACCGACGCAGAGCTCGTGCACCTGCCAGCTAATTGCCACCAGTCAGCCCCATGCAGTCCAAAATACATTTTAATTGGATAGGTAGGCTATTGTAATTATCATTATCAAACCAAAAACCAACTTAGTATGAATTGGTATTACTATTACTCCTTATACAATATTCGTTTTTACCTGAATATGGTGTTACATAATGTGGAAGATAGAGAAGGGGGATTCATGTCTGAATTATTTCCATTCTGGTTTTCAGCTCATCCCAGATAGATTGAGTAGAAAATGGCACCTTTGAACACTCTTCTTACTGCCTGCATCCCTCCCTCCCTCCCTCCCTCCCTCCCTCCCTCCCTCCCTCCCTCCCTGCCTGTTTGGCTGGCTGCCTGAACCCCAGGATTCTTCTTTCAGATGCACAAAGGGCCACATTTCACCAGGGTCAGGCAGGGAGACCCATAACCAGACCTCCCAAAGACACAGAACTATCTAGAAGCTTCATCACACATCTTCAGTTTCTAGCTCTGCACCCATACTGTATCTTAGTAATATAGAAAAGAAGAGCTTTGTGCTGCAGCCCAAACCCTTTCACAGTATTTATGCTTCTTTCTATCTGCTACTTTAATAATAAATAATAATAATAATAATAATATGCCATTTAGCAGACGCTTTTATCCAAAGCGACTTACAGTCATGCATGCATACATTTTTAGGTATGGGTGGTCCCGGGGATCGAACCCACTACCCTGGCGTTACAAGCACCATGCTCTACCAATTGAGCTACAGAGGACCACTTTGGCCTCACTTACTCAACTTCTAAGAAGACACAACTGCAATCTTGTTTTATGACATGACTTGATACTTAAACGGTGTTAGAGTGTTGTCTTGAATGATTGAACTGACCATGTTATAAAGAAAGCTTGTATACATGTTTGGAGACAACAGAGGGACATTTCTGGATGGTTTTAGGTCTACTTAGTGGTGCCTCTATTCCGTACATCATTTAACAGCGGCCATTACATATTGATTGTGGCAAGATGGTAGTAGCAGCAGGTTACCAACCCCCAAAGCACATGTTGGCCCAGTAAAGGGTATACAATATATCCAGGGAGCGCAGAAACAGTTGAAAAGGTATAATCAAATACATAAATCCACACGAATCAGGTTGAATTTAAATAGACCTCCAGATACACCTATCCAGATAATATGCCCAACCCTCCACCCCTGATTGATAATATGCCCAACCTTCTTCCCCTGATTGATAATATGCCCAACCTTCCTTCCCTGATTGATAATATGCCCAACCCTCCTTCCCTGATTGATAATATGCCCAACCTTCTTCCCCTGATTGATTGATTGTTTTGGGTTGTCACCTCTCTTTGAAGATCATGTGAGTTTAAGTCTGTCAGCAGTCTCATCTCAAACACAGGGATTAGCTAAAGCTTGCTAACAACAACTCCCTCCACCTGCCCTCTACTACTCCTGCAGATACCCCCTGTCTGTCTCAACCCACACCCACCTCAAGGTCGGGGAGGGGAATGATCCCCAGGTTGCAAGCCTCCCCTACGGACCCATCAGACAGACCCTAGCCCCTCACACCTTGTCAGTCTGTCATCACTAGGATGGGTCCTGTAAGACCCGAGGTTAGCTGACAGCTTGGCTGGATGATTAGGAGGGTTAATGACTTGTTGGTAAAATAGAGGCTTATTTTCCGTCTAATTGGTGTTGTCACCAAGTCTAAGTATCACAAACTGCTTCTTAGCACCTAGTTGTCTTGACACCATGGCGACACTCAGCCAACAGGATGACAGCGTAAACAAATCATTATGGCGTCGTTAAGATAAGAAATAATACATACAGTATGTCCCAATCAAATGATAAATAACAATATTATTACTCGCACATTAAAGCTATTGCAGATTTACAGTATACTATGTTCTTATTATGGAGTCAGGAAGTACTCTAATGAAGACTGCAGTCAGAATAGCTGATCTCATCAAGACATTAGTCTTATTAATAAGTGCCGGGCTTCAACAGAAAGGATTGATCCCGTTGTAAATTCCTTAACATTGTTCTCAATTTGAAACCCACTTTATGTGCTTTGTCTGATGAAACCAAAGGCTCTACAGTGTACCTCCCTCTCACCGCCAGTTTTACGAAGGGGTGACATCTTTCTGTCTTCCCCCTGGATCAGTTCTTCAACCACACCGTGTGAGGGAGAGAGAGGAATTTGTCAAAAGAAGCCTAAAGCTATTTCCTTCTGGCCTGTGAGGAAAAAGGAAGATGACTTCCTTTCTGTCACATAAGCATTATGCCACAGGCTCTGCCCTGAGCCACTGTATTGACTGTGTTCCTCCATGCACTCTGACTAGCTGTTCTCAGACAGACCTCTCACTGTTTACGGCAGGGGATATGGGTCAATGACTGTTTTATACCAGCAGGGGATATGGGTCAATGACTGTTTTATACCAGCAGGGGATATGGGTCAATGACTGTTTTATACCAGCAGGGGATATGGGTCAATGACTGTTTTATACCAGCAGGGGATATGGGTCAATGACTGTTTTATACCAGCAGGGGATATGGGTCAATGACTGTTTTATACCAGTTGAGATGGAGAAAAAGTAGTGGGTGAAGTGATGGAGGGCGCTGTTACACAGAGTTATAATGGCAGAACATAGGTTATAACATGAACTCTTCATAAGGACGTTATAATGGCAGAACATAGGTTATAACATGAACTCTTCATAAGGATGTTATAATGGCATAACATACGTTATAACATGAACTCTTCATAAGGATGTTATAATGGCATAACATACGTTATAACATGAACTCTTCATAAGGATGTTATAATGGCAGAACATAGGTTATAACATGAACTCTTCGTAAGGATGTTATAATGGCAGAACATACAGTACCAGTCAAAAGTTTGGACACACCTACTCATTCGAGGGTTTTTCTTAATTTTTTCTATTTTCTACATTGTAGAATAATAGTGAAGGCATGAAATAACACATATGGAATCATGTAGTAACCAAAAAAGGGTTAAACAAATAAAACCTATATTTTATATTTGAGATTCTTCAAATAGCCACCCTTTGCCTTGATGACAGCTTTGCACACGCTTGGCATTCTCTCAACCAGCTTCACCTGGAATGCTTTTCCAACAGTCTTGAAGGAGTTCCCACATATGCTGAGCACTTGTTGGCTGCTTTTCCTTCACTCTGCTGTCCGACTCATCCCAAACCATCTCAATTGGGTTGAGGTCAGGGGATTGAGGAGGCCAGGTCATCTGATGCAGCACTCCATCACTCTCCTTCTTGGTAAAATAACCCTTACACAGCCTGGAGGTGGGTTGGGTCATTGTCCTGTTGAAAAACAAATGATAGTCCCACTAAACCCAAACCAGATGGGATGGCGTATCGCTGCAGAATGCTGTGGTAGCCATGTTGGTTAAGTATGCCTTGAATTCTAAATAAATCACAGAAAGTGTCACCAGCAAAGCACCCCCACACCAGAACACCTTCTCCTCCATGCTTTATGGTGGGAACTACACATGCAGAGATCATCCGTTCACCCACACTGTGTCTCACAAAGACACGGCGGTTGGAACCAAAAACCTCAAATTTAGACTCCAGCCCAAAGGACAGATTTCCACCAGTGTAATGTCCATTGCTCGTGTTTCTTGGCCCAAGCAGGTCTCTTCTTCTTATTGGTGTCCTTTAGTAGTGGTTTCTTTGCAGCAATTCGACCATGAAGGCCTGATTCACACAGTCCCCTCTGAACAGTTGATGTTGAGATGTGTCTGTTACTTGAACTCTGTGAAGCATTTATTTGGGCTGCAATCTCTGAGGCTGGTAACTCTAATCAATTTATCCTCTGCAGCAGAGGTAATTCTGGGTCTTCCATTCCTGTGGCGGTCCTCATGAGAGCCAGTTACGTCATAGCGCTTGATGGTTTTTGCGACTGCACTTGAAGAAACTTTCAAAGTTCTTGAAATTTTACGTATTGACTGACCTTCATGTCTTAAAGTAATCGATGGACTGTCGTTTCTCTTTGCTTATTTGAGCTGTTCTAGCCATAATTTGACTTGGTCTTTTACCAAATAGGGCTATCTTCTGTATACCCCCCCTACCTTGTCACAACACAACTGATAGGCTCAAACACATTAAGAAGGAAAGAAATTCCACAAATTAACTTTTAAGAAGGCACGACTGTTAATTGAAATGCATTCCAGGTGACTACCTCATGAAGCTGATCTCTTCCTAAGGATGGTTTCTGAAATGAGCACACAGGATCACTGAGCATACTGCCAGATATCAATAGGCTTTTATTCCTCACATTTGTAAATTGGATATTGATCAGAGTTGTGTCTTCATAATGCAGAAACTGCATGGTCTAATAGAATAACCCTATTCCTCAGAAAATACTTTTTAAGAAGACAGCTACTTTATTCTGTCATTTTGTGGGACGTCATAATGTCATAATGCCTTGTCCCTGTAGTTACGCTGATGGCCTGGTCATTTGAGATGGAACACATACACCTGTAGTGAAATAAATACTGTGAGTGCAGATGTTTACCATGCTAGATTAGGCATATGTCACCCATAACCCGACGTAGAGAGAGGCCAACCTCATTTAGGGGGAGAAGGTCCACTTTAGAATGGGGAGGAAACAATGACATAGAGGGTCCTAGCCCCAGGCCCTGGCTGTTCCATTTGACTGCTCTCAGTATGGAAAGATTTCTTGTCTTCATTTGTAATAGAAAGTCCCAAACACACACCTACAGCCATATGGCCCCTCCCACCAAACACACACCTACAGCCATATGGCCCCTCCCACCAAACACACACCTACAGCCATATGGCCCCTCCCACCAAACACACACCTACAGCCATATGGCCCCTCCCACCAAACACACACCTACAGCCATATGGCCCCTCCCACCAAACACACACCTACAGCCATATGGCCCCTCCCACCAAACACACACCTACAGCCATATGGCCCCTCCCACCAAACACACACCTACAGCCATATGGCCCCTCCCACCAAACACACACCTACAGCCATATGGCCCCTCCCACCAAACACACACCTACAGCCATATGGCCCCTCCCACCAAACACACACCTACAGCCATATGGCCCCTCCCACCAAACACACACCTACAGCCATATGGCCCCTCCCACCAAACACACACCTACAGCCATATGGCCCCTCCCACCAAACACACACCTACAGCCATATGGCCCCTCCCACCAAACACACACCTACAGCCATATGGCCCCTCCCACCAAACACACACCTACAGCCATATGGCCCCTCCCACCAAACACAAACCTACAGCCATATGGCCCCTCCCACCAAACACACACCTACAGCCATATGGCCCCTCCCACCAAACACACACCTACAGCCATATGGCCCCTCCCACCAAACACAAACCTACAGCCATATGGCCCCTCCCACCAAACACAAACCTACAGCCATATGGCCCCTCCCACCAAACACAAACCTACAGCCATATGCCCCTCCCAACAAACACACAATCACAGCCATATGCCCCTCCCACCAAACACACACACACGTACGCATACACACTAATACACACATACCTGCAATTATAATATGCATTTTTTTGAATAAAATAAAATATACTTAGCTGAAAAAATCAAATGCCTTTTCAGTAAGAGAAATGTAGTACTGTAATGTAATGGTGTACAGTAATATGATGGAGTACTGTAATATAATGTAATACTGTAATACAATGTAGTACTGTAATATAATGGAGTACTATAATATAATGTAGTACTATAATATAGTGTAGTACTGTAATATAATGGAGTACTGTAACATAATGGAGTAATGTAATCTAAAGTAGAACTATAAAATTATGGAGTACTGATATATATAGTAGTACTGTAATGTAATGTAGTACTGTAATGGAGAACTATAATATAATGGAGTACTGTAATATAATGTAGTTCTGTAACGTAATGGAGTACTGTAATATAATGTAGTACTGTAATGTAATGGAGTACTGTAATATAATGTAGTACTGTAATGTAATGTAGTACTGTAACGTAACGTAATGGAGTAATGTAATATCATGGAGTACTGTAATGTAATGGAGTACTGTAATATAATGTAGTACTGTAATGTAATGGAGTACTGTAATGGAGTACTGTAATGTAATGAGTACTGTAATATAATGTAGTAATGTAATGTAATGGAGTACTATAATATAATAGAGTACTGTAATATAATGTAGTACTGTAATGTAATGGAGTACTGTAATGGAGTACTGTAATGTAATGAGTACTGTAATATAATGTAGTACTGTAATGTAATGGAGTACTGTAATATAATGTAGTACTGTAATGTAATGTAGTACTGTAACATAACGTAATGGAGTAATGTAATATCATGGAGTACTGTAATGTAATGGAGTACTGTAATATAATGTAGTACTGTAATGTAATGGAGTACTGTAATGGAGTACTGTAATGTAATGAGTACTGTAATATAATGTAGTAATGTAATGTAATGGAGTACTATAATATGATAGAGTACTGTAATATAATGTAGTACTGTAATGTAATGGAGTACTGTAATGGAGTACTGTAATGTAATGAGTACTGTAATATAATGTAGTACTGTAATGTAATGGAGTACTGTAATATAATGTAGTACTGTAATGTAATGGAGTACTGTAATGGAGTACTGTAATGTAATGAGTACTGTAATATAATATAGTACTGTAATGTAATGGAGTACTATAATATAAAGGAGTACTGTAATATAAAGTATACTGTAATATAATGGAGTACTGTAATATAATGGAGTACTGTAACATATTGGAGTACTGTAATAAAATGTAATACTGTAATGTAATGGAGTACTATAATATAATGGAGTACTGTAATATAATGGAGTACAGTAACGTACTTGGGTACTGTAATGTACTGGAGTACTGTAATATGATGTAGTACTTTATTATAATGTAGAACTGTAATAAAACATAGTACTGTAATGTAATGGAGTACTATAATATAATGGAGTACTTTTAATATAATATAGTACTGTAACGTAATCGAGTACTGTAAGTCATGGAGTACTGTAACGTAATGGAGTACTGTAATGTAAAGGAGTACTATAATATAACGGAGTACTGTAATATAATGGAGTACTGAAACTGAGTACTGTAACTTAATGGGGTACTGTAATGTAATGGAGTACTATAATATCGTGGAGAACTGTAATGTAATGGAGTACTGTACTGTAATGGAGTACTGTAATGTAATGGAGTACTGTAATATAACGTAGTACTGTAATATAATGGAGTACTGTAATGTAATGTAGTACTGTAATGTAACAAAGTAATATAATATAAT
Organism: Coregonus lavaretus; assembly: GCF_964263955.1. Taxonomy (NCBI): domain Eukaryota; kingdom Metazoa; phylum Chordata; class Actinopteri; order Salmoniformes; family Salmonidae; genus Coregonus; species Coregonus lavaretus. Next base: position 36,483,597 of record NC_140019.1, on the reverse strand, counting down.
GGAGTACTGTAATATAATGTAGTAATTTAATGTAATGGAGTACTGTAATATAATGTAGTACTGTAACGTAATGAATACTGTAATATAATGTAGTACTGTATGTAATGGGTACTGTAATATAATGTAGTACTGTAACGTAATGAATACTGTAATATAATGTAGTACTCTCATGTAATGGAGTACTGTAATATAATGTAGTACTGTAATGTAATGGAGTACTATGATGAAGTACTGTAATGTAATGAGTACTGTAATATAATGTAGTACTGTAATGTAATGGAGTACTATAATATAAAGGAGTACTGTAATATAAAGTATACTGTAATATAATGTAGTAATTTAATGTAATGTAGTACAGTAATGTAATGGAGTACTGTAATATAATGGAGTACTGTAATATAATGTAGTACTGTAATGTAATGTAGTACAGTAATGCAATGGAGTACTGTAATGTAATGGAGTACTGTAATATAATGTAGTACTGTATGTAATGGAGTACTGTAATATAATGTAGTACTGTAATGTAATGGAGTACTATAATGAAGTACTGTAATGTAATGAGTACTGTAATGTAATGTAGTACTGTAATGTAACAAAGTAATATAATATAATGGAGTACTGTAATATAATGGAGTACTGTAATATAATGTAGTAATTTAATGTAATGGAGTACTGTAATATAAAGTAGTACTGTAATATAATGGAGTACAGTAATATAATGTAGTACTGTAATGTAATGTAGTACAGTAATGCAATGCAGTACTGTATGTAATGGGTACTGTAATATAATGTAGTACTGTAACATAATGAATACTGTAATATAATGTAGTACTGTCATGTAATGGAGTACTGTAATATAATGTAGTACTGTAATGTAATGGAGTACTATAATGAAGTACTGTAATGTAATGAGTACTGTAATATAATGGAGTACTGTAATGTAATGGAGTACTATAATATAAAGGAGTACTGTAATATAAAGTATACTGTAATATAATGTAGTGATTTAATGTAATGTAGTACTGTAATGTAATGGAGTACTGTAATATAATGGAGTACTGTAATATAATGTAGTACTGTAATGTAATGTAGTACAGTAATGCAATGGAGTAATGTAATGTAATGGAGTACTGTAATATAATGTAGTACTGTATGTAATGGGGTACTGTAATATAATGTAGTACTGTAACGTAATGATTACTGTAATATAATGTAGTACTGTATGTAATGTAGTACTGTAATATAATGTAGTACTGTAACGTAATGAATAATGTAATATAATGTAGTACTGTAATGTAATGGAGTACTGTAATATTATGTATTACTGTAATGTAATGGAGTACTATAATGGAGTACTGTAATGTAATGAGTACTGTAATATAATGTAGTAATGTAATGTAATGGAGTACTATAATATAATAGAGTACTGTAATATAAAGTAGTACTGTAATGTAATGGAGTACTGTAATATAAAGGAGTACAGTAACGTACTTGGGTACTGTAATGTAATGGAGTACTGTAATATGATGTAGTACTTTAATATAATATAGAACTGTAATAAAACGTAGTACTGTAATGTAATGGAGCACTATAATATAATGGAGAACTTTTAATATAATATAGTACTGTAACGTAATGGAGTACTGTAACGTAATGGAGTACTGTAACGTAAAGGAGTACTGTAATATAATGGAGTCCTGTAACGTAATTGAGTACTGTAATACAATGGAGTAATGTAATACAATGGAGTATTATGATATAATGGAGTACTATAATATAATGGAGTACTGTAATGTACTGTAATGGAGTACTGTATTATAATGTAGTACTGTAATATATTGGAGCACTGTAATATAATGTAGTACTCTAATGTAATGTAGTACTGTAATGTAAAGGAGTACTATAATATAATGGAGTACTGTAATATAATGTTGTACTGTAATAAACATAGTACTGTAATGTAATGAAGTACTGTAATGTAATGGAGTACTGTAATATAATTTGTACTGTAACGTAATGGAGTACTGTAAGGTAATGAGTACTGTAACGTAATGGAGTACTGTAACGTAATGGAATACTGTAATGTAGTAGTGTAATATAATAAAGTACTGTAATACAATGGAGTACTATAATATAATGGAGTAATGTAATATAAAGAAGTATTGTAATGTAATGGAGTACTGTAATATGATGTAGTAATGTAATGGAGTACTGTAATATAATGGAGTACTGTAATATAATGTAGTACTGAAATCTAATGGAGTACTATATTGCAGTACTGTAATGTAATGTAGTACTCTAATATAATGGAGTTATGTAATGTAATGGAGTACTGTAATATGATGGAGTACTGTAATGTAATGGAGTACTATAATATAATTGAGTACTATAATATAATGTGGTACTGTAATACAATGGAGTACTGTAATATAATGTAGTACTGATATGTAATGGAGTACAATAGTGTAGTACTGTAAGGTAGAACTGTAATGTAATTGAGTACTGTAATGTAGAACTGTAATATAATGTAGTACTGTAATCCAATGGAGTACTGTAATATAATGGAGTAATATAATATAATGGAGCACTATAATATAATATAGTACTGTATTATAATGCAGTACTGTAATTTAATGAGTAATGTACTATAATGTAGTCTTATAATATAAAAGAGTACTGTAATATAATGTAGTACTGTAACTTAAAGGAGTAATGTAGTACTATAGTATAATGAGTACTGTAATGTAATGGAGTACTACAATATAATGTAATACTGTAATAGAATGTTGCACTGTAATGTATTGTAGTACTGTAATGTAATGGAGTACTATAATATAATGTGGTATTGTAATATAATGTAGTACTGTAATGTAATGGAGTACTATAAAACAATGTAGAACTGTAATATAATGTAGTACTGTAATATAATGTAGTAAAATATTAAAATGTAGTACTCTATTTTAATGGAGTACTATAATATAATGTAGTACTGTAATATGACGTAGTACTGTAATGTAATGTAGTACTGTAATGTAATGGAGTACTATAATATAATGTGGTACTGTGATATAATGTAGAACTGTAATATAATGGAGTACTATAATACAATGTAGAACTGTAATATAATGTAGTACTGTAATATAATGTAGTAAAATATTAAAATGTAGTACTCTAATTTAATGTAGTACTGTAATATAATGTAGTACTGTAATACAATGTAGTACTGTAATACAATGTAGTACTGTAATATAATGGAGTACTGTAATATAATGGAGTACTGTAATATAATTAGTACTGTAATGTAATGGAGTACTATAATATAATGGAGTACTGTAATATAATGTAAAACTGTAACGTAATTGTGAACTGTAATGTAGAACTGTAATATAATGTAGTACTGTAATACAATAGAGTACTATAATATAATGTAGAATTGTAATATAATGTAGTACTGTAATATAATGGAGTACTGTAAAATAATGGAGTACTATAATATAATGGAGAACTGTAACGTAATGGAGTACTATAATTTAATGGAATACTGTAACGTAATTGTGAACTGTAATGTTGATCTGTAATATAATGTAGTACTGTAATACAGTGGAGTGCTGTAATATAATGTAGTAATGTAATACAATGGAGTGATGTAATATAATGTAGTACTGTAATACAATGGAGTGCTTTAATATAATGTAGTACTGTAATACAATGGAGTGCTTTAATATAATGGAGTAAATATAATATAATGGAGTACTATAATAAAATGTATTACTGTAATGTAATGTGGTACTGTGATATAATGTAGTAATGTAATATAATGGAGTACTGTATTATAATGTAGTACTGTAATGTGATGAATACTGTGTTATAAGTAGTACTGTAATGTAATGAGAACTGTAATATAATGTAGTACTGTAATGTAATGGAGTACTACAATATAATGTAATACTGTAATAGAATGTAGCACTGTAATGTAATGTAGTACTGTAATGTAATGGAGTACTGTAAAATAATGGAGTACTTTAATAATATGTAGTCCTGTAATGTCATGAATTACTGTAATATAATGGTGTACTATATTATAATGGAGAACTGTAATGTAATGGACTACTGTAACGTAATGGAGTACTGTAATGTAATGGAGTACTAAAATGTAATGGAGTACTATAATATAATGGAGTACTGTAACGTAATTGTGAACTGTAATATAATGTAGTACGGTAATACAATGGAGTACTATAATATAATGTAGTATTGTAATATATAATGTAGTACTGTAATGTATTGTAGTACTTTAATATAATGGAGTACTATAATATAATGGAGTACTGTAATATAATGGATTACTGTAATATAATGTAGTACTGTAATGTAATATAATACTGTAATGTAATGGAGTACTATAATATAATGGAGTACTGTAATATAATTGAGTAATGTAATGTAATGTAGTAATGTAATGAGTACTATAAGATAATGGAATATTATAATATAATGTAGTACTGTCATATAATGGAGTACTGTAACGTAATTGAGTACTGTAATGTAATGGAGTACTATAATATTATGGGGTACTGTAACGTAATTGTTAACTGTAATGTAGAACTGTAATATAATGTAGTACTGTAATACAATTGAGGCTGTAATATAATGGAGTAAATATAATATAATGGAGTACTATAATACAATGTATTACTGAAATGTAATGTGGTACTGTAATATAATGTAGTACTGTGATGTAATGGAGTACTGTATTATAATGTAGTACTGTAACGTAATGAGTACTGTAATATAATGTAGTACTATAATGAAATGGAGTACTGTAATGTAATGGAGTACTATTATATAATGTAGTACTGTAATGTAATGGAGTACTGAAATATAAAGTAGTACTGTAATATGATGTAGTACTGTAATGTATTGTAGTACTGTAATGTAATGTAGTAATATAATATAATGTAGTACTGTAATATTATCGAGTACTGTAATATAATGTAGTACTGTAATGTAAAGTAGTACTGTAATGTAATGTAGTACTGTAATGTAATGGAGTACTATAATATAATGGAGTACTGTAATATAATGCAGTAATGTATTGTAATGTAGTACTGAAATGTAATGAGTAATATAAGATAATGGAGTATTTAATGTAATGGCGTACTATAATATAATGGAGTCCTGTAACGTAATTGTGAACTGTAATGTTGATCTGTAATATTATGTATTACTGTAATACAATGGAGTGCTGTAATATAATGTAGTACTATAATATAATGGAGTAATGCAATATAATATAGTACAATAGTATAATGGGTACTGTAATGTAATGGAGTACTACAATATAATGTAATACTGTAATATAATGTATCACTGTAATGTAATGTAGTAATGTAATGTAATGGAGTACTGTAAAATAATGGAGTACTGTAATAATATGTAGTCCTGTAATGTCATGAATTACTGTAATATAATGGTGTACTATAATATAATGGAGAACTGTAATATAATGGTGTACTATAATATAATGGAGTACTGTAATGTAATGGAGTACTGTAACGTAATGGAGTACTATAATATAATTGAGTACTGTAATGTAATGGAGCACTATAATATAATGGGGTACTGTAATGTAATGCAGTAATGTATTGTAATGTAGTACTGAAATGTAATGAGTAATATAAGATAATGGAGTACTGTAATGTAATGGAGTACTGTTATATAATGGAGTACTGTAACGTAATTGTGAACTGTAATGTTGATCTGTAATATAATGTAGTACTGTAACATAATGTAGTACTGTAATGTGATGAATACTGTGTTATAAGTAGTACTGTAATGTAATGAGAACTGTAATATAATGTAGTACTGTAATGTAATGGAGTACTACAATATAATGTATTACTTTAATGTAATGTGGTACTGTGATATAATGTAGTAATGTAATATAATGGAGTACTGTATTATAATGTAGTACTGTAATGTGATGAATACTGTGTTATAAGTAGTACTGTAATGTAATGAGAACTGTAATATAATGTAGTACTGTAATGTAATGGAGTACTACAATATAATGTAATACTGTAATATAATGTAGCACTGTAATGTAATGCAGTACTGTAATGTAATGGAGTACTGTAAAATAATGGAGTACTTTACTAATATGTAGTCCTGTAATGTCATGAATTACTGTAATATAATGGTGTACTATATTATAATGGAGAACTGTAATGTAATGGACTACTGTAACATAATGGAGTACTGTAATGTAATGGAGTACTAAAATGTAATGGAGTACTATAATATAATGGAGTACTGTACCGTAATTGTGAACTGTAATATAATGTAGTACGGTAATACAATGGAGTACTATAATATAATGTAGTACTGTAATATATAATGTAGTACTGTAATGTATTGTAGTACTTTAATGTAATGGAGTACTATAATATAATGGAGTACTGTAATATAATGGATTACTGTAATATAATGTAGTACTGTAATGTAATATAATACTGTAATGTAATGGAGTACTATAATATAATGGAGTACTGTAATATAATTGAGTAATGTAATGTAATGTAGTAATGTAATGTAATGAGTACTATAAGATAATGGAATACTATAATATAATGTAGTACTGTCATATAATGGAGTACTGTAACGTAATTGAGTACTGTAATGTAATGGAGTACTATAATATAATGGGGTACTGTAACGTAATTGTTAACTGTAATGTAGAACTGTAATATAATGTAGTACTGTAATATAATTGAGGCTGTAATATAATGGAGTAAATATAATATAATGGAGTACTATAATACAATGTATTACTGAAATGTAATGTGGTAATGTAATATAATGTAGTACTGTGATGTAATGGAGTACTGTATTATAATGTAGTACTGTAACGTAATGAGTACTGTAATATAATGTAGTACTGTAATGTAATGGAGTACTGTAATATAAAGTAGTACTGTAATATGATGTAGTACTGTAATGTATTGTAGTACTGTAATGTAATGGAGTAATATAAGATAATGTAGTACTGTAATATTACCGAGTACTGTAATATAATGTAGTACTGTAATGTAAAGTAGTACTGTAATGTAATTTAGTACTGTAATGTAATGGAGTACTATAATATAATGGAGTACTGTAATATAATGCAGTAATGTATTGTAATGTAGTACTGAAATGTAATGAGTAATATAAGATAATGGAGTATTTAATGTAATGGCGTACTATAATATAATGGAGTCCTGTAACGTAATTGTGAACTGTAATGTTGATCTGTAATATAATGTATTACTGTAATACAATGGAGTGCTGTAATATAATGTAGTACTGTAATATAATGGAGTAATGCAATATAATATAGTACAATAGTATAATGGGTACTGTAATGTAATGGAGTACTACAATATAATGTAATACTGTAATAGAATGTAGCACTGTAATGTAATGTAGTAATGTAATGTAATGGAGTACTGTAAAATAATGGAGTACTGTAATAATATGTAGTCCTGTAATGTCATGAATTACTGTAATATAATGGTGTACTATAATATAATGGAGAACTGTAATATAATGGTGTACTATAATATAATGGAGTACTGTAATGTAATGGAGTACTGTAACGTAATGGAGTACTATAATATAATTGAGTACTGTAATGTAATGGAGCACTATAATATAATGGGGTACTGTAATGTAATGCAGTAATGTATTGTAATGTAGTACTGAAATGTAATGAGTAATATAAGATAATGGAGTACTGTAATGTAATGGAGTACTGTTATATAATGGAGTCCTGTAACGTAATTGTGAACTGTAATGTTGATCTGTAATATAATGTATTACTGTAATACAATGGAGTGCTGTAATATAATGTAGTACTGTAATATAATGGAGTAATGCAATATAATATAGTACAATAGTATAATGGGTACTGTAATGTAATGGAGTACTACAATATAATGTAATACTGTAATAGAATGTAGCACTGTAATGTAATGTAGTAATGTAATGTAATGGAGTACTGTAAAATAATGGAGTACTGTAATAATATGTAGTCCTGTAATGTCATGAATTACTGTAATATAATGGTGTACTATAATATAATGGAGAACTGTAATATAATGGTGTACTATAATATAATGGAGTACTGTAATGTAATGGAGTACTGTAACGTAATGGAGTACTATAATATAATTGAGTACTGTAATGTAATGGAGCACTATAATATAATGGGGTACTGTAATGTAATGCAGTAATGTATTGTAATGTAGTACTGAAATGTAATGAGTAATATAAGATAATGGAGTACTGTAATGTAATGGAGTACTGTTATATAATGGAGTACTGTAACGTAATTGTGAACTGTAATGTTGATCTGTAATATAATGTAGTACTGTAATATAATGTTGTACTGTAATATAATGGAGTACTGTACTATAATGGAGTAATATAATATAATATAGTACAATAGTATAATGGGTACTGTAATGTAATGGAGTACTACAATATAATGTAATACTGTAATAGAATGTAGCACTGTAATGTAATGTAATGTAATGTAATGGAGTACTGTAAAATAATGGAGTACTGTAATAATATGTAGTCCTGTAATGTCATGAATTACTGTAATATAATGGTGTACTATATTATAATGGAGAACTGTAATGTAATGTGGTACTGTAATATAATGGAGTAAATATAATATAATGGAGTACTATAATACAATGTATTACTGTAATGTAATGTGGTACTGTAATATTATGTAGTACTGTGATGTAATGGAGTACTGTATTATAATGTAGTACTGTAACGTAATGAGTACTGTAATATAATGTAGTACTATAATGAAATGGAGTACTGTAATGTAATGGAGAACTGTAATATAATGGAGAACTAATATAATGGAGAACAGTAATGTAATGGAGTACTGTAACGTAATGGAGTACTGTAATGTAATGGAGTACTGTAACGTAATTGTGAACTGTAATGTATAACTGTAATATAATGTAGTATTGTAATACAATGGAGTACTATAATATAACGTAGTACTGTAATATAATGTAGTACTGTAATGTAATGGAGTACTATAATATAATGGAGTATTGTAATATAATGGATTACTGTAATATAATGTAGTAATGTAATGTAATACTGTAATGTAATGGAGTACTATAATATAATGGAGTACTGTAATATAATGTAGTACTGTAATGTAATGTAGTACTGTAATGTAATGAGTAATATAAGATAATGGAGTACTATAATATAATGTAGTACTGTTATATAATGGAGTACTGTAACGTAATGGAGTACTGTAATGTAATGGAGTACTATAATATAATGTAGTACTGTTATATAATGGAGTACTGTATTATAATATAGTACTATAATGAAATGGAGTACTGTAATGTAATGGAGTACTGTAATATAATGGAGTAATGTAATATAATGGAGTACTATTATATAATGTATTACTGTAATGTAATGTAGTACTGTAATATAATGGAGTACTATAATATAATGTGGTACTGTACTATAATGGAGTACTGTAATGTAATGGAGTACAGTAATGTAGTACTGTAATATAATGTAGTACTGTAATACAATGTAGTACTGTAATACAATGTAGTAATGTTATATAATGGAGTACTATAATATAATCGAGTACTATAATATAATGTAGTACTGTAATATAATGTAGTACTGTATTGTAATGGAGTACTATAATATAATATAGTGCTTTAATATAGTTTAGTACTGTAATGTAATCTAGTACTGTAATGTAATGGAGTACTATAAGATATTGGAGTACTATAATATAATGGAGTTCTGTAATATAATGTAGTACTGTAATATAATGGAGTACTGTAACGTAAAGGAGTACTGTAATATAATGTAGTACTGTAATTTAATGGAGTACTGTAATATAATGGAGTACTGTAACGTAAAGGAGTACTGTAATATAATGTAGTGTAACATTGAAGGTAAGTGTGTAGCATTGAAGATACAGTTGAAGTCGGAAATTTACATACACTTAGGTTGGAGTCATTAAAACTTGTTTTTCAACCACTCCACACATTTCTTGTTAACAAACTATAGTTTTGGCAAGTCAGTTAGGACATCTACTTTGTGCATGACACAAGTAATTTTTCCAACAATTGTTTACAGACAGATTATTTCACTTATAATTAACTTTATCACAATTCCAGTGGGTCAATAGTTTATATACACTAAGTTGACTGTGCCTTTAAACAGCTTGGAAAATTCCCGAAAATTATGTCATGGTGTTAGAAGCTTCTGATAGGCTAATTGACATCATTTTAGTCAATTGGAGGTGTACATGTGGATGTATTTCAAGGCCTACCTTCAAACTCAGTGCCTCTTTGCTTGAGATAATGGGAAAATCAAAAGAAATCAGCCAAGACATCAGAAAAAAAATGGTAGACCTCCACAAGTCTGGTTCATCCTTGGTAGCAATTATCAAACGCCTGAAGGTACCACGTCCATCTGTACAAACAATAGTACGCAAGTATAAACACCATGGGACCACGCAGCCGTCATACCGCTCAGGAAGGAGACGCGTTCTGTCTCCTAGAGATGAACGTACTTTGGTGCGAAAAGTGCAAATCAATCCCAGAACAACAGCAAAGGACCTTGTGAAAATGCTGGAGGAAACAGGTACAAAAGTATCTATATCCACTGTAAAACGAGTCCTATATCGACATAACCTGAAAGGCCTCTCAGCAAGGAAGAAGCCACTGATCCAAAACCGTCATAAAAAAACCAGACTACGGTTTGCAACTGCACATGGGGACAAAGATCGTACTTTTTGGAGAAATGTCCTCTGGTCTGATGAAACAAAAATAGAACTGTTTGGCCATAATGACCATCGTTATGTTTGGAGGAAAAAGGGGGCTCTTGCAAACTGAAGAACACCATACCAACCGTGAAGCACGGGGGTGGCATCATCATGCTGTGGGGGTGCTTTGAGGGAGGGACTGGTGCACTTCACAAAATAGATGGCATCATGAGGAAGGACAATTATCTGGATATATTGAAGCAACATCTCAAAACATCAGTCAGGAAGTTAAAGCTTGGTCGCAAATGGGTCTTCCAAATGGACAATGACCCCAAGCATACTTCCAAAGTTGTGGCAAAATGGCTTAAGGACAACAAAGACAAGGTATTGGAGTGGCCATCACAAAGCCCTGACCTCAATCCTATAGAAATTGTGTGGGCAGAACTGAAAAAGCGTGTGCGAGCAAGGAGGCCTACTAACCTGACTCAGTTACACCAGCTTTGTCAGGAGGAATGGGCCAAAAATTAACCCAACTAATTGTGGGAAGCTTGTGGAAGGCTACCCGAAACGTTTGACCCAAGTTAAACAATTTAAAGGCAATGCTACCAAATACTAATTGAGTGTATGTAAACTTCTGACCCACTGGGAATGTGATGAAATAAATAAAAGCTGAAATAAATCATTCTCTCTTCTATTATTCTGACATTTCACATTCTTAAAATAAAGTGGTGATCCTAACTGACCTAAAACAGGGAATATTTTTTTACTAGGATTAAATGTCAGGAATTGTGAAAAACTGAGTTTAAATGTATTTGGCTAAGGTGTATGTAAACTTCCGACTTCAACTGTAAGTGTGTAGCATTGAAGGTAAGTGTGTAACATTGAAGGTAAGTGTGTAAAATTGAAGGTAAGTGTGTAAAATTGAAGGTAAGTGTGTAACATTGAAGGTAAGTGTGTTGAAGGTAAGTGTGTAACATTGAAGTTAAGTGTGTAACATTGAAGGTAAGTGTGTAGCAGTGAAGGTAAGTGTGTAGCATTGAAGGTAAGTGTGTAACATTGAAGTTAAGTGTGTAGTATTGAAGGTAAGTGTGTAGCATTGAAGGTAAGTGTGTAACATTGAAGGTAAGTGTGTAACATTGAAGGTAAGTGTGTAGCATTGATGGTAAGTGTGTAGCATTGAAGGTAAGTGTGCGTGTCAGGCCAGGTAGCAGGTTGCAAGTGCTCTTGACCATGATAAGTGCTGCCTAATTAGTCTGGAGTGGCTGGAGAGAGACAGAGAGAGAGAGAGAGAGAGAGAGAGAGAGAGAGAGAGAGAGAGAGAGAGAGAGAGAGAGAGAGAGAGAGAGAGAGAGAGAGAGAGAGAGAGAGAGAGACAGAGAGAGAGAGACAGAGAGAGAGAGAGAGAGAGAGAGAGAGAGAGAGAGAGACAGAGAGAGAGAGAGAGAGAGAGAGAGAGAGAGAGAGAGAGAGAGAGAGAGAGAGAGAGAGACAGAGAGAGAGAGAGAGAGAGAGAGAGAGAGAGAGAGAGAGAGAGAGAGAGAGAGAGAGAGAGAGAGAGAGAGGAGAGAGAGAGGTGAAGGAGTACACCTACCTGAATGGATACGCTCTGTCACCTACGCCCTCAGAGCGAGCGACCCTACCCCACCCCACCCTGCCTCCACCTCCCTTAAACGCTGCTTTTCTCTGCAGGCAAACTGGGGGCAACCAGGTGTCCACAGAGGCAGAACGGAGCCACAGGAAAGTGTCAATCAAGAGGTTAGCCATCCAGCTAGCTGCCCATATTCAGTTTTATTTCTCTCCAAATAGAGGTGTGTCTAAACTAACCCCCGCCCTTCCCTTCCCCACTCTGATAGGAGAGGAGGTCCTCAGAGACCATAGAGATACACATCAGGAAACTAGATCTTCATCCAGTACTCAGGATAAACAGATGGGATGTTTCTTCTCAAATCACTAGAAGATAACCTCTTCCCCTTTCCTCCAATCTTTTACTGCCGGCGCTTGCACCTGTACCCATGCCTCAAGTGCCAGATTGTAGAAGATTATTATAGTTGCACTATGCTGACTCAATCTCTATATTTGTTTAATAATTTATTAAATACACTGTTTTGTTTAATAATTTATTAAATACACTGTGGATCCTAGAATTGATTATACACCAGAAAAAGGATGTTCTGAATATACAAATCTCTTTCTTTGCTAGTGAATATACTGTATTTGATGAGATATGCAATAACTATACAATTCATTTGTAGAAGTAGGAGGGGAAAATAACACTGGTGCCCTGTGACCTGTGACCTGAGGTGGCCTGTGACCTGAGGTGGCCTGTGACCTGAGGTGGACTGTGGTCTGAGGTGGACTGTGACCTGAGGTGGCCTGTGACCTGAAGTGGACTGTGACCTGAGGTGGACCGTGACCTGAGGTGGACTGTGGTCTGAAGTGGACTAGCCTGAGGTGGACTCTGGTCTGAGGTGGACTGTGGTCTGAGGTGGACTGTGGTCTGATGTGGACCGTGGTCTGATGTGGACTGTGGTCTGAGGTGGACTGTGGTCTGAGGTGGACTGTGGTCTGAAGTAGACTGTGACCTGAGGTGGACTTTGACCTAAAGTGGACTGTGACCTGAAGTGGACCGTGACCGAGGTGGCCTGTGACCTGTGGTGGACTGTGGGTCTGAAGTGGACTGTGATCTGAGGTGGACTGTGACCTGAGGTAGACTGTGACCTGAGGTGGACTGTGGTCTAAAGTGGACCGTGGCCTGAGGTGGACTGTGGTCTTAGGTAGACTGTGACCTGAGGTGGACTGTGGTCTGAAGTGGACTGTGACCTGTGGTGGACTGTGACCTGAGGTGGACTGTGACCTGAGGTGGACTGTGACCTGAGGTGGACTGTGGCCTGAGGTGGACTGTGTTCTGAAGTGGACTGTGGTCTGAAGTGGACTGTGACCTGAGGTGGACCGTGACCTGAGGTGGACCGTGGCCTGAGGTGGACTGTGGCCTGAGGTGGACAGTGACCTGAGGTGGCCTGTGGCCTGAGGTGGACCGTGGCCTGAAGTGGACAGTGACCTAAGGTGGCCTGTGACCTGAGGTGGCCTGTGACCTGAGGTGGACTGTGGTCTGAAGTGGACTGTGGTCTGAGGTGGGACCGTGGCCTGAGGTGGACTGTGGTCTGATGTGGACTGTGGTCTGAAGTGGACTGTGGTCTGAGGTGGCGGTATTTAGCCTCTTCCTGTTCCTGAAGCCCTAGGAAGATCCATCTATTTCTATTGTGTGTTTTTACTGTCTGGGCTTGGGCCATTACTGAGGGCAGGCTGTGAGGGTTTTATGAGAACTTAATTCAGGACTGAGGAGGGCAGGCCCCCCCTCCTTGTCTTCAACAATTACCATGAAATTCTAAATGTCCACACGGCCCACAGAAACCCCACGTTTCACAAGTGTCAACCAAAGGGCGAGGATTCTGGCTGTGTGTGCCCCCCGCCCCTCTCCTACCCCCCTTACATTTCTCTCCTGCCAACCCTCCTGAGCTGAGCTGAACTAGGACACCGCTACAGCGTAGGGGATATTTAGGGTGCTGTGTTCAGTGGGGCTGAGCTGAACTAGGACACCACTCCAGCGTAGGGGATATTTAGGGTGCTGTGTTCAGTGGGCTGAGCTGAACTAGGACACCACTCCAGCGTAGGGATATTTAGGGTGCTGTGTTCAGTGGGGCTGAGCTGAACTAGGACACCACTCCAGCGTAGGGATATTTAGGGTGCTGTGTTCAAGTGGGGCTGAGCTGAACTAGGACACCACTCCAGCGTAGGGATATTTAGGGTGCTGCGTTCAGTGGGGCTGAGCTGTGAACTAGGACACCACTCCAGCGTAGGGATATTTAGGGTGCTGCGTTCAGTGGGGCTGCAGCTGAACCCCTGACCTCTGTAGTTTGAAGAGAAGTGGCAATTTCCAGGGCAATAAACAGTACCATGGCAACAGCTA
>NC_140019.1:36345519-36468614 GCF_964263955.1 Coregonus lavaretus | reverse complement strand
CAGTGGGATATTTAAATGTATTTAGTCTTTAGATGTAGTGTTTGTCAATATCCTGTCCTTGAAAGAACAAGTTAAGCGAGGACGAGAGGTCATCTATGGCTCATGTTGACTTTCTGGAATTATTTGAGAGAAAATTAAGTAAAAAGTAAAAAAGTTTTTTTTAAAGTATATCATATTTTCATACATTTCGAAGAATACCATTTTTTAAAGGTGCAATGTTGTATAAAAATCATGTATCTGTTTCAGCAGCATTGCATTATAATAAACCTTTCCTATTTTTGAAAAATCTGTCACTTTCTACAGCCGCTGGCTCCCTGTTGGTGGTTGAATAAGGAGGCCTGTTTTCCAGCTCATACAATAAAACTGAATCCTCCATTCATTTGGATCTCTCTTTTAGTTTTTTGAAAAGTTTAAATTCACCATGAAGAAAAGTATAAATCAGACATGTAAGTTGGGTCTACTGCACGGTGGGGCCAAACAATGCTGCTGGAAGAGGAGGAAAAGAAGGATGACGCCATAATGTAAAATAGTTAAAAGCTTATTAGAGCCATTGAAGGGTGGCCTGATTTCCACTTTGTTTCGGAACACCCTGAGCTCGGCCTTTCAAGTGATTGTGAAGGGGGCAATTCAAATCTCTTTGGGCCCATATGAATGAAGGCCTCTTAAAGCTCTTTTATAAGCCAGCAAATTCCCCACAGGCGTATGCCCTTTAGGTCCATTACTGATTTACCCAGAGCATTCATCTCAAGCCTTCTGCTTCTCACAGACCCATTGTTCTCCCACCGCTACCCCAGCACCTGACAACTCTAGTACCAGGCTTCTCATCGGCTGCTTAAAACGTGTAGGCCCAAAATAATCATACAATTTTGCTATATATATTTTTTTCTTACACCTCCTCACCCATGAGGTAGACAGAGATAGCTTAGCGGTTGGTAGTGTAGATTTTCTTCCTCCTCACCCATGGGGTAGACAGAGATATCTTAGCGGTTGGTAGTGTAGATTTTCTTCCTCCTCACCCATGGGGTAGACAGAGATATCTTAGCGGTTGGTAGTGTAGATTTTCTTCCTCCTCACCCATGGGGTAGACAGAGATAGCTTAGCGGTTGGTAGTGTAGATTTTCTTCCTACTCACCCATGGGGTAGACAGAGATATCTTAGCGGTTGGTAGTGTAGATTTTCTTCCTACTCACCCATGGGGTAGACAGAGATATCTTAGCGGTTGGTAGTGTAGATTTTCTTCCTACTCACCCATGGGGTAGACAGAGATATCTTAGCGGTTGGTAGTGTAGATTTTCTTCCTACTCACCCATGGGGTAGACAGAGATATCTTAGCGGTTGGTAGTGTAGATTTTCTTCCTACTCACCCATAGGGTAGACAGAGATAGCTTAGCGGTTGGTAGTGTAGATTTTCTTCCTACTCACCCATGGGGTAGACAGAGATATCTTAGCGGTTGGTAGTGTAGATTTTCTTCCTCCTCACCCATGGGGTAGACAGAACTAGCTTAGCGGTTGGTAGTGTAGATTTTCTTCCTCCTCACCCATGGGGTAGACAGAACTAGTTTAGCGGTTGGTAGTGTAGATTTTCTTCCTCCTCACCCATGGGGTAGACAGAGATATCTTAGCGGTTGGTAGTGTAGATTTTCTTCCTCCTCACCCATGGGGTAGACAGAGATATCTTAGCGGTTGGTAGTGTAGATTTTCTTCCTCCTCACCCATGGGGTAGACAGAACTAGCTTAGCGGTTGGTAGTGTAGATTTTCTTCCTCCTCACCCATGGGGTAGACAGAGATATCTTAGCGGTTGGTAGTGTAGATTTTCTTCCTCCTCACCCATGGGGTAGACAGAACTAGCTTAGCGGTTGGTAGTGTAGATTTTCTTCCTCCTCACCCATGGGGTAGACAGAACTAGCTTAGCGGTTGGTAGTGTATATTTTCTTCCTCCTCACCCATGGGGTAGACAGAACTAGCTTAGCGGTTGGTAGTGTATATTTTCTTCCTCCTCACCCATGGGGTAGACAGAACTAGCTTAGCGGTTGGTAGTGTATATTTTCTTCCTCCTCACCCATGGGTTCTCTCTCTGGATAGAAAAGAGGGGGAGTTCTCTCTCTGGATAGAAAAGAGGGGAGACTTGATCCCCTTTCTTTATTTTCCTTTGGATAAAGGAGTGAAAAAATTCCAAGTGGGCCCATTGGGTCTGTACTTAGATTAATTAGGCTTTCTTTTAAAGTCTATTCAGACCATCTCTCAAACACGGCTCCAAGTTACATTATGGAAAGCTTTCACAGTCATTTGCATTTGTTTGTGTGTCCCGGGTGAACGTTGAGGAGCACTTGGAGAGAGACAGAAAGAAAACATAACAAAGAGAGAGGGAAAATATTCTGTTAATAGCTTTTTCACTGTTTCTATACTGTTTTCTTTGCCCATTCATGTTAACAGCACTCCAAATAATAAGTGCTTTTGAGAAAAAACAGAAATGCTGTAAAGGGAGAAGTATAAACTAGACCTGTGAATGGTTGGTTGAAATATCGAACACTCAAAGAAATGTGAGAATACGTTTCTGAATGTGTGCATGCATGCAAGCATGCGTGTGCGTGCGTGTTTGAACTCATGCATTATAGTCATATTGAATAACTCATGTTGCTAGTAAAGCACCTGCAGCGCATCCAAAAAGCATCTGAAAATAATTTAAACAAAACACATTTTGAGATTTGTCATTCAATAATATTCTATTGAGTCAATATAATTGTATTTCTTTAGTCTTCTTTTGATCTGCTAGAGGAGGGGAGTGCTCCACTATTTGACTGTGGTATAATTCATTCAAACACCTGTTACAAAACAGTGAAGGTATATAATATTTCACTTAATCTTGAAATACAGCTACTGAAGATATTCTATTATCATACATGTATACAAATGCTGGTAGATAGTAATAACTAATTTGGGATTTTGAAAGTAGAAGCCACGAAAACAAAACAAACCATTGAACTATTTAATGATATTGTGATGGTTGTGTGATGTAGCGACCACATCACATCACTTACTGACGATAAAACAAAACGTCAACCCACATGTTGGTCTTGTTGGGCAGCGCAATTGATGAACTTGAATCACCATGGAGTCCATCTCCATCTGAGTCCATCTCGTGCACACCGCTGAGACTGCACCGGGCACGTGAGACAACGACGGATCAGTCACTCGTCCGAGCGGAGTGAGGGGTCCCGTGCAGCGCTGCAGGCCGAGCGGAAGGACAACAGTGGGGTTGGGGTGCAGGACCAGACTAGAGAGAAAGGACCAGGCTGAGGTCTAGCAAAGCATTGGGCCAGGCAGGGTGTTGGGTAAAGGGATTGGGGCTGTGCAGCCTGGCTTAATACCCAGGAACGATTACGAACACAAAGGACTGGGATGAAGCAGGGTGAATGGTAGCCGTGTGTCCCACATCACATAAGGGTCTTAGGGAGAGGAGGAGAGGCTGGGGGTTGGTTGGATTAACGCCTGAAGAGCAGTGAAAGTGTCTGGGATGGAGAGAGAGAGAGAGAGAGAGAGAGAGAGAGAGAGAGAGAGAGAGATGGAGAAAGAGGGCAGACATTCTTAATTGCATTTATTTTCTTAAATGCAGGCATGGCTCTGTGTAGGATAGATGGAGAATGCACAACAAAGCATTAGTGATATTAAAGCTAATTCTAGATGGGGTGTTACGTGAGGGAAACCCACACTTCCACCATCTCTATATTAAATTATATAGTCAGCACTGTGCACATTTTGCTACATTTTGATTCAGGGTCCTGACCTTCAAAGATATTTAGGACTCTATAGCCAACAGTCTTGGCTGTAATACCCCTCACACCTGCCGAATATGTTGCAAACTGTCCAATTCTTCCAACTTTATTTGTCATAATCTCTGGACGGAACATAGTTGATTGGACTTGGTGAATTTGTGGATTTGTGCACAGTTATTTGCATTGGCCCATAATGGACAGTGTGTAGCACCTGCTTCTCTCTGGCTGGGAGACTCACTCAAGACGAGCTGCATCAATCAGACAGATAGACAGACAGACAGACAGACAGACAGACAGACAGGCAGGCAGGCAGGCAGGCAGGCAGGCAGGCAGGCAGGCAGGCAGGCAGACAGGCGTGATCCAGAGGCCATCTCATTACCCTCTATATTATGCAATGGGATTTCAACACAGAGAGAGAGAGGGGTTTTCTGATCTTTTGGTGAGAAACAGCGTTTTTCATTGAAATGGTTTGAAGTGTTTGTTGTGGAGTAAAGCTTGATCGGTACATAATTATCTTCATAAAGGCAGTACTACTGCTCCCAGAACGGTCTTCATTAAGGCAGTACTACTGCTCCCAGAACGGTCTTCATTAAGGCAGTACTACTTCTCCCAGAACGGTCTTCATTAAGGCAGTACTACTGCTCCCAGAACGGTCTTCATTAAGGCAGTACTACTGCTCCCAGAACGGTCTTCATTAAGGCAGTACTACTGCTCCCAGAACGGTCTTCATTAAGGCAGTACTACTGCTCCCAGAACGGTCTTCATTAAGGCAGTACTACTGCTCCCAGAACGGTCTTCATTAAGGCAGTACTACTGCTCCCAGAACGGTCTTCATTAAGGCAGTACTACTGCTCCCAGAACGGTCTTCATTAAGGCAGTACTACTGCTCCCAGAACGGTCTTCATTAAGGCAGTACTACTGCTCCCAGAACGGTCTTCATTAAGGCAGTACTACTGCTCCCAGAACGGTCTTCATTAAGGCAGTACTACTGCTCCCAGAACGGTTTCTTTACCTCAAGGATACATAGCACAAAGAGGCAAAGGGGTGAATGGAAACAGTGTACTACAGACTTGCAAAACAAGAGGTCGCCTGTGGACATCGAATCTTCCTGGTTCCTCCAGCCCTCTCATGCGTCCAACAACATCTTCCCTGGTTCACCTTTGTGCCTCGCCCTCACCCTCTACAGCTCCTTGGGGAATGGCGCTCATGTGCGTTTGAACTCTGCTTCCCTCTCTCCACAATACAGCCCACCCGAGGCCCCTCTCCATTTCCTTGCAAAGATATAAGCACGTCCACACAGGGGTCACAAGGGGCATCCCAAAGTGGATAACAAAGCTTTGAAAAGCTTCGCCACTTGAAGATCGCCTGACGGAACCCCCTGGCCCAGTCCCCTCCTCCCCCTCCTCACTCACAGAGAGGCTCAAAGTGTTGCCTGTCAGATTGGCCCACCCTCACTCACATCAGGTCCTGTAGCCTGGAGCTGTTTCTGTCCACGTCCAGCTACCAACACAAAGAGAGCCCCTCACTGCAGAACACTCCATAGGCTGCACTCTGCAAGCTCCTCAATACCTAGCCCTCATAACAATAGACATGGTAATGGTGGCTGTAGTCCAAACAGTAATTGTGGATAGTGTGTCGGTCATGAAAAGTACAGTCTTCAGATATGGTCCCCTTATTCTTGGTGGTGTAATAAAATAACCCCCATATCCACCCCTCCCCTCCAGGGTCAGAGAGCGCCTCAACAACTGGCAGTAGTCACGGTTCTGTGACCTCTACTGTTGTGGGGTATCGGGTTACTCTCAGATATTTAGCCCCAGCTTGGCGGCTGCAATACACTTTTTCATTTTAGTTTATTCTTTGTGCTATCCTAATTTCAATATCTAAAATCTTAGTATCTGTATTTGAACCGTTCTGATTGGCTTACACTCTTCCAACAGCACAGATCTACATTGACAAATAGTAATCACATTTAGTGTATTATGAACATTTGTAGATTTTAATTTTCAAATAATTTGTGCCATTAGTCTACCCCATGGGTGATACCAGTTCAACGAGCTTGTGTATCTCTTATGATCTGCATCTGTTTGATACAAATGAATTCAAATAAATTATCTTTGTTTGTCCCAAAATGTCCCAGCTGATGACAAGTAGCCTCTCAGTCCCACCTGCAGTCCAGGAGAGAACAGGCGCCAGACCTCCTTCCCCTGTCCTCGTGTCCTAATGTCACCCACTCCGTCCGTCCCCACTCCGTCCGTCCCCACTCCGTCCGTTCCCACTCCGTCCGTCCCCACTCCGTCCGTTCCCACTCCGTCCGTTCCCACTCCGTCCGTCCCCACTCCGTCCGTCCCCACTCCGTCCGTTCCCACTCCGTCCGTTCCCACTCCGTCCGTCCCCACTCCGTCCGTCCCCACTCCGTCCGTCCCCACTCCGTCCGTCCCCACTCCGTCCGTTCCCACTCCGTCCGTTCCCACTCCGTCCGTCCCCACTCCGTCCGTCCCCACTCCGTCCGTCCCCACTCCGTCCGTTCCCACTCCGTCCGTCCCCACTCCGTCCGTCCCCACTCCGTCCGTTCCCACTCCGTCCGTCCCCACTCCGTCCGTTCCCACTCCGTCCGTCCCCACTCCGTCCGTCCCCACTCCGTCCGTCCCCACTCCGTCCGTTCCCACTCCGTCCGTCCCCACTCCGTCCGTCCCCACTCCGTCCGTTCCCACTCCGTCCGTCCCCACTCCGTCCGTCCCCACTCCGTCCGTCCCCACTCCGTCCGTTCCCACTCCGTCCGTCCCCACTCCGTCCGTCCCCACTCCGTCCGTTCCCACTCCGTCCGTCCCCACTCCGTCCATTCCCACTCCGTCCGTCCCCACTCTGTCCATCCCCACTCCGTCCGTTCCCACTCCGTCCGTCCCCACTCCGTCCGTTCCCACTCCGTCCGTCCCCACTCCGTCCGTCCCCACTCCGTCCATTCCCACTCCGTCCGTCCCCACTCCGTCCGTCCCCACTCCGTCCGTCCCCACTCCGTCCGTCCCCACTCCGTCCGTCCCCACTCCGTCCGTTCCCACTCCGTCCGTCCCCACTCCCCCACCTTGGGGACTTTGTATCACCTGTAGCGGTAACTTGTAAACCCCACTCATCTGCTCTCTCGGTCCATCTTTGAGTTTAGGGGGCCCCCCACTGCGCACACAGGACAGAACAAGGGTGGACTGAGATGGGATGGGGGGGGGGGAGGGGGGGGTGCAGAAGTGTGCCGCCTGGCAGCCAAAAGCCTCCCTGAAAGAGCCAAGCAGGAGATCAATGCAAGCCCCCTGAAAATCCTGTTAGCCCTCAAAAGGCACTTGTTGCCTTGGCTTAGACCTCTGGCTCTGACTGGCCCGGCCCGGCCTGCCCTGGGCTACTCTTTGTGCACCTCGTCTTTTCCTTAGATTTGATCACATTAGTCCCAGAGTAAGCTGGAAATCGGCAATAATTAAGAGTTCTGTGATGTTGGCAAGACGGAGGGGGGCGGGGGCTGCATGGGGGGGTGGGGAGAGGGTGGTGGGGTATCTGGTCAAATAGGGGAGACATTTAGTTCGTTCTTGATGCTTCAAAAAAATGAGAGTTTATTGAGGCAGCGCGTGAAAGTTAATCTGGAAGATTCCTTTGGTGGGATTCAATACATCTGGAGAAAGAAAGAAAGAAAGATAGTAGGATTAGATAGATTAGATAGATTAGATAGATAGATAGATAGATAGATAGATAGATAGATAGATAGATAGATAGATAGATAGATAGATAGATAGATAGATAGATAGATAGATAGATAGATAGATAGATAGATAGATAGATAGATAGATAGATAGATAGATAGATAGATAAACAGTGAGACAGAGAGAAAAATGAAATTCGGAAAAATAATGAAACAAAACATTGAACATACTAATATCACTAATGATAATAACAATGTAACAGTAATAACATTTTAAAAAGTACTCCCATCCTTGATAAGAATCCTTGAAAACATTAGTCATTTTCCCCAGTCCCCAATGATTTTAAATGTAGCCTTTCTATTCTATGCATATTAAAGAGACTGGGGGAAACAAGGACCTGGAGAGCAAGGCATCGTTGTGGGCTATGTGTCACGCTTCAGCTGTCACAAACTGACATTCCAACTCTCTAGAGTACGCCAGATAAATGATCAACTAGCCCTATTGACCAATCACTGCTCTCGCTTTGTTTATTCGTGGACGCATGAGCTGCAGCGGCCCACTCCAACACTTGACGTAGTGCTTCTCTGGCAGATCCACAGATCCTCCAGCTTCCTGTTTCTCATTATCAGAGGACCAGAGGAGATCATTGATCACTGACTCCAGTGGTGCTTTGGTCTGACATTGATCTAGCAGCAGTAGCAGCAGTGGTGGGTTGGTTTAAGTAGGGCCACTGGGCATCCATCATGGTCCATCATGACTCCTGAGGACCTGTCAGTGGGCTGAGGCAGCAGATAGGCTTTCACTATCAGCCTGACAATAGAATGATTAACAAACTGACTAATATCCCCAGCCAGGCCAGGCAGGACTCTCCTCTTTCACAGTGAAATACAGTAGGAGGGAACAGAGAGGGGGGGTGGAGGATGTCGATCCGGCAGGGGGAAATGACCTGGAAGATTAAGTGTCATCTTTCTATGCCATCCAGATTCCAGACTCACATTTTTAAGATGTTCCTAAATTGTGCTTTATTAGTGAACAAGTAGAGTTCAAAAGGTGCTCGCACTCAAACCATGAAACGGAATAACCCAAGAAAAAAATATATATATATACTTAATTGAATCCATGCTGGAAAGAATACAAAGGGTGACATTACTGAATAAGGTTTGGTTTGTGTCTGTTGACGTAGTTCTTGTCAGAACTCAAAAGAACATGTCCTGCCATGATGAACCTGGAACTGAACTGGATACAATAGCTGGCACAACTACATGTGTGTATCTTGGTGACATCATTACAAAGACTAGAAATGTTGTACGTACTAAAAGGAGAGAGATCCATTCTATTATAAGTGTCCATTATAATGAGTGTCATAAACACTTTCACAGGGGTCACAATCAGGGCTTTAAAGTGCGGCCATTTTGGTCGCATATGCTCCTAGATATTTTGCTGTGCGACCTGACCGGATTCTAAGGACACTTCTAACGTTTTATAACGGTTGTGAAAAGAGCGGTTGAATTTTTTTTAATAGGGCATCAGATTTTTAGACATGGTCTGTAAAAAGGTCATTGCATTATGTGGATATTTTGTGATCAGTAACAATGATCAACTATAAATAATTATGTCAAATATCTTGACAAGGCATGAGAGGTCATGAACTTACAAACAACACTTCCTAGATTGAAGAATACAAAAGATAAACGCATGTGCTACGCTCACCTTATCTGCTAGCTGTAGGCTAAATTAGAAATCCTAGCTAGCAGTCGACACAAAACTATACATCTTTGAGGATATGTTCAAAATAACACTTATTTTGTTTGAAATGGTCTAAGATGTGTTTGTAAAAGGTGGACTACCATGGAGGCTATAGGCTAGCTAGCAGGCTGTGAGGCTATAGGCTAGCTAGGAGACTGTGAGGCTGTAGGCTAGCTAGCAGGCTGTGAGGCTATAGGCTAGCTAGCAGGCTGTGAGGCTATAGGCTAGCTAGCAGGCTGTGAGGCTATAGGCTAGCTAGGAGACTGTGAGGCTACTCTAGCTAGGAGACTGTGAGGCTATAGGCTAGCTAGGAGACTGTGAGGCTGTAGGCTAGCTAGCAGGCTGTGAGGCTATAGGCTAGCTAGGAGACTGTGAGGCTACTCTAGCTAGGAGACTGTGAGGCTATAGGCTAGCTAGGAGACTGTGAGGCTATAGGCTAGCTAGCAGGCTGTGAGGCTATAGGCTAGCTAGGAGACTGTGAGGCTACTCTAGCTAGGAGACTGTGAGGCTATAGGCTAGCTAGGAGACTGTGAGGCTATAGGCTAGCTAGGAGAGTGTGAGGCTAGGAGACTGTGAGGCTATAGGCTAGCTAGGAGAGTGTGAGGCTATAGGCTAGCTAGGAGAGTGTGAGGCTATAGGCTAGCTAGGAGAGTGTGAGGCTATAGGCTAGCTAGCAGGCTGTGAGCAGTAGCCTAGCTGTGAGAGGCAGCCACAGCAACCAATTATTTCCTGCCTCAATAAATATTAATGCTTACCCCACTCTATGGCCAAGAGGTGTTCACTGCTCACTAATTGGACTGCCAAAAAAATTGAATAGAGGAGGGACAACGTTTCCTGTGAGGCCAACAGCCATTCATTAAAGATGTCCTATTCCTCTAAGGTAACCTGACCTGAGTGCACTATTAGCCCAGAGTGCCTGGCCCCTTCTTAAGAGTTGGCCACTGTGGTGCCACCTTCAAACCCATTCTATTGTCCCTAACTCAGAGGCAAAGATTATGTGGTCCGGTTAAAAACAAGGGAAAAGACCCCACTCCAAACCACTCCTCCCTGTGAAAACTCCCTTAAATGGTCTCTATACAGTGGGTATGGTTTTACACATTAGGGAGCACTTGACTAACCCTTCAGGTTGCTCCGGTCACCTGGTGTCTTTGCCACCCAGCAGGACTTTAATCTTTTGTTGCCGAGAGGGGAACGGGGAATAATGGGCAGTGGGTCTACCATGCAGCTGGTATAGACGGCATGTCTGTTCCCAAACCTCCCTACACCCCCAGATTCCCTGCCAGTTGTACCCCAGTAACCCCATGTTCCCACCAACACCATACCAACCCCCCCCCAACCCCCCCCCCCCCCCCCCCCAAAAAAAGAAGCTTTTCGTCTTCCCTAGGAGAATTATACGTGAGAGTATACAAAATGAAAGTGAACAATGTTTTTATTGGTGAGATACCACCACCACCAACACCTCCACCACCACCAACACCTCCACCACCACCAACAACAACAACAGAAACGACATCGTGCAAGGTACCTGTTCTTTCAAGGTACCTGTTCTTTCAAGGTATCTGTCTTTCAAGGTACCTGTCCTTTCAAGGTACCTGTCCTTTCAAGGTACCTATTCTTTCAAGGTACCTGTTCTTTCAAGGTACTTGTTCTTTCAAGGTACCCTGTTCTTTCAAGGTATCTGTCTTTCAAGGTACCTGTCCTTTCAAGGTACCTGTTCTTTCAAGGTACTTGTTCTTTCAAGGTACCCTGTTCTTTCAAGGTATCTGTCTTTCAAGGTACCTGTCCTTTCAAGGTACCTGTTCTTTCAAGGTGCTTGTTCTTTCAAGGTACCTGTTCTTTCAAGGTACTTGTTCTTTCAAGGTACCCTGTTCTTTCAAGGTATCTGTCTTTCAAGGTACCTGTCCTTTCAAGGTACCTGTTCTTTCAAGGTGCTTGTTCTTTCAAGGTACCCTGTTCTTTCAAGGTATCTGTCTTTCAAGGTACCTGTCCTTTCAAGGTACCTGTTCTTTCAAGGTGCTTGTTCTTTCAAGGTACCCTGTTCTTTCAAGGTATCTGTCTTTCAAGGTACCTGTCCTTTCAAGGTACCTGTTCTTTCAAGGTGCTTGTTCTTTCAAGGTACCCTGTTCTTTCAAGGTATCTGTTCTTTCAAGGTACTTGTTCTTTCAAGGTACCCTGTTCTTTCAAGGTATCTGTCTTTCAAGGTACCTGTCCTTTCAAGGTACCTGTTCTTTCAAGGTGCTTGTTCTTTCAAGGTACCCTGTTCTTTCAATGTATCTGTCTTTCAAGGTACCTGTCCTTTCAAGGTACCTGTTCTTTCAAGGTGCTTGTTCTTTCAAGGTACCCTGTTCTTTCAAGGTATCTGTCTTTCAAGGTACCTGTCCTTTCAAGGTACCTGTTCTTTCAAGGTGCTTGTTCTTTCAAGGTACCCTGTCCTTTCAAGGTGCCCTGTCCTTTCAAGGTGCCTGTCCTTTCAAGGTACCCTGTCCTTTCAAGGTACCTGTTCTTTCAAGGTGCTTGTTCTTTCAAGGTACCCTGTTCTTTCAAGGTATCTGTCTTTCAAGGTACCTGTCCTTTCAAGGTACCTGTTCTTTCAAGGTGCTTGTTCTTTCAAGGTACCCTGTTCTTTCAAGGTATCTGTTCTTTCAAGGTACTTGTTCTTTCAAGGTACCCTGTTCTTTCAAGGTATCTGTCTTTCAAGGTACCTGTCCTTTCAAGGTACCTGTTCTTTCAAGGTGCTTGTTCTTTCAAGGTACCCTGTTCTTTCAAGGTATCTGTCTTTCAAGGTACCTGTCCTTTCAAGGTACCTGTTCTTTCAAGGTGCTTGTTCTTTCAAGGTACCCTGTTCTTTCAAGGTATCTGTCTTTCAAGGTACCTGTCCTTTCAAGGTACCTGTTCTTTCAAGGTGCTTGTTCTTTCAAGGTACCCTGTCCTTTCAAGGTGCCCTGTCCTTTCAAGGTGCCCTGTCCTTTCAAGGTGCCTGTCCTTTCGGTCGGGATAACAACAAACTTTGGGAACTAGCCACGTTGGCTAAATTCACCAGAACCATCAGTTTGACGGACGTCATGTGGGTGACTCACACCACTGCTCAGCGATGTGTGAGATCCGTCTGAGGTATACAGACTGCGTGGAACACTTTTTTTTTATTGGATAAGTGGAGTGCCTTTGTGCCTGTGAGCTGTAAGATAGCCTGTTGGGTTCTTAATCACTCACTCTTCTGAGGCTATGAGGTTAGCAGCGTTCAGGGGGCCGAGGATAAAGGAGCCGAAGGAGAATTGAATGAGCTGTTGCTGTAGGCCTCATTGTCCTGCCGCTGGGGACTTGGGGAAGCAAGGTAAACAAATGGACAACAAAAGGCGGTGCTTCACAGTGAAGCAGGCTCTGTGGGGGGGCTCCCTCTGAGAACAGGAGAGGAGAACGTGACCGACCGACCGCGGTCCCCCCGTGGTTCGGTCCCCCCTGTGCCTATTAGCTATGCACCACCGTCACCTATACCCAGACACCCACACTACTCCACTGTTAGGCACGAGAGGCCAAGAGAGGCCACGGAGTGGTGGCGGTCCAAAGCATGTCACACTTACCCTTACACCACAGGCACTTTGAAAGGACAACTTTGAAAAGATTATGATAATAGAGTAGCCTGGTTTGAACCAGTTTTTTTGAAGAGTTTTTTCCTCTAAAGGCAGAATTGGTTTAGTGAAATTACATATCTGTGAAATGCAGGTCCCTACTTGAAAATACTTTAAAATGCTGATAAGGAACGATGGACATTTTAGGCAATCTCGATCTGTAGCCTATAAGGTTCCTTAGTATTCAGAGAACGGATGACTTTGACAAATACTTTTGCATACCAATTGGTGTCCAGTCAACCATATATTTTATTCAGATTTTTACCTCAGAATTAGAATCGGTGCATCATTACTAACGAATGCAAATTTTTAAAATCTTATATCGTATGTTGGCAATCATGTTGGGGTCGCGTTCTCTTCTCCTGTTCTCAGTGGGAGCCCCCCCCCACAGAGTCTGCTTCACTGTGAAGAACCGCCTTTTGTTGTCCATTAAGGTTGTATTCTCTCATGATGTAAATGTTGCATATGTTGATAAAAAAAAGTATGTTCATTGCATGGATATAGTGGCAATCAGGTTATTCTGTGCAGGTAGGTGATAGGCTATATAGTCTAAATAAGATTTAGATATCTAGGGAGATTTCTAAGCTAGTTATTTTCTACTTAACCACTCAAGCAAGTCATTGAGAAGTTGAAATGAGAATAGAAAGACAGTCAAGGAGAGAAGCGAAACATCGGTATGATGGCGCAGGATGCCATTTTTTAGGTCATATAAAGCCCTCCCCAGATGGCAGTGGAGAATTCTCTTCAAAAGGCTTTACATTTTTTTTTACAAAGCTATTTAATTGAGAACAAACTGTCATTGAATGAGAGGAGACCATGAAGAGACCGTGACCGTGGGCTGAGGTGGGACGCAGTCTTCTTCTTCTGCTGCTTCACGCTACGCTCAGGGCAACAGACAGACAGACGGGGTAACAAGGCGGGGTAGGGCTGCGGTGTACGGCCCCAGTGGGCCCTAGTCTATGTGGTCCCTGGTCTCCTCCATCCCTCTGAGTGACAGGAGAGGCCCCATAGCTAACAGGCCCGGACAATACCCTTTCACTGGCCTTCACAGCAGATACAGTCCAAATGCATCCGACTGTTAAGTGTGAAGAAGGGAGAAGCTACATTTACAGAAACTCGGTTTGAGGTTTTCAACAGTCTGTAGAATCAGTAGAAGTTGATCTCTGGTGTGCAGACCGTTGGATCCCAACATAACATTAGATGGTGATTATCAGACCGGTGGATCACAACATAGCATTAGATGGTGATTATCAGACCGGTGGATCACAACATAGCATTAGATGGTGATTATCAGACCGGTGGATCACAACATAGCATTAGATGGTGATTATCAGACCGGTGGATCACAACATAGCATTAGATGGTGAATATTATAAACAGGGTGGTTCGAGCCCTGAATGCTGATTGGCTGACAGCCGTGGTATATCAGACCGTATACCACGGGTATGACAAAACATTTATTTTTACTGCTCTAATTACGTTGGTAACCAGTTTATAATAGTAATAAGGCACCTCTGGGGTTTGTGGTATATGGCCAATATACCACGGCTAAGGGTTGTATCCAGGCATTCCGCATTGCGTCGTGCTTAAGAACAGCCCTTAGCCGTGGTATATTGGCCATATACCACACCCCCTCGGGCCTTATTGCTTAATTAGACCATTGGGTCACAGCATTAGACGGTGATTATCAGACCGTTGGGTCACAACATAGCATTAGATGGTGATTATCGGATGTTACAATAAGACTGCCGTTTGAATTGTTTGCAAATGCAGTCATGCAACGTTTAGTTTCCTTCAGAGCAGCAGAGAATTTGCTCAAGGTTGAATCATTCATTCCAAATGGATCAAATGTGTGTCTGTGTAGTTACATAGGTATAGAGGCAATGTAGGTATGCAACCAAACGTAGGTATGCAACCAAACGTAGGTATGTAACCAAACGTAGGTATGCAACCAAACGTAGGTATGTAACCAAACGTAGGTATGCAACCAAACGTAGGTATGCAACCAAATGTAGGTATGCAACCAAACGTAGGTATGTAACCAAACGTAGGTATGCAACCAAACGTAGGTATGCAACCAAACGTAGGTATGTAACCAAACGTAGGTATGTAACCAAACGTTGGTATGCAACCAAACGTAGGTATGTAACCAAACGTAGGTATGCAACCAAATGTAGGTATGCAACCAAACGTAGGTATGTAACCAAACGTAGGTATGCAACCAAATGTAGGTATGCAACCAAACGTAGGTATGTAACCAAACGTAGGTATGCAACCAAACGTAGGTATGCAACCAAACGTAGGTATGCAACCAAACGTAGGTATGTAACCAAACGTAGGTATGTAACCAAACGTAGGTATGCAACCAAACGTAGGTATGCAACCAAACGTAGGTATGCAACCAAACGTTGGTATGCAACCAAACGTAGGTATGTAACCAAACGTAGGTATGCAACCAAACGTAGGTATGCAACCAAATGTAGGTATGCAACCAAATGTAGGTATGCAACCAAATGTAGGTATGCAACCAAACGTAGGTATGCAACCAAACGTAGGTATGTAACCAAACGTAGGTATGTAACCAAATTTTGGTATGTAACCAAACGTAGGTATGTAACCAAACGTAGGTATGCAACCAAACGTAGGTATGCAACCAAACGTTGGTATGCAACCAAACGTAGGTATGTAACCAAACGTAGGTATGCAACCAAACGTAGGTATGCAACCAAACGTAGGTATGCAACCAAATGTAGGTATGCAACCAAATGTAGGTATGCAACCAAACGTAGGTATGCAACCAAACGTAGGTATGTAACCAAACGTAGGTATGTAACCAAATGTTGGTATGTAACCAAACGTAGGTATGTAACCAAACGTAGGTATGTAACCAAACGTAGGTGTTACCAACTGTGATAGAGTCATATTTGAACATAGAGTCAACAACCTGTTTATGTAACTAACAATAGAGGCCCTCACACTTTGTGGGTGGATTCAAGCAAAACTACACCATGTGATTATTTGTATTTCATATCATGTGAACACTTAATCTTCAAAGTCGTTTATGCCATCAGCTCATTAGAACAGAAGGCAGAATCAATACAGCATCAAAAAAGACAAAACCAGATTTCACTGCAGGTTATTATTTGCAAAACAAAGTGTCCTATTTTTCTTTTTAAAACTAGTCTTCGTTGGACGGTCAAACCAGAAAGCGTAGATTATAAATTCCCACATCAACAAAGATGAATGCTCATTGTAAAGTGGACAATAACGACTCGCGAGAGGAACACTGGATTCGCTCATCTCATTGCACCACTTTGGGACGATAGACAAAAGCCTAAAAACAGAGAGTGCCGTGAGTGATAGAACCAAAGCAGCTACTCCAAGTTAAGAACAGCTCATAGGATTCTGTCCCATCTCAATACACCATCAATCATTTCAGATCTGGAGTCAAAAAAAAGAAACGCAAATGTTGGTCAAACTCATCAATCACGATCCAGGCTTTTTGGGGCTATTTTTTTTGTGTAATTGTGAACACTTTATGTGGGGTATCAATCCACTCAGTCCTATATAGTGTTTTACATGAGAATGTATATATTTTTTTATCAGATAGTGGTCGAAAGAGGAAAACAATGGTACAGATGTGGTTCAATGCATTGGCACTTTGCATGAGTCACTATTTCTTCAAAAATAATTGAAATTGTAAAAAACGTTTGGTGTTGTTTACACCTGTATTTGTTTGATTTACAACTGCACATCACCCACATTTATTTAATTTGTTTACTGAAATTAAAGATTTTTCACTTCATTGTTCGAAAATGGCCTGGACTAAATTATTCAAAATTCTAATTAATTTGGTTGGAGGTAATGATTCTCGTTTATTGTGTAATTTATCTCACCTGTGGTAAGCTGCAGGTGCCTATATGTGAAAATAGCCAGTCAACCTGTTTTGAAAAGAAAACACAGAACATTACGCTCCATTGTACAGAGTGCCAATATATTTGACTGCCTCTGTATGACATTGGGACATGACATGACGGCAGGTTGTGAATGCTACATATGAGCTTTATCTAGTCTGTAGTATGTAGTTGTCATGGAGACAAGCGGTCAGCTGCATGCAGGGGAGGTTCCATGGAATCCTTTGGCCAAGTGTCACTTGTTTCAAGCAGTGGCGGTCGGTGACGTTTAAGATGAGGGAGGACGATAATTTTTTTTATGGGCATGGCCTTATTTCTATTTCAGCATATTGGATGACTCTCATTCATTTTCCATTCACCCAGCTCAATGTAACATCGATCGGTTTAGGCTACTACATGATACACCAATATTCCCTATACCCATCATGAGGTTGCTACAACCTAGCCTATAAAAGAAAGTTTCCAACGTAGGTGCACAGGTCGAGAGAAATATTTGAGTAATCAAGGGGTGTGCTCGTAAATTCACTCTGGCTATCTACTCCGATTTCAAAGCACTCTAGTCTGTGTGCCAGAGCGCAGAATAACTGATGCATTTATGAATGCGCAAAACACCCGTTGAATATGAAAGATGTCAGTAAACGTTGGCAAAAAAAACATAATTACATTGTTGCCAGCAGCACAGTTACAGTCACTAACGCTCTAGATAACATGAAAACAGCCTAACCAGCTCTGCTAGGGCGAGTAAAATGGTCAGAGTGAGGTGTTCAACTATTGTCTTTCTCTCTCTTTGAGTCAACTACTCACCACATTGTATGCACTGCAGTGCTAGCTAGCTGTAGCTTATGCTTTCAGTACTAGATTCATTCTCTGATCCTTTGATTGGGTGGACAACATGTCAGTTCATGCTGCAAGAGCTCTGATAGGTTGGAGGACATCCTCCGGAAGTAGTCATTGGAATTACTGTGTAAGTCTATGGAAGGGGGTGAGAACCATGAGGCTCCTAGGTTTTGTATTGAAGTCAATGTACCCAGAGGAGGACGGAAGCTAGCTGTCCTCCGGCTACACCATGGTGCTGCCCTACAGAGTGCTGTTGAGGCTACTGTAGACCTTCATTGCAAAACAGTGTGTTTTAATCAACTATTTGGTTATGTGAATATATTTAGTATAGTTCTATCTAAAAAGGATAACTTATTTAATGTTTCACTATTTTTATTTTTATGAAATTATCTGAGGATTGTCCTTCCCTTCCTCCTCTGAGGAGCCTCCACTGTTTCACAGCCATGTATTTTATGTTGTTTTGTATAAACAGCGGCATCACGCAGCACCTTTATCGTGCACGTTGCGCATAGCGCTGATTATTCCTCCCTTCCAAAGTCCCTCCATCTGTCCCTGTTTATCTGGCCTGGGCCTCTTTCCTCCCCCCCCTTGACAGAGCCTTCACCTAGCAGGGGGGCATTGGCCTCACACCCACCCTCTGATTGAGCCCCTCCACACCAAAACTACTCTTCTATAGCTTTTTGATAGGCTTTCAATCCCCACGCCACTGACAAGGTTTTTCTTTGGGAGGAGTAGGAGTTGTGGCTTTTTCAGTGTTGGGGCGAGGGGATTACTGTGGAGATTTAGGGAGGGGGGTGGGGGGGGGTGCAGAGGTGATTTTTGGGGGGGAGGGAGGGAGGAGGGATAGAGGGAGGGTGGAAAGTAAAAACTAGAGCAGATGGGTCTGATTGTACTCTCTAGGAGCGAGACATCTGCAGGAGAAGCATACTGGTGGTCTGAGCTCAGGCAATTAAGAGAGGAAGGGGGAGAGAAAAAAAAGGAGGAGGAGAGGAGAAGACAGTCTTGCATAGAGATGAAGTGAGGCTCACATTACAATGAGGAGCGTGACAATAGTGGGAGCCGGTGAGGAGGACGAGGACTCAGCTGGGGGGAGAAGATTAATGTACGAGAGAGAGAGAGAGCGAGAGAGAGAGAGCGAGAGAGAGAGAGAGAGAGAGAGAGAGAGAGAGAGAGAGAGAGAGAGAGAGAGAGAGAGAGAGAGAGAGAGAGAGAGAGAGAGAGAGAGAGAGAGAGAGAGAGAGAGAGAGAGAGAGAGAGAGAGAGAGAGAGAGAGAGAGAGAGAGAGAGAGAGAGAGCGAGCGAGCGAGAGAGAGAGAAGCAGCTAGCAACACAACACTCTGGGCAGCCTAAAGGAAGGGCTGGGCCTTTAGGGGAGGTTTCAGTCTAGATTCATAAAGCCTAAAGGAGGGGCTGATTGGTTCTGTATGGGGTTTCAGTCTAGATTCATAAAGCCTAAAGGAGGGGCTGATTGGTTCTGTATGGGGTTTCAGTCTAGATTCATAAAGCCTAAAGGAGGGGCTGATTGGTTCTGTATGGGGTTTCAGTCTAGATTCATAAAGCCTAAAGGAGGGGCTGATTGGTTCTGTATGGGGTTTCAGTCTAGATTCATAAAGCCTAAAGGAGGGGCTGATTGGTTCTGTATGGGGTTTCAGTCTAGATTCATAAAGCCTAAAGGAGGGGCTGATTGGTTCTGTATGGGGTTTCAGTCTAGATTAATAAAGCCTAAAGGACGGGCTGATTGGTTCTGTATGGGGTTTCAGTCTAGATTCATAAAGCCTAAAGGAGGGGCTGATTGGTTCTGTATGGGGTTTCAGTCTAGATTCATAAAGCCTAAAGGAGGGGCTGATTGGTTCTGTATGGGGTTTCAGTCTAGATTCATAAAGCCTAAAGGAGGGGCTGATTGGTTCTGTATGGGGTTTCAGTCTAGATTCATAAAGCCTAAAGGAGGGGCTGATTGGTTCTGTATGGGGTTTCAGTCTAGATTCATAAAGCCTAAAGGAGGGGCTGATTGGTTCTGTATGGGGTTTCAGTCTAGATTCATAAAGCCTAAAGGAGGGGCTGATTGGTTCTGTATGGGGTTTCAGTCTAGATTCATAAAGCCTAAAGGAGGGGCTGATTGGTTCTGTATGGGGTTTCAGTCTAGATTCATAAAGCCTAAAGGAGGGGCTGATTGGTTCTGTATGGGGTTTCAGTCTAGATTCATAAAGCCTAAAGGAGGGGCTGATTGGTTCTGTATGGGGTTTCAGTCTAGAGTTATAAAGTGTTTCCCTTTGTTTCCTTCTCTCTCTTCTCCATTTGAAACCAGAGGTCAGAGGTCCGTTCAGTGTCGTGGATGTAATGTGGAGCTGCATTTATTTATTTTTTGGTTCCCCCCTCTCTGTTCTGTTTCAGAAAAGTGAGGTGACAAAGCGTGGTCATCCCTGGGATTATTCCCTTTAACCTCGGCTTAATTTACTGATCTGGTGCTGGGGGACATGTGGGGCAGGAGAAGAATGCAGGTATGGTGTTTCCAGGCCGGGACAGCCAGGCCTCTCCAGGGATGCATGTGTGCAACAATGCAACTCACAGCGCAGATTTGCATAACTCTATGCTAATCAACACAATCCCGGGTTGTTTCAGATAATTGGGGCTGCTAACTGTAATGCAATTGTTTGCCTCTCCTTTTGCACTATGCAAACTAGCGACCAATTATTCTACACTAATTATCCTATGGGGAGACTGGGGGTAATATTTCCAGATTAGTCTACATGGGTGAGTATCCAAGATGTGTTTTGTTAGAGATTTAGGAATAAGGAGAATCATTCGTGTTACAAAAACAGGGTAACCACTTACATTGCATTGAACTAATGCGTTTTTTTTGCAATATGAACTGAAACCAAATACACTATATATACAAAAGCATGTGGACACCCCTTCAAATGAGTGGATTCGGCTATTTCAGCCACATCCGTTGCAGACAGGTGTATAAAATCGAGCACACAGTCATGCAATCTCCATAGACAAACATTGGCAGTAGAATAGCCTTACTGAAGAGCTCAGTGACTTTCAACATGGCACCATCATAGGATGCCTCCTTTCCGACAAGTCAGTTTGTCAGATTTCTGCCCTGCTAGAGCTGCCCTGGTCAACTGTAAGTGCTGTTATTGTGAAGTGGAAACTTCTAGGAGCAACAACGGCTCAGCCGCAAAGTGGTAGGCCACACAAGCTCACAGAACAGGACCACTGAGTGCTGAAGCGCGTAGCGTGTAAAAATCGTCTGTCCTTGGTTGCAACACTCACTACTGAGTTCCAAACTGCCTCTGGAAGCAACGGCGCAATGCCAAGCGTTGGCTGGAGTGGTGTAAAGCTCACCGCCATTGGACTCTGGAGCAATGGAAACACATTCTCTGGAATGATGAATCACGCTTCACCATCTGGCAGTCCGACAGACGATTCTGGGTTTGGCGGATGCCAGAAGAACGCTACCTGCCCCAATGCATAATGCCAACTGTAAAGTTTGATTGAGGAGGAATAATGGTCTGGGGCTGTTTTTCATGGTTTCAGGCTAGGCCCCTTAGTTCCAGTGAAGGGAAATCTTAACGCTACAGCATACAATGACATTGTAGCAACAGTTTGGGAACGACCTTTGCTGTTTCAGCATGACAACGCCCCCGTGCACAAAGCGAGGTCCATACAGCAATGGTTTGTCGAGATCGGTGTGGAAGAACTTGACTGGCCTGCACAGATCCATGACCCCATCGAACACCTTTGGGATGAATTGGAACGTCGACTGCGAGCCAGGCCTAATCGCCCAACATCAGTGCCCGACCTCACTAATGTTATTGTGGCTGAATCTCAGCAATGTTCCAACATCTAGTGGAAAGCCTTCCCAGAAGAGTGGAGGCTGTTATAGCAGCAAAGGGGAGACCAACTCCATATTAATGCCCATGATTTTGGAATGAGATGTTCGACCAGCTGGTGTCCACATACTTTTGGTCATGTAGTGTACCTATGGCTGAAAGTTATGATGCTCACATAATCAAATTTCTGTTCTACTTTAACGACCATGTGTGACAATACAAAATATGT
The DNA here is from genome assembly GCF_964263955.1 of Coregonus lavaretus. Lineage (NCBI taxonomy): Eukaryota > Metazoa > Chordata > Actinopteri > Salmoniformes > Salmonidae > Coregonus > Coregonus lavaretus. The sequence continues at coordinate 36,446,969 of NC_140019.1, read as the reverse complement.
CATCAATCAATCAAATGTATCTATGCAGTCCCTAATTGGCCGAGCCAACGGACAAGTAGTAGTTGTCTGAACGATTCCTCGTTTCTGAGCAAAATACTGCAGGAGAAGAGTCTCCCTATTGTCCCAGAGAGCCTCATCAATACACCCAGAGAGCCTCATCAATACACCCAGAGAGCCTCATCAATACACCCAGAGAGCCTCATCAATACACCCAGAGAGCCCTCAGAAATGCATTCTCATCAATAGACACAGAGAGCCCTCAGAAATGCATCCTCATCAATAGACACAGAGAGCCTCATCAATAGACACAGAGAGCCCTCAGAAATGCATCCTCATCAATACACCCAGAGAGCCTCATCAATAGACACAGAGAGCCCTCAGAAATGCAGCCTCATCAATAGACTGAGACACTGGATCCCTCGCTCTGCACTAATCTGGTGGGGTCTTCACCTTCTCAAGCACATCTCTCCCATCCCCAATGGGGCCAGCCAGCCAGACAGACACCTCTCAAGTGTGAGACACACTACTAAACTGGAGTCAAAAGGGTGTGAGGCTGGTCCCCCATCCCACTCAAAGCACTCACTGACAACTCCAAAGAAGAGACCAAGGTCAGTTCAGTTCACAGAGCCGCTCTGGTCCTTACAGCTATCTATGGTCTTAATGAATCCTTACGGGATCCATTCACAGAGCCACTCTGGTCCTTATAGCTATCTATGGACTTAATTAATCCTTGTGGGATCCATTCACAGAGCCACTCTCCTAGTCAGTCAGAATTAACAAGCTCTGTCTCTCTGTTTGCTCATCAGGGAGGTTCCCAAAGTTCCAGAGGCCTTTATTCTAGTTCTGGAGGTCCTGTATTGTAATTCAGGTGGTCCTGTATTGTAGTTCTGGAGGTCCTGTATTGTAGTTCCAGAGGCCTGCATTGTAGTTCTGGAGGTCCTATATTGTAGTTCTGGAGGTTCTGTATTGTAGTTCTCGAGATATTGTAGTTCTGGAGGTCCTGTATTGTAGTTCTGGAGGTTCTGTATTGTAGTTCTGGAGGTCCTGTATTGTAGTTCTGGAGTACCCTCTATTGTGGATCCAGAGGCCCTATATTGTGGATTCAGAGGCCCTAGTTGTATTGTGTATCATCAACCAACCGTTGACCATTTCAACACGGACCTCTGAGGAGATAATACGAAGGACAAACATGGGAAAGAAAGAAGAGCTTGATTTGAAATGAAGAACTCTTAACAAGATCAGGCTGGGTGTGTTTACCAGTATACTGTGTTAGGAAGGGATCCTGAAATAAAGAAAAACTGGATTTGAAATGAAGAACAAGATCAGGCTACTCCATGGAGCTTGGGTGCATCACAAGTATACTGTGTTAAAAAGGTAGTCTGAAAAAAAACTTTAGGAACAAAGATATACTTGATGACCAAAGAGTTTGAACAATTACAGTGTACGAGAGCAACTTGCTCACTGATTTAACACTTCATGGGAGGTAAAATCTATGGATGGCCTGATTTTACACCGACTGTTTATTCTTTCTATAAAAGTCTACTATACAGGTCTTAGACATTTCAGATTGTAAAATGTTCAATCTGGGATCAATGCTTATGATATCAACCAGAACATATCCTTGGTTGGTAATCCATTCACGTCCATGCAAGACTCTTAGAATCAAGCAATGGTTGTGAAAATGTTAACATAACATTGCATATGACACCTGTGACAGCCACCAAGTGCATCTATGTGGAACAAGGCCTGTGCAACTTGAACTAAGTTTGAATAGGAGGCTACTCCTACCCTGGGGATATTTTCTCTGGAGCCCCTCTCTGGAGTTACTGATAATTCTTATTATTGTTCAGTGGACTGGATCGGCCATCACAAAACACGGCAGCACATTGAGAGGGCTGCATGGTGGAGGGCATCGGTTAGGTGACGAACGGACTGGCAGTGAGAATGAACTTAATCTCCTAAGCCTCGTGTTGGGGGCTTGTCTGTTCTCTCTGTCCCCCTCCCTTCCTCTCCCCCTCCCTCCCTCTCCCCCTCCGTCCCTCTCCCCATCCCTCGACAAAGCAGAACACAGGCAAAAAGCAACAAGAGAAACTCAATCTACCTTGTCCCAAGAAATACGTTTTTCACACTTTTCAGAAATGCATTTCACAAACTTGCACATGCAGGTTTTTACTGTGAGTATAAACCATTGCTTCAGTCACTAGTTTTTTTTGTTTGTTTGTTTGTTTTTTTTACCTCAAAGTGTATTTGAGGGTATCTACAGTAAAATCTGAAATGGTAATCATAAACAAGATAATTATTTGGATGCGTTAATGTTCAGAATATTTTTTGTTAGTCCTTGCATTAGAATTTGAAAATAAAGGAAGATACCTCTTCATTAGCCACAGGAACACATTCAGATTTAAGTCGGCTGGTGACACCTGAGGGTAAAGTGTCACTTAAGAGATAGAGGCAACACCACTTCACGGTGATCACTTTACCTTGAAAGGTATCCTGCTAAAAGCTAAGATAATACAATTATCACTTAAAGGTGATTTAGTGGCCAGGAAGGTTTGGAATGACTGATTTCAGGAGGATTTTGGGGGCAAATGCTTGGAATCAACCCTCTTTGTTACCAAGAACATTATGATAGTTCACAGGAAGGCCAGCATGAGTCTAATTCTAATGTGACTTCTCTCTCTGTCACACAACATGTCCATTAACGAATGAATAACCTTTTTTTTGGGGGGGGGGGGGGTGCACCTTGACTTTTACTGGCTTTTTAATTACAACCAATATTTTGTAGATTCTGTAAACCTGCAGAACTACCAATATCACTACCAGCCACTGAACATGCATTACAATCCGGATTTACATAATCGTCCGGGTTTGGCCGGTGTAGGCCGTCATTGTAAATAAGAATTTGTTCTTAACTGACTTGCCTAGTTAAATAAAGGTAAAATAAAATAAAAATAATGCCAGTACCATTTTGCTGCTGTCCCAAGAGGTCAATCAAGAAGCAAGCATAAGATTTAGGCAACAGTGCACATGTAGGCCCTATATACTAATATCATGCAGGTTTGTAGCCAAAGCCTGATGATGAGATGTATGCCTGCAACACACCAGGGTCATGAACTTGTGACACTGCTGGGACATCTGTACACATTCTCCCACTGCGACTAAAGCACTCTCCTTGATATCAAGCCTAATGGTATAAAACCTTGCTTGGTCCTCTCCTCTGAAAGAATGTGGCACGCAGACAGAATAGGAAGTCCCCAAGGAGAGGGCCCTACTCGGTTAGGGACGGACAACCCTTTTTGTTCTGGAAATCCCCACAACAAACCCCAAAAATATTTGTGGACATCTGCCCTGGGCTCATCTACATGCATAGCCCCAGTCTGGGGGTTGGTGACCTGCCCAGGGGACAATGGAGCTGTAGTCTGATCTATAGCCACTACTGCTACTGCCTTTATATTCCAGCTCAAAGAACAGACTCTAAAAACTGGAAAAAGAGAAAAGAGTAAGTGAATGTCAGGACATCTTTTCAGGGAGGATAGATACAACTACCGCTCTGGTTTCTCCTCCCTTCAAGCCTTCCACGAATGATACATTTTCACTGTGCAGGCGACCAGACCTTTGTCCATAGGCTGCCATTCAGGGGAAATTGGTGTAGTGAAGGGCACTGGATTAAAAAAATTGGATGGATCCCATCCGGAAGAAAGGTGGATTTTGGTGGTCCCTAAATTATCCTCCAAACAGCTATGCATGTTGAATTTAGATACCTCTCACATGAATGTCAAATAAAAAATATTGATCGATTTATAGAAATATTGGTTTGTTTGTGTGAAAAGCAGCATTTCAATTAACATTGCTTTGTGAAGTCACTGGGAAAAGTAATAATCACAAGTAAGTCATCCTTAGAAAAACTATCATCCTTAGTCAGTCCTGTTGAACAATACCATCATCTACTGGTCACAACATGAACTGTACGTGTAAAGCGCATGCTCACCAATAGAGGGGGCTCTCGACATTTCTTTGTACCCATTCTCCTCCAGTAACGATGCCAATAAAGAATAAATAAACACAACATTCAAACAATTTCAAAGATTTGACTGAGTTACAGTTTATATACAGTGCATTCGGAAAGTATTCAGGCCCCTTGACTTTTTCCACATTTTGTTACCTTACAGCCTTATTCTGAAATTGATTAAATCGTTTTTTTCCCCCTCAACAATCTACACACAATACCCCATAATGACAAAGCAAAAACAGGTTTTTAGACATTTTTGCAAATGTATAACAAATATGAAATATTACATTTACATAAGTATTTCAGACCCTTTACACAGTACTTTGCTAAAACACTTTTGGCAGCGATTACAGCCTTGAGTCTCCTTGGGTATGAGGCTACAAGCTTGGCACACCTGTATTTGGGGAGTTTCTCCCATTCTTCTCTGCAGATCCTCTCAAGCTCTGTCAGGTTGGATGGGGAGCATCGCTGCACAGCTATTTTCAGGTCTTTCCAGAGATGTTCGATCGGGTTCAAGTCTGGGCTCTGGCTGGGCCCCTCAAGGACATTCAGAGACTTGTCACAAAGCCACTCCTGCGTTGTCTTGGCTGTTTGCTTAGGGTCATTGTCCTGTTGGAACCGTCGCCCCAGTCTGAGGTCCTGAGCGTTCTGGAGCAGGTTTTCATCAAGGATCTCTCTGTACATTACTCCGTTCATCTTTCCCCCTGCTGCTGAAAAATCTCCTCACAGCATGATGCTGCCACCACCATGCTTCACCGTAGAGATGGTGCCAGGTTTCCTCCAGACGTGACGCTTGGCATTCAGGCCAAACAGTTCAATCTTGGTTACATCAGACCAGAGCATCTTGTTTCTCATGGTCTAAGAGTCTTTAGGTGCCTTTTGGCAAACTCCAAGCGGCTGTCATGTGCCTTTTACTGAGGAGTGGCTTCCGTCTGGCCACTCCACCATAAAGGCCTGACTGGTGGAGTACTGCAGAGATGGTTGTCCTTCTGGAAGGTTCTCCCATCTCCACAGAGGAACTCTGGAGCTCTGTCAGAGTGAGCATCGGGTTCTTGGTCACCTCCCTGACCAAGGCCCTTCTCCCCCGATTGCTCAGTTTGGCCAGGCGGGCATCTCTAGGAAGAGTCTTGGTGGTTCCAAACTTCTTCCATTTAAGAATGATGGAGGCCACTGTGTTCTTGGGGACCTTCAATGCTGCAGAATATATTTGGTACCCTTCCCCAGATCTGTGCCTCAACACAATCCTGTCTCTGAGCTCTACGGACAATTCCTTCGACCTCATGGCTTGGTTTTTGCTCTGACATGCACTGTCAACTGTGGGACCTTATATAGACAGGTGTGTAACTTTCCAAATCATGTCCAATCAATTAAATTTACCACAGGTGGACTCCAATCAAGCTGTAGAAACATCTCAAGGATGGTCAATGGAAACAGGATGCACCTGAGCTCAATTTCGAGTCTCATAGTACAGGGTCTGAATACATATGTAAACAAGGTATGTTTTTATTTTTAATAAATGTGCAAACATTTCTAAAAACCTGTTTACGCGTTGTCATTATGGGGTATTGTGTGTAGAGTGATGAGGGAAAAAATAATTTAATCAATTTTAGATTAAGGCTGTTACGTAACGAAATGTGGATGAAGTCAAGGGGTCTGAATACTTCCCGAATGAAATCGTTAGGCCCTAATCTATGCATTTCACATGACTGGGATGGTTGATCAGGCTGTTGATTGTGGCTTGTGGGATGTTGTCCCACTCCTCTTCAATGGTTATGCGAAGTTGCTGGATATTGGCGGGAACTGGAACACGCTGTTGTACACGTCGATCCAGAGCATCCCAAACATGCTCAATGGGTGACATGTCTGGTGAGTATGCAGGCCATAGACGAATTGGGACATTTTCAGCTTCCAGGAATTGCATATAGAACCTTGGGACATGGGACGTGCATTATCAAGATGAAACATGACGTGATGGCGGCAGAGGAATAGCACAACAATGGGCCTCAGGATCTCGTCTCGGTATCTCTATGCATTGAAATTGCCATCGATAAAATGCAATTGTGTTCATTGTCCATAGCTTATGCCTGCCCGTACTATAACCCCACCGTCACCATGGGTGCACTCTGTTCACAACATACACCATCTGCCCAGTACAGTTGAAACCAGGATTCATCTATGAAAAACACACTACATTTACATTTTAGTCATTTAGCAGACGCTCTTATCCAGAGCGACTTACAGTTAGTGAGTGCATACATTTTCATACTGGCTCCCCGTGGGAAACGAACCCACAACCCTGGCGTTGCAAGCGCCATGCTCTACCAACTGAGCTACAGGGGACTAGCGTGAGGACACTTCTCCAGCGTGCCAGTGGCCATCAAAGGTGAGCATTTGCTCACTGAAGTTGGTTATGACGCTGAACTGCAGTCAGGTCAAGACCCTGGTGAGGAGGACGAGCACGCAGATGAGCTTCCCTGAGACGGTTTCTGACAGTTTGTGTAGAAATTCTTCAGTTGTGCAAAACCCACAGTTTCATCAGCTGTCCGAGTGGCTCGTCTCAGACCGTCCCGCAGGTGAAGAAGCCGGATGTGGAGGTCCTGGGCTGGCGTGGTTACACGTGGTCTGCGGTTGTGAGGCCGGTTGGACGTACTGACAAATTCTCTAAAACTACGTTGGAGGTGGCTTATGGTAGAGAAGTTAACATTCAATTCTCTGGCAACAGCTCTGGTGGACAGTCCTGCAAATTACACGCTCCCTCAACTTGAGACATCTGTGGCATTGTGTTGTGTGACAAAACTGCACTTTTTAGAGCAGCCTTTTATTGTCCCCAGCACAAGGTGTAATGATTATGCTGTTTAATCAGCTTCTTGATATGCCACACCTGAGGTGGATGGATTATCTTTGCAAAGGATAAATGCTCACCAACAGGGATGTAAACAAATGTGCGCACAAAATGAGAGAAATAAGCTTTTTGTGGGTAGGGAACATTTCTGGGATCTTTTATTTCAGCTCATGGGACATGGGACCAACACTTTACATGTTGCGTTTACATTTTTGTTCAGTATACTTCCTCCTCAACCAAGCAATGCAATTATCTGAACATCTGCATGGGAGGCACCTATTAGTTCAAATTATCAACCAAGCTCCTTTCTTTAGACTCTGGCCCTAATATAACTGGTTACATTATTTCTTATCTCTACATCACAACAGTTGCTGAACATTCAAAAGACCAGCATCTGAGACTAAATACAAATCAAAAAATGTATATTGCGCTTACATTGAGCAAGACGAGTTGTCAGAAAACATTAAAACAAAACTCCATACATTCTCCAGATTAATTCTTAGCTGGTTCCTCCTGGTTAAAATTAAAAAAAAGTTACAAAGCTGTATAGCTAAACATGAAAGCCTCAAAAAAACTGCTGAAACATCACCTCTAGGGTTAACTAACTAACTCTATCCATCTAACTAACTAACTCTATCCATGCATGAACACTTGAAATGTCCTACACAGTCTTCATCCCAGTGGTGCTTTGAGCTTTGACCTTCTCTTTTTCCAGACGTTTCTGAAAATAAAAAACGGGGACAGCATTTTAAGTTTCAGAGCATATCGGTTTTTTTTTCTTATGCTGAAAACTGTTTGATACCAAGTGAGAGACGTATTGGTGTGTTTTGTGTTAGTTCCTTAAAATGACTGCTTAGATATATTGGCATATCTGCTAATTGACAATAATAAATATATGTTTACCTTGAGTTTTTGGTAGTGAGATTGACTGCTGCAGTGGACCTTCTTGGCTGTCTCCTCGTTGGAATAGAACAGGAAACAGACCCTACAGTAGTAGCCCATCTTCACATATTCAACACCTGCAATCAGAGAGAGTCACTATGATGTTTGGATATAATGTATGAAATATACAGTACATATATAGTTCTAATGTTGTTCATGTTTTAGAGAAGACAAGAAAAGGAAGGAAAAAATCTAGTTATTCTACAGTACATTCGGAAAGTATTCAGACCCCTTGACTTTTTCCACATTTTGTTACGTTACAGCCTTATTCTAAAATTGATTAAATTGTTTAGTTTTTTCCCCCCTCATCAAATCTACACACAATACCCCAAAACTGAAATATCACATTTACGTAAGTATTCAGAGCCTTTACTCAGTAAAAGCTCTGTCTGAGGTCCTGAGCAGGTTCTCTCTGTACTTTGCTCCGTTCATCTTTGCCTCGATCCTGACTAGTCTCCCAGTCCCTGCCGCTGAAAAACATCCCCACAGCATGATGCTGCCACCACCATGCTTCACCGTAGGGATGGTGCCAGGTTTCCTCCAGACGTGACACTTGGCATTCAGGCCAAATAGTTCAATCTTGGTTTCATCAGACCAGATAATCTTGTTTCTCATGGTCTGAAAGTGACCTTCAATGCTGCAGACATTTTTTGGTACTCTTCCCAAGATCTGTGCCTCGACACAATCCTCTCTCTGAGCTCTACGGACAATTCCTTCGATCTCATGGCTTGGTTTTTGCTCTGACATGCACTGTCAACTGTGGGACCTTATATAGACAGGTGTGTGCCTTTCTAAATCATGTCCAATCAAATGAATTTAGCAAAGAGTCTGACTACTTATGTAAATGAGGTATGTTTTTTTATTTCTAAAAACCTGGTTTTCGCTTTGTCAATATTTGGTATTGTGTGTAGATTGCTGAGGATAAAAAAAAAAATATCCATTTTAGAATAAGGCTGTTTACCTAACAAAATGTGGAGAAAGTCAAGGGGTCTGAATACTTTCCGAAGGCACTGAATATGTTATTAAAAAAGCTCTTACTGAACACATAGAAACCCTTTTCCCTCTAAAGCCCATTACATCTGAGCATGTCCTTACCCACTGGGTTGTTAGGCTCATAAGGCCCCAGAGGAACAGGGCTGGTTGATGAAAGCTTCCCCTCAGCCTGGGATGGTGTGCCAGCAGGCTCTCCGTTCTCCTCAACGCTCCTCACACTCACTATGGAAATGGGCATCTCGTTGTCCTCCATTTTGATGTTCTACAGCGTAGAGCAATAGAGAGTCAGTCCCTTAAGCTACTACAAAATGGTGTCATAATCCCCCATCAGATCATCCTGGACACTGAGGGATTGCTGAGGGTGACAGCGCACTACTTTTGGCCAAAGCCCCCATAGGACTGTGACCAAAAGTAGTGTGCTATAGGGAACAGGGTGCCATTCCAGAACAACCTAAGCCAGATAAACTTACCATGTCAGTGTCTATCTCCTGTACTGCCGAGTTCTCAGAGGGTTGACCATGTTCCCCCTGGACCTCCTCCTCCTTCCTGACCTCACTCTGCTCAGTGGGCGTCTCCACCATCTTCTCCTCGTCTTCCTCCTCAGGCTCGTCTGCCGTCTCCTCTCTGGACTTCTTGACTGGAGGTTCTTCATCCTGCTTGGCTGAGCTTTTGGCTGCCGAGCTCCTGTGGGAGCTCGTTTCGCTCCCTGATCGCTCCCTCTTTGACGTCCTCTTCTCCTTCTCCTCGGAGTCAGGGGCTGGTGGTCGGTGTCTAGTGTGGGAAAGAGCATTCCATTTCAATTCAACTTTATTGTCCCTGAAGGGCAATTTGGTTTTAGCACATTACATACGAAGAGCAGCATCTTAGTAGTGAGAAAAATAACAGGCTGAAGTGTACAACGCTCACAGGAAATACACCAACTGTTTACTTTGACTCACCCGTATTTGAGATGTTTGTACTTCCTGCTCACGTACACCGTTAGTCGCTTGCCTTCGAATTTAGGGGGCGTGTCCTTGTAGGTCTCAGCCATTCTCTCGGCGTCCTCTCCACGTTCCATCTCAATGAAACACTAGAAATAAAATAATGATTTCTACCGTATCCCACTCATTCACCCATGAGGCATTTTAAGAAGCTCTGTAGCAGAAGAGAGAACAAAATATTTAATTACCTCATTGCGAGATCTGTTCAGGAAATAGCGTCTCACTTTGCCGAACGGTTCAACGATTTTCAGGAGGGAGGCATCAGAGGATTTGAAGTGAGGAATCTGTCCCACGTATACCACTCTCCCACTCTGCAAGAACAGGAAACATTACAAACAACTTCTACTGTAGAAGGCTGGCAAACTGAATCTTCAGGTATGGAGCTCACCTGAATGGTTGCGTATGTCTGTGAATGGTAGATTTTCACAGATCTCCCACACACAGTTGGAGTTACATTCCCACTGTAGAAATTGACCATTGCTTTCGCCTCTTCTTCCGAAGTGAGTTGCAGAAAGGCCTAGATTCACCAACAAAAAAGATACACAATGGTTAGACGTTGACGTCCATCCTACGGTTTTTGCTTCACTGTCAAATCAATCAATCAACCAACTTTACCTCAGGTCTCACGTCAAGCACCAGGTGTCGAACTACTGTCCCGAAGGGTTTGGCCAGGGCCAAGATCTCATTCAGAAAACCATAGGCTCGTTTAAATCCCACAACATTGACCACTCTCAACCCCCCAATTTTCTTAGAGCTTCCTGCAGAGCGAGAGAGAGAAAATTACACAACTGTTCACTTTTCCAACAAAAGTTGTTGTAGCCTATTTCATGTGGGCGACACTGTACCAATGGTTTTCAATTCCACAGACACTGTCATCAATCATCCTAAATTAAATGACCATATATATCATGCTAGAGGTTGAAGTTAATGTTGTTAACCTGAAGATGAGTATCTTTCTTTGGAAGAGGAGTCCTGTCTCTCCAAGTCCTCGTCCTCTGCCAACTCATCCAGAGTCACAAAGTCATCCATGTTCTCTGGGAAATCCTGCTCCATACTGCCCTCCTCCTGAAGGAAAGACACAACAATATGTATGTCAACATGGTTACATATTCTAAATATATGTTTACAATATGAACAACAAATCAGAAAAGGCAGATAAGTCATTGTGCTCAACAGAACTTTGTCTCAAACTGAACAAAAACACAAGAGTAGCGCCAACTTGTAAGCAAGACAAATATAATATTTTCTTGAACTATAAATGTTTTCTGTTGTTGACCTACCTGATCTGCAGGTAGCTGTTCCTCATGCATCTCCGAGCTCTCTGCTGGCTCTGCCGACGGCATGTCATCCTTGTCCTCGGTCTCTGGCTCATCTGTAGCGGCTTCAGTTTCCATCTGTTCACTCTCAGGCTCTCCCTCCGCTTTCTCCTCTGGACCAGGCACAGTCCCCTGCTCCACCTCTGCCCCCTCAGCCGTCTCTGCGACGTCACTGCTGCTCAGAACCTTGGCAGTGCTCGGAACGTCGTCTGAGTCCGGAGCCGGTTCCTTCTCCTCCTGGGACTCCAGACTGGTTTTGGCAGCAGTCTCTGGGTCTTCCGTCACGGCTTCAGTCTTGTCCGCTGACGGCCCATCATCACTTGGACCCTGGTCTCCCTCTCCTTTGTACTCCTCAGCTTCATCCCCCTCTATCACACCAGCCACCTCGTCACCTGACCCCACTCCCTCTCTCCCTGCACCGCAGTCCTCTCCTTTTGGTGGTTCCTTCTTGTCCTCTTTGGCTTTGCTGCTAGAGGAAGATTTGGTGCTCTTGGAGGAGGAAGCTTTGTCTTTGGGCCCAGTACTACTGCTGCTCCTCCTCCTCTTGTCATCCATCAGATTTTTGGAGCGATTATTCACACTGTTACAGACAGACAACAATCAGTCCAGATACCTCTGAGATAAAAGGCCAACTAAGTCCTCTACTATGATAATGAAGCACTGAATCACTCTGGGAACTCTTACTTTAAGGTCTTGTAGTTGGTACAGATGTTTAAGCGGACACTCATCCCATGGATGGTCAGTGGATTCAGAGTGTAGTACTTCACCAACATCTCGGCATCCTCTGCAGACCCCAGCTGAACAAAAGCCTTGGAAGACGAACGTTAATGATACATTTTAAGAATTCATGACACATCCAGAAATAAAACATACTGAGAATAATATAGTACAAATAATGTGTGCAATTTAGCAGACGCTTTTATCCATTCATATGATTTTTATACAAACACAGAATAATAAAATACTTTTACCTTCTTGGTTAGAAACAAGTGTTTCTCCACGATGCCGAAGCGCAGCGCGATGGTGAGCAGTTCCAGCTTCTTCTCGTTCTCACGCGGCAAGTTGGAGAAGAAGACCACCTGTGACTGGTTCGGTGCCTCCGGCTCTTTGCCTTGTTTCGCCTCGCGGTTCACCCTCTCAGTTCTGGCGTCTTTCTGTGTTCAGAAAGAGGGAAATATGACGTGTAATGATCTGCATGCACGATCGCTGCTTGAATTGAAAATCGGTTTGTTAAAATGGTCAGCAAAGTTAGAAACGCATACAGCAGATAAGATACAGGTAAAACTAATGAAAGTAGATTAATAAGGACATTCCAATATTACCTGAATCACCGTGAGTTGTTTGGACAGATAAATTGTGAGTTGTTTCCCATTCAACACAGCTGGGTTCTTCTGGTAGTGGTTGACCACATCCCTAGCTTCCTTATGGGTCTCCATTTCTAAAAAGACCTGTGGAGTAGATCAACGCACCATGAGCCCCGTGGTACACGACCAGTCAGCAGGTGCTCTTATACAACAATGTCAACTGTTTTTCTACAACATTTTCTTCTGTTAAAATGAGGGGGTAATAAGAAAACATTTAAACCTAAGTCTTCACTGACAGTTACTCTGTTATTGAAAGTAGAGTTTGCATTTGTGATACGTTTATTTTCCATTGTACTGTAATACGTTACTGGTTTATTCCTGCTACATAAAATAGTAGGATACCATTTAGCCATCGCTCATTCAATAGCCAACCATGTTCGAAAGTAAATAGACCGGTAGCCTTTGACAGTATGGGTAGACTCCAGTATTGCTGTGCGATTGGAGTGTGACATCATCAAGGCAGGAGACAGAAACACAATGTATTGATAAACAATTCGTCTTTTGCATAGAAGTGTTGGCTGTAGCATTTCCTTTTAAATTGTTCAATAGGGCAACCAATCTTGCAGGATGCACAGCCAGTGTTTGGCACACTCTATAGGCTGCATGCATTTTAGTTTAAAAGCCACTGCAAAAGATTAAAAACATTCTGTCTACACCTCTACAGAAATGTGATCAAATTTGCCATTGCACTTTAGAAACTGTCGTGGCCCAGTCCCAACATTTCCAAATCATACTGCAAATGAGGGCGTTTTTGTTACCATAAAAAGTGAACGGAGGGCGTTTTCCAGGAAGGGTTGTAACGCTTGCTCACGAGCGCAGAAATATATTATGGCTCTGATTTATCAATGAAAAACATGCGTATGTGTTGTGTGCGACACTTTGATAAATCCCAATAAATCTGTTGCGCACGCAAATCCTAGAATCGCCAACATACGCCAGAATTGAGTGAGAAATGTATAAATGATGAATGAGGCCCCAGGCCTCTGGCGAGCCGGCACAGTGGTGTGCTCTACCTTGTTCTTGAGGACCAGGTGTTCACACAGAGTTCCAAAGGGTTCAGCTAGGGCGAACAGGGCTTTGTTAGGCGGAGGAGGCCTGTCATACTTGGCCACCACTACTTTGCTTCTGATCTGAGGAGGAGAACAAGTTCAGACAGTTACAAAATAAACAGGTTGAATCCATCACTTTCACACCAAAAGGCATACCAGAAAATACATTTGATCTGAGGAGAACAGTGTTCAGACAGTCACAAAACAGGTTGAATCCATCACTTTCACACCAAAAGGCACACCAGTAAATATACATTTGTTTTGAAGAAGAGTTACTTGGTCACTGCATTACAGTAAAGAGATGGTATTTTATCAAGATAATATCATGACAAAAAAATATATAATTACCTGCTTAGGTACCATAGAATGTTGATGTGCCTTGCCTGGTCCAACATTAGATCCAGCACCACCACCTAAAATACATGATAATAACACAGTGGTTTTATATACGGCTTTTCAAGGACCCACAGTCACTTCAACTACAACATGGCAGTGGCCAGCCAAACAAAAGCCAACATGGATTGCTGTCTTACTTGGTCCATAGACTGTTCACAGAGTCAGGAAGCCAATATGTCATTTTAGTGAACAAGGATTATCCCTTTAATGATAATGATTACATGGTAATGAATACAGAACAGCTAATGAATCCTGAACAGCTAATCATGGCTACCCGGACTATTTGCACTGCCCCCCCACCCCATCCTTTTTACGCTGCTGCTACTCTGTTAAGTATTTATGCATAGTCACTTTAACTCTACCCACATGTACATATTACCTCAACTACCTCAACTAGCCGGTGCCCCCGCACATTGACTCTGCAACGGTACCCCCCTGTATATATAGCCTCCCTACTGTCACTTTATTTTACTTCTGCTCTTTTTTTCTCAACACTTTTTTTGTTGTTGTTTTATTCTTACTTTTTTTGTTTAAAATAAATGCACTGTTGGTTAAGGGCTGTAAGTAAGCATTTCACTGCAGTGTCTGCACCTGTTGTATTCGGCGCATGTGACCAATACAATTTGATTTGATTTGAAATTCACCAGTAAGTGACAGCAATAAGCATACATTGGCTATGTCCGAAAAGGCACCCTATTCCTTATATAGTGCACTACTTTTGACCAGAGCCCTATGGGTTCCCTGATCAAAAGTAGTGCACTATATAGGGAATAGGGTGCCATTTCAGACACAGACTTAATCTTTCAAACAAAAACACCATTACCCCAGCCGGAGCTCACGCGTACTCCTCCTATAGCCATTGGGACTGGTCCCAGGAGACCGGCTGATTGGTTGGTCGTCTCCAGTAGATGAGACCCACCGCTGAAAGGGACAGACATGAGATTCAGTCTACTATTACACAAGGCTGATTAATCCACACATTTCAAGTGCAACTTCACTTCCTGATTTGGCCTCGTTTTAGGTTTGGTTCATTAAAGAAATGCTAGTGGCCACGACTGAATTCAAACGCGAGTTGGTTTCAGGGTGTGGTTTGATGTGGGTGTGGTTCTCGTGTGTCTGTTCGCAGGTGGGAAGAGTTAGACAAATTATTTTGACAATTAACTTTAGCCGGCTGGTGTGCGACCCTAGTAAATTTGGTTTCACTTTGGATATGCTGCAATAGTGTATGTGCCGGGGGGCTAAGGTCAGTCTGTTATATCTGGTGTTATTCTCCTGTCTTATCCGGTGTCCTGTGGGAATTTAAGTACGCTCCCTCTAATTCTCTCTCTCTCCCTCCCGGAGGACCTGAGCCCTAGGACCATGCCTCAGGACTACCTGGCCTGATGACTCCTTGCTGTCCCCAGTCCACCTGGTCGTGCTGCTGCTCCAGATTCCACTCTTCTGCCTGCGGCTATGGAACCCTGACCTGTTCACCGGACGTCCTACCTCGTCCCAGACCTGCTGTTTTCAACTCTCTCTCTCTACCGCACCTGCTCTTTCAACCTCTAAATGCCCGGCTATGAAAAGCCACGTGACATTTACTCCTGATAAACTGACCTGTTGCAACCTCTACAACCACAGTGATTATTATTTGACCCTGCTGGTCATCTATGAACGTTTGAACATCTTGGAGAAAAATCTGGCCTTAATGGCCATGTACTGTTATAATATCCACCCGGCACAGTCAGAAGGAGACTGGCCCCCCCTCAGAGCCTGGTTCCTCTCCACCCGGCACAGCCAGAAGGAGACTGGCCCCCCCTCAGATCCTGGTTCCTCTCCAGGTGTCTTCCTAGGTTCCTTCCTTTCTAGGGAGTTTTCCCTTGCCACCATGCTTCTACATCTGCATTGCTTGCTGTTTGGGGTTTTAGGCTGGGTTTCTGTATAAGCACTTTGTGACAACTGCTGTTGTAAAAAGGGCTTTATAAATACAATTTGATTGATTGATAGCCTATCTCAGGGGCTAGTTAGGGACTATCAAATTACAAAATGTAAATGAGACAATATTTTCATGTTGCATACCTTTTAGTTCTCATAAAATCCTTTCAATATTTGTACATTAATTTCTACAATTTATAGTTGGTTTGAGGTTTTGAAGTCATTGAAATTTGGAGCTATTGGGATTTTAACATATTGTCCCATGTACATTGTGTAATTTACCGAGGGTCCCTAACTAGCCCCATAAGGATATCCAAAGTCGATCCAAATTTACCACAGGCATTACGATCAGGTCGCGTAAAACAAACCCAACCTTCATTTAACTTGTGATGCTGTCACGACCACAAGTCTCACAAAACTCTGTTTTGTACAAGACTGACTTTATGACCAAAATTATCCTATTTACACTTTGTAGTACATTTTGACATCAGAATAAATGTTTCACACTCATATCGATGCCACATAGCCTGTTTCTAAATGAGAAGTAGTTTTTAAGGGGTAGTTGCTCTTTAAAATCAAAACACCTGAAAGGTTCTGGTTTACTGTGTTCCTATATTCTTTATCAACTCTTGGGACTAATATTTGCAAACATGTTATAAACAACCGGCGTGTGTGTGTGAGAAAGAGAGAGCGAGCGAGAGTGTGTGCGCGGGAGAGAGACATACCTTCTGCCTGTGGCCATGTGTGGATCCCATTCTGGGTACCTAAAGATCATGGGAGAACACTGGTCAAAAATGACTGGTGGTTCACACACTATTTTATTTTAAGACATAACTCCAAAAAGTTGCTTTCTTCCCACCCCCCCAGATACTTTTTCCAGCAGGCAGTGTTAAAAGTTCTACACAGATGTTTCAGTGCGTATCACATTATTCAGTGTTAATCTGAACATTAGCCCTAACAACCTCGTTGCTAAAAAAGGCCTTTACATAAATAACACAGAACGTTTGAAGAGGAACTTACATCTGCAGGAGGAGCCTCTGGTTTTCTGTATGACGTAATCCATCAGTGTGCTGGTTCCACTCCTGCAAGACCAAGACAAACACTGGATGAGTGACTGATTTACTGCATACATTACACTGTATACATTAATTGGCTCCCACACCAATTAGAAAGCAAAGGGTGATTAAACTATGGCTCTTCAAAAGGAGAAAGAAGCTGAATAAGTGGGGATATGATGCTAATATATAAACAGACTTATGTTGAACCATTACTTAGTGTACTGTAGATTGGCTTTCGTCACTTGATAATGAAAATATATTAAAAAGATTTGATCATAAATTCTGGTCTTGAATTGAAAAAGTGTCCGTGCGTGCATGAGAGCCGCAATCAAACTGAGATCAGAGTAGACGGTGTGTGGATGGATGAAACAGACAGGTAAAGTGGAAAAGGAATTGGAGTTAGTACTCACCATGGTGGAATGCACGTCAAAATCACAAAGAGAGCACACATGGGGAAACATGTGAGGTATGACTCCCAAGAAGTCCTGCACTTTGCCTTGGGACGGGGATCCCATTCTCCTGGTCATAAAGACACTGTCTGCCGCTGAGGGGGGACCCATGCCCATACCGCTGTAGCGATCACGGGAAAGATCTGAATACCACCCTGGATCTCTTCCCCCACTGCCGTGGCCATAGTCGAGTTCATACCTTCCAGCTGGAGTGTCTTGGATGGAACCGTAGCCCAAGTCTCCTTGCTGAGCGCGGGCCGAAGCTTGCCCCATGGAACCACCCAGTCTTCCAACACGCATGTCATCCCAGTTGTCTCTGCTGGCTCTGTATGAGGGCTCAGGGGAGAGCCCTGACAGGTCTCCTCTAGAGTTGCCTGCCATGCGTCTGTCAGAATCCACCTTCCGGTTCTTAAGCTGCATTATAAGGTGAGGCAAGGTCTCCACACTAATGTTGTCTTCTGGGATCTGTGCCAGCACGTCGAGGTCAGCGGGCGACAGGCCCAAGCTGGCAAACAGCTTCATGGAGTTGCCAATGTGGCTTCCACCACGACGGGACAGCTGCGGGTCATGGTCGCCCTCCCCACCACCCATACCTGAGGACATGCTGTGCAACTGTCTGGAGGTTGAGCCATGATGGAGGCTGTCTGAACGCTGTTCATTCATGCTGAAGTTGAGGGTCTCAGCAGCAGCCAGGAGCCCGCGTCCCACAGCAAAGCCTTTCTGCAAGCTATCAGATGGAATCTTCTGGGACATGGCCACCCTCAAAATGGCTGACGTGCTCTAAACTAACTCAACGTGAGACTACACGGCACAAGAACAGAATAAGGAAGCAGTTAAGGGAGGGCCAATTTTTAAAAGTCTTTGATCGAAGGGAAGATTCAGTCAATTCAAAAAGAGACGACACCGTGGCAACAAGTCAACGTGGATGAAGAAAAGGAAAGCTCTCCTCTTCATCTGATGGAATATGTATTTCTGCAGAAACATAATGGTGAAAGTGTAGGGTGTAAGTTCTTGTCTGCCACCCTCCTCCACAGTTAGCATGGGGATATGGAGGTGCAAACAACACGGTCTGCAGCCAGGGTCAGTTAGCCTACAATGTACTGATAGCAAGTGTGGAGAGAAGGGCCCAATTCAAATAGTAGTCAATTGAACTGTGTTCAGAATCAGAATGTTAGGTTTATATGAAAGAAACAGGAAGAATCATTTTCAAAGCATTGAAGAGAGACAACTCACAGAAAAGGAGGGAAATGTACAGTAAAGATTCAGACGTGAATTGACCTCATACGAAAGTAGAGGAAGATACTGTATGTCATAGCCAGAAGAGAAGATAGATCAAACATGGGTTAATCTTCATAGAGCAAGGACAATGCTCACACTTTATCAGATGACCAACAATAGGCCGAACTGAAGTTTGGACAACTTGACATGAATGAAAAGAGCTAAAATGTGTAGCTACTAGGTTACAATGAGCAGTGGGGTTTGTGATAAAAAGGGAATTTGGATCCAGTCTCTGGATCAGAAGACTATTACATCAAGCTATAGCAAAGACAAGAGTATAGCGAATGTATCGCAACATTAGTTATTTATCTTCAAAGCAAGTTGCTAGCTAACACGAGATGCAGCTAACCGCAAGACCTTTTGTCTGTGCTGCAGCCAAAAACATTTGCACTCAGTGTGTGAATATTTGCTGAACTCTGTGCGTATTAGATATAAATATATAAAAACGTTGTTTGAAGATGATAGTAGCTAACTAAATGTTAATATGCAACAGCAGAATCACATATGCGCAAGGCCTCTGGCCTAGCTAACTTGCGAAGCTAATTTGATGGCATCTAGCTGCATGTTTTCATGACGAGATGTACATTATACTACAAAAAAAATAGGAGTTCTATGAAAACAATATATCATTGTCATTTGTAACGTTAGATATTTTTACAATCAAAACGAAGGTTTTCCGAGGTTAGGGAGCTCAGGTTTATTGTCCTTACCTGCGCAGCGGGGGACTTCACGCGGCGGTAACGCTGTAGCGAGCCAAGGAGCATGCGCCGTGGTCACGTGGGAGGGTCAAACCATTCGTTCCATCTCTGACGTAAACAAACACACTCAGCCGCCATTACTTTCCACTGTCTTGGAAGGAAGAGCAACTGACACTTCCAGCTTTGAACCTTCGCCTGGTAATTTGACCGTTATATGACATTGATGTGGTCCATATAAAATTAGAAATGAGTGTCCCTACTTGCTGGTTTTAGCCTTTATATCGAGTCGTCTTAACAAAAAGGCAGACAACACGTTTCTGTAGTTATCATTTTGAACTGTACTGTGTTTTTCCCACGAGTCGTTGATTGTTTATTTCTGTCTTATTATTACTGTGTTCTGAAATATTGTCTTATTCCTGTTGGTCCGTTTTTGCAGATATAGCTAACTTACCTCATCTTTGTTACACCAAAATGAAAGACCCAAGTCGCATCAACAACACCCCAAGCCTCAGCAACATCGAACTTATCCTACATGGACAGTTCATCAATGATGACAATCCCTTTGCTGAATACATGTGGATGGAGAACGAGGAGGAATTCAACAGACAGGTCCTCTACTTATTCTGTCAATTGATGACGTACTAGATTAGGTAGCTAGTTCATGTTATTTTTGCATGCCTACACCACACAAAGAAATACCTATTTTTGTAATAGTAATGTATCATTATTTATTTTATTTACAGTGTTACGAAGAGGTGGGTGTCTAAACTATTTTGAATGCTTTTCCCCCAGATTGAGGAGGAGCTGTGGGAGGAGGAGTTCATTGAGCAGTGTTTCCAGGATATGGAAAATTTCTGGGATCTTTTATTTCAGCTCATGGGACATGGGACCAACACTTTACATGTTGCGTTTACATTTTTGTTCAGTATACTTCCTCCTCAACCAAGCAATGCAATTATCTGAACGTCTGCGTGGGAGGCACCTATTAGTTCAAATTATCAACCAAGCTCCTTTCTTTAGACTCTGGCCCTAATATAACTGGTTACATTATTTATTATCTCTACATCACAACAGTTGGCGAACATTCAAAAAGACCAGCATCTGAGACTAAATACAAAATCAAAAAAATGTATATTGCGCTTACATTGAGCAAGACGAGTTGTCAGAAAACATTAAAACAAAACGCCATACATTCTCCAGATTAATTCATAGCTGGTTCCTCCTGGTTAAAAGTTACAAAAAAGTTACAAAGCTGTATAGCTAAACATGAAAGCCAAAAAAGAAACTGCTGAAACATCACCTCTAGGGTTAACTAACTAACTCTATCCATCTAACTAACTAACTCTATCCATGCATGAACACTTGAAATGTCCTACACAGTCTTCATCCCAGTGGTGCTTTGAGCTTTGGCCTTCTCTTTTTCCAGACGTTTCTGATAATAAAACAAGGACAGCATTTTAAGTTTCAGAGCATATAGTTTTTTTTCTCTTATGCTGAAAACTGTTTGATACCAAGCGAGAGACGTATTGGTGTGTTTTGTGTTAGTTCCTTAAAATGACTGCTTAGATATATTGGCATATCTGCTAATTGACAATAATAAATGTATGTTTACCTTGAGTTTTTGGTAGTGAGATTGACTGCTGCAGTGGACCTTCTTGGCTGTCTCCTCGTTGGAATAGAACAGGAAACAGACCCTACAGTAGTAGCCCATCTTCACATATTCAACACCTGCAATCAGAGAGAGTCACTATGATGTTTGGATATAATGTATGAAATATACAGTACATATATAGTTCTAATGTTGTTCATGTTTTAGAGAAGACAAGAAAAGGAAGGAAAAAATCTAGTTATTCTACAGTGCATTCGGAAAGTATTCAGACCCCTTGACTTTTTCCACATTTTGTTACGTTACAGCCTTATTCTAAAATTGATTAAATTGTTTTGTTTTTTCCCCCCTCATCAAAATCTACACACAATACCCCAAAACTGAAATATCACATTTACGTAAATATTCAGAGCCTTTACTCAGTACTTTGTTGAAGCACCCTTGGCAGCGATTACAACCTTGAGTCTTCTTTGGTATGATGCGACAAGCTTGGCACACCTGTATTTGGGGAGTTTCTCCCATTCTTCTCTGCAGATCCTCTCAAGCTCTGTCAGGTTGGATGGGGAGCGTCGCTGCACAGCTATTTTCAGGTCTTTCCAGAGATGTTCGATCGGGTTCAAGTCTGGGCTCTGGCTGGGCCACTCAAGGACATTCAGAGACTTGTCACGAAGCCACTCCTGCGTTGTCTTGGCTGTGTGCTTAGGGTCGTTGTCCTGTTGGAAGGTGAACCTTCACCCCAGTCTGAGGTCCTGAGCAGGTTCTCTCTGTACTTTGCTCCGTTCATCTTTGCCTCGATCCTGACTATAGTCTCCCAGTCCCTGCCGCTGAAAAACATCCCCACAGCATGATGCTGCCACCACCATGCTTCACCGTAGGGATGGTGCCAGGTTTCCTCCAGACGTGACACTTGGCATTCAGGCCAAATAGTTCAATCTTGGTTTCATCAGACCAGAGAATCTTGTTTCTCATGGTCTGAAAGGGACCTTCAATGCTGCAGAAATTTTTTGGTACTCTTCCCAAGATCTGTGCCTCGACACAATCCTCTCTCGGAGCTCTACGGACAATTCCTTCGATCTCATGGGTTGGTTTTTGCTCTGACATGCACTGTCAACTGTGGGACCTTATATAGACAGGTGTGTGCCTTTCTAAATCATGTCCAATCAAATGAATTTAGCAAAGAGTCTGAATACTTATGTAAATGAGGTATGTTTTTTTTATTTCTAAAAACCAGTTTTTTCGCTTTGTCAATATTTGGTATTGTGTGTAGATTGCTGAGGATAGAAAAAAAAAAATCCATTTTAGAATAAGGCTGTTACCTAACAAAATGTGGAGAAAGTCAAGGGGTCTGAACACTTTCCGAAGGCACTGAATATGTTATTAAAAAAGCTCTTACTGAACACATAGAAACCCTTTTCCCTCTAAAGAGCATTACATCTGAGCATGTCCTTACCCACTGGGTTGTTAGGCTCATAAGGCCCCAGAGGAACAGGGCTGGTTGATGAAAGCTTCCCCTCAGCCTGGGATGGTGTGCCAGCAGTCTCGCCGTTCTCCTCGACGCTCCTCACACTCACTATGGAAATGGGCGTCTCGTTGTCCTCCATTTTGATGTTCTACAGCGTAGAGCAAGAGAGAGAGTCCCTTTAGCTAATACCTTTACATCCAAAATGGTGTCATAATCCCCCATCAGATCATCCTGGACATTGAGGGATTGCTGAGGGTGACGGCGCACTACTTTTGGCCAAAGCCCCATTGGACTGTGACCAAAAGTAGTGTGCTATAGGGAACAGGGTGCCATTCCAGAACAACCTAAGCCAGATAAACTTACCATGTCAGTGTCCATCTCCTGTACTGCCGAGTTCTCAGAGGGTTGACCGTGTTCCCCGTGGACCTCCTCCTCCTTCCTGACCTCACTCTGCTCAGTGGACGTCTCCACCATCTTCTCCTTGTCTTCCTTCTCAGGCTCGTCTGCCGTCTCCTCTCTGGACTTCTTGACCGGAGGTTCTTCATCCTGCTTGGCTGAGCTTTTGGCTGCCGAGCTCCTGTGGGAGCTTGTTTCGCTCCCCGATCGCTCCCTCTTCGACGTCCTCTTCTCCTTCTCCTCGGAGTCAGGGGCTGGTGGTCGGTGTCTAGTGTGGGGAAAGAGCATTCCATTTCAATTCAACTTTATTGTCCCTGAAGGGCAATTTGGTTTTAGCACATTACATACGAAGAGCAGCATCTTAGTAGTGAGAAAAATAACAGGCTGAAGTGTACAACGCTCACAGCAAATACACCAACTGTTTACTTTGACTCACCCGTATTTGAGCTGTTTGTACTTCCTGCTCACGTACACCGTTAGTCGCTTGCCTTCGAATTTAGGGGGCGTGTCCTTGTAGGTCTCAGCCATTCTCTCGGCGTCCTCTCCACGTTCCATCTCAATGAAACACTAGAAATAAAATAATGATTTCTACCGTATCCCACTCATTCACCCATGAGGCATTTTAAGAAGCTCTGTAGCAGAAGAGAGAAAAACAAATATTTCATTACCTCATTGCGAGATCTGTTCAGGAAATAGCGTCTCACTTTGCCGAACGGTTCAACGATTTTCAGGAGGGAGGCATCAGAGGATTTGAAGTGAGGAATCTGTCCCACGTATATCACTCTCCCACTCTGCAAGAACAGGAAACATTACAAACAACTTCTACTGTAGAAGGCTGGCAAACTGAATCTTCAGGTATGGAGCTCACCTGAATGGTTGCGTATGTCTGTGAATGGTAGATTTTCACAGATTTCCCACACACAGTTGGAGTTACATTCCCACTGTAGAAATTGACCATTGCTTTCGCCTCTTCTTCCGAAGTGAGTTGCAGAAAGGCCTAGATTCACCAACAAAAAAAAGATACACAATGGTTAGACGTTGACGTCCATCCTACGGTTTTTGCTTCACTGTCAAATCAATCAACCAACTTTACCTCAGGTCTCACGTCAAGCACCAGGTGTCGAACTACTGTCCCGAAGGGTTTGGCCAGGGCCAAGATCTCATTCAGAAAACCATAGGCTCGTTTAAATCCCACAACATTGACCACTCTCAACCCCCCAATTTTCTTAGAGCTTCCTGCAGAGCGAGAGAGAGGGAAAATTACACAACTGTTCACTTTTCCAACAACAGTTGTTGTAGCCTATTTCATGTGGGCGACACTGTACCAATGGTTTTCAATTCCACAGACACTGTCATCAATCATCCTAAATTAAATGACCATATATCATGCTAGAGGTTGAAGTTAATGTTGTTTACCTGAAGAGGAGTATTTTTCTTTGGAAGAGGAGTCCTGTCTCTCCAAGTCCTCGTCCTCTGCCAGCTCATCCAGAGTCACAAAGTCATCCATGTTCTCTGGGAAATCCTGCTCCATACTGCCCTCCTCCTGACGGAAAGACACAACAACATGTATGTCAACATACGGTAGTTACATATTCTAAATATATGTTTACAATATGAACAACAAATCAGAAAAGGCAGATAAGTCATTGTGCTCAACAGAACTTTGTCTCAAACTGAACAAAAACACAAGAGTAGCGCCAACTTGTAAGCAAAGACAAATATAATATTTTCTTGAACTATAAATGTTTTCTGTTGTTGACCTACCTGATCTGCAGGTAGCTGTTCCTCATGCATCTCCGAGCTCTCTGCTGGCTCTGCCGACGGCATGTCATCCTTGTCCTCGGTCTCATCTGTAGCGGCTTCAGTTTCCATCTGTTCACTCTCAGGCTCTCCCTCCGCTTTCTCCTCTGGACCAGGCACAGTCCCCTGCTCCACCTCTGCCCCCTCAGCCGTCTCTGCGACGTCACTGCTGCTCAGAACCTTGGCAGCGCTCGGAACGTCGTCTGAGTCCGGAGCCGGTTCCTTCTCCTCCTGGGACTCAAGACTGGTTTTGGCAGCAGTCTCTGGGTCTTCCGTCGCGGCTTCAGCCTTGTCTGCTGACGGCCCATCATCACTTGGACCCTGGTCTCCCTCTCCTTTGTACTCCTCAGCTTCATCTCCCTCCATCACACCAGCCACCTCGTCACCTGAGCCCACTCCCTCTCTCCCTGCACCGCAGTCCTCTCCTTTTGGTGGTTCCTTCTTGTCCTCTTTGGCTTTGCTGCTAGAGGAAGATTTGGTGCTCTTGGAGGAGGAAGCTTTGTCTTTGGGCCCAGTACTACTGCTGCTTCTCCTCCTCTTGTCATCCATCAGATTGTTGGAGCGATTATTCACACTGTTACAGACAGACAACAATCAGTCCAGATACCTCTGTGAAAAAAAGGCCAACTAAGTCCTCTACTATGATAATGAAGCACTGAATCACTCTGGGAACTCTTACTTTAAGGTCTTGTACTTGGTACAGATGTTTAAGCGGACACCCTTCCCATGGATGGTCAGTGGATTCAGAGTGTAGTACTTCACCAACATCTCTGCATCCTCTGCAGACCCCAGCTGAACAAAAGCCTTGGAAGACGAACGCAAATGATACATTTTAAGAATTCATGACACATCCAGAAATAAAACAATACTGAGAATAATATAATACAAATAATATGTGCAATTTAGCAGACGCTTTTATCCATTCATATGATTTTTATACAAACACAGAATAATAAAAAAGACTTTTACCTGGTCGGTTAGAAACAAGTGTTTCTCCACGACGCCGAAGCGCCGCGCGATGGTGAGCAGTTCCTGCTTCTTCTCGTTCTCATGCGGCAAGTTGGAAAAGAAGACCACCTGTGACTGGTTCGCTGCCTCTGGATCTTTGCCTTGTTTCGCCTCGCGGTTCACCCTCTCAGTTCTGCCGTCTTTCTGTGTTCAGAAAGAGGGAAATATGACGTGTACTGATCTGCATGCACGGTCGCTGCTTGAATTGAAAATCGGTTTGTTAAAATGGTCAGCAAAGTTAGAAACGCATACAGCAGATAAAACTACAGGTAAAACTAATGAAAATAGTTTAATAAGGACATTCCAATATTACCTGAATCACCATGAGTTCTTTGGACAGATAAAATGTGATTTGTTTCCCATTCAACACAGCTGGGTTCTTCTGGTAGTGGTTGACCACATCCCTAGCTTCCTTATGGGTCTCCATTTCTAAAAAGGCCTGTGGAGTAGATCAACGCACCATGAGCCCCGTGGTACACGACCAGTCAGCAGGTGCTCTTATACAACAATGTCAACTGTTTTTCTACAACATTTTCTTCTGTTAAAATGGGGGGGTAATAAGAAAACATTTAAACCTAAGTCTTCACTGACAGTTACTCTGTTATTGAAAGTAGAGTTTGCATTTGTGATACGTTTATTTTCCATTGTACTGTAATACGTTACTGGTTTATTCCTGCTACATAAAATAGTAGGATACCATTTAGCCATCGCTCATTCAATAGCCAACCATGTTCGAAAGTAAATAGACCGGTAGCCTTTGACAGTATGGGTAGACTCCAGTACTGCTGTGCGATTGGAGTGTGACATCATCAAGGCAGGAGACAGAAACACAATGTATTGATAAACAATTTGTCTTTTGCATAGAAGTGTTGGCTGTAGCATTTCCTTTTAAATTGTTCAATAGGACAATCAATCTTGCAGGATGAACAGCCAGTGTTTGGCACACTCTATAGGCTGCATGCATTTTAGTTTAAAAGCCACTGCAAAAGATTAAAAACATTCTGTCTACACCTCTACAGAAATGTGATCAAATTTGCCATTGCACTTTAGAAACTGTCGTGGCCCAGTCCCAACATTTCCAAATCATACTGCAAATGAGGCCGTTTTTGTTACCATAAAAAGTGAACGGAGGGCGTTTTCCAGGAAGGGTTGTAACGCTTGCTCACGAGCGCAGAAATATATTATGGCTCTGATTTATCAATGAAAAACATGCGTATATATGTTGTGTGCGACACTTTGATAAATCCCAATAAATCTGTTGCGCACGCAAATCCTAGAATCGCCAACATACGCCAGAATTGAGTGAGAAATGTATAAATGATGAATGAGGCCCCAGGCCTCTGGCGAGCCGGCACAGTGGTGTGCTCTACCTTGTTCTTGAGGACCAGGTGTTCACACAGAGTTCCAAAGGGTTCCGCTAGGGCGAACAGGGCTTTGTTAGTCTGAGGAGGCCTGTCATACTTGGCCACCACTACTTTGCTTCTGATCTGAGGAGGAGGAGAACAAGTTCAGACAGTTACAAAATAAACAGGTTGAATCCATCACTTTCACACCAAAAAGGCATACCAGAAAATACATTTGATCTGAGGAGAACAGTGTTCAGACAGTCACAAACCAGGTTGAATCCATCACTTTCACACCAAAAGGCATACCAGAAAATACATTTGATCTGAGGAGAACAGTGTTCAGACAGTCACAAAACAGGTTGAATCCATCACTTTCACACCAAAAGGCACACCAGTAAATATACATTTGTTTTGAAGAGGATTTACTTGGTCACTGCATTACAGTAAAGAGATGGTATTTTATCACGATAATATCATGACAAAAAAAAAAAAAAAAAAATTACCTGCTTAGGTACCATAGAATGTTGATGTGCCTTGCCTGGTCCAACATTAGATCCAGCACCACCACCTAAAATACATGATAATAACACAGTGGTTTTATATACGGCTTTTCAAGGACCCACAGTCACTTCAACTACAACATGGCAGTGGCCAGCCAAACAAAAGCCAACATGGATTGCTGTCTTACTTGGTCCATAGACTGTTCACAGAGTCAGGAAGCCAATGTCATTTTAGTGAACAAGGATTATCCCTTTAATGATAATGATTACATGGTAATGAATACAGAAATTCACCAGTAAGTGACAGCAATAAGCATACATTGGCTGTGTCCGAAAAGGCACCCTATTCCCTATATAGTGCACTACTTTTGACCAGAGCCCTATGGGACCCTGATCAAAAGTAGTGCACTATATAGGGAATAGGGTGCCATTTCAGACACAGACGTAATCTTTCAAACAAAAACACCATTACCCCAGCCGGAGCTCACGCGTACTCCTCCTACAGCCATTGGGACTGGTCCCAGGAGACCGGCTGATTGGTTGGTCGTCTCCAGTAGATGAGACCCACCGCTGAAAGGGACAGACAGGAGATTCAGTCTACTATTACACAAGGCTGATTAATCCACATATTTCAAGTGCAACTTCACTTCCTGATTTGGCCTCGTTTTAGGTTTGGTTCATTAAGAAATGCTAGTGGCCACGACTGAATTCAAACGCGAGTTGGTTTCAGGGTGTGGTTTGATGTGGGTGTGGTTCTCGTGTGTCTGTTCGCAGGTGGGAAGAGATAGACAAATTATTTTGACAATTAACTTTAGCCGGCTGGTGTGCGACCCTGGTAAATTTGGTTTCACTTTGGATATGCTGCAATAGTCTGTGCGCCGGGGGGGGCTAAGGTCAGTCTGTTATATCTGGTGTTATTCTCCTGTCTTATCCGGTGTCCTGTGGGAATTTAAGTATGCTCCCTCTAATTCTCTCTCTCTCCCTCCCCTCCCGGAGGACCTGAGCCATAGGACCATGCCTCAGGACTACCTGGCCTGATGACTCCTGGCTGTCCCCAGTCCACCTGGTCGTGCTGCTGCTCCAGTTCCCACTCTTCTACCTCTGGCTATGGAACCCTGACCTGACGTGCTACCTTGTCCCAGACCTGCTGTTTTCAACTCTCTCTCTACCGCACATGCTATTTCAACCTCTAAAATGCCCAGCTATGAAGAGTCGTGATTATTATTTGACCCTGCTGGTCATCTATGAACGTTTGAACATCTTGGAGAAAAATCTGGCCTTAATGGCCATGTACTGTTATAATATCCACCCGGCACAGCCAGAAGGGGACTGGCCACCCCTCAGAGCCTGATTCCTCTCTAGGTTTCTGCCTTTCTAGGGAGTTTTCCCTTGCCACCATGCTTCTACATCGGCATTGCTTGCTGTTTGGGGTTTTAGGCTGGGTTTCTGTATAAGCACTTTGTGACAACTGCTGTTGTAAAAAGGGCTTTATAAATACAATTTGATTGATTGATAGTCCCTAACTAGCCCCTGAGATAGGCTATCAAATTACAAAATGTAAATGAGACAATATTTTCATGTTGCATACCTTTTAGTTCTCATAAAATCCTTTCAATATTTGTACATTAATTTCTACAATTTATAGTTGGTTTGAGGTTTTGAAGTCATTGAAATTTGGAGCTATTGGGATTTTAACATATTGTCCCATGTACATTGTGTAATTTACCGATGGTCCCTAACTAGCCCCATAAGGATATCCAAAGTCGATCCAAATTTACCACAGGCATTACGAACAGGTCGCGTAAAACAAACCCAACCTTCATTTAACTTGTGATGCTGTCACGACCACAAGTCTCACAAAACTCTGTTTTGTACAACACTGACTTTATGACCAAAATTATCCTATTTACACTTTGTAGTACATTTTGACATCAGAATAAATGTTTCACACTCATATCGATGCCACATAGCCTGTTTCTAAATGAGAAGTAGTTTTTAAGGGGTAGTTGCTCTTTAAAATCAAAACACCTGAAAGGTTCTGGTTTACTGTGTTCCTATATTCTTTATCAACTCTTGGGACTAATATTTGCAAACATGTTATAAACAACCGGCGTGTGTGTGAGAAAGAGAGAGCGAGAGTGTGTGCGCGGGAGAGAGACATACCTTCTGCCTGTGGCCATGTGTGGATCCCATTCTGGGTACCTAAAGATCATGGGAGAACATTGGTCAAAAATGACTGGAGGTTCACACACTATTTTATTTTAAGACATAACTCCAAAAAGTTGCTTTCTTCCCACCCCCCCCCCCCAGATACTTTTTCCAGCAGGCAGTGTTAAAAGTTCTACACAGATGTTTCAGTGCGTATCACATTCTTCAGTGTTTATCTGAACATTAGCCCTAACAACCTCGTTGCTAAAAAGGCCTTTACTTAAATAACACAGAACGTTTGAAGAGGAACTTACATCTGCAGGAGGAGCCTCTGGTTTTCTGTATGACGTAATCCATCAGTGTGCTGGTTCCACTCCTGCAAGACCAAGACAAAACACTGGATGAGTGACTGATTTACTGCATACATTACACTGTATACATTAATTGGCTCCCACACCAATTAGAAAGCAAAAGGGGTGATTAAACTATGGCTCTTCAAAAGGAGAAAGAAGCTGAATAAGTGGGGATATGATGCAAATATATAAACAGACTTATGTTGAACCATTACTTAGTGTACTGTAGATTGGCTTTCGTCACTTGATAATGAAAATATATATATAAAAAAAGATTTGATCATAAATTCTGGTCTTGAATTGAAAAAGTGTCCGTGCGTGCACAAGAGCCGCAATCAAACTGAGATCAGAGTAGACGGTGTGTGGATGGATGAAACAGACAGGTAAAGTGGAAAAGGAATTGGAGTTAGTACTCACCATGGTGGAATGCACGTCAAAATCACAAAGAGAGCACACATGGGGAAACATGTGAGGTATGACTCCCAAGAAGTCCTGCACTTTGCCTTGGGACGGGGATCCCATTCTCCTGGTCATAAAGACACTGTCTGCCGCTGAGGGGGGACCCATGCCCATACCGCTGTAGCGATCACGGGAAAGATCTGAATACCACCCTGGATCTCTTCCCCCGCTGCCGTGGCCATAGTCGAGTTCATACCTTCCAGCTGGAGTGTCTTGGATGGAACCGTAGCCCAAGTCTCCTTGCTGAGCGCGGGCCGAAGCTTGCCCCATGGAACCACCCAGTCTTCCAACACGCATGTCATCCCAGTTGTCTCTGCTGGCTCTGTATGAGGGCTCAGGGGAGAGCCCGGACAGGTCCCCTCTAGAGTTGCCTGCCATGCGTCTGTCAGAATCCACCTTCCGGTTCTTAAGCTGCATTATAAGGTGAGGCAAGGTCTCCACACTAATGTTGTCTTCTGGGATCTGTGCCAGCACGTCTAGGTCAGCGGGCGACAGGCCCAAGCTGGCAAACAGCTTCATGGAGTTGCCAATGTGGCTGCCACCACGACGGGACAGCTGCGGGTCATGGTCGCCCTCACCACCACCCATACCTGAGGACATGCTGTGCAACTGTCTGGAGGTTGAGCCATGATGGAGGCTGTCTGAACGCTGTTCATTCATGCTGAAGTTGAGGGTCTCAGCAGCAGCCAGGAGCCCGCGTCCTACAGCAAAGCCTTTCTGAGAGCTATCAGATGGAATCTTCTGGGACATGGCCACCCTCAAAATGGCTGACGTGCTCTAAACTAACTCAACGTGAGACTACACGGCACAAGAACAGAATAAGGAAGCAGTTAAGGGAGGGCCAATTTTTTAAAGTCTTTGATCGAAGGGAAGATTCAGTCAATTCAAAAAGAGACGACGCCGTGGCAACAAGTCAACGTGGATGAAGAAAAGGAAAGCTCTCCTCTTCAACTGATGGAATATGTATTTCTGCAGAAACATAATGGTGAAAGTGTAGGGTGTAAGTTCTTGTCTGCCACCCTCCTCCACAGTTAGCATGGGGATAAGGAGGTGCAAACAACACGGTCTGCAGCCAGGGTCAGTTAGCCTACAATGTACTGATAGCAAGTGTGGAGAGAAGGGCCCAATTCAAATAGTAGTCAATTGAACTGTGTTCAGAATCAGAATGTTAGGTTTATATGAAAGAAACAGGAAGAATCATTTTCAAAGCATTGAAGAGAGACAACTCACAGAAAAGGAGGGAAATGTACAGTAAAGATTCAGACGTGAATTGACCTCATACGAAAGTAGAGGAAGATACTGTATGTCATAGCCAGAAGAGAAGATAGATCAAACATGGGTTAATCTTCATAGAGCAAGGACAATGCTCACACTTTATCAGATGAACAACAATAGGCCGAACTGAAGTTTGGACAACTTGACATGAATTGAAAAGAGCTAAAATGTGTAGCTACTAGGTTACAATGAGCAGTGGGGTTTGTGATAAAAAGGGAATTTGGATCCAGTCTCTGGATCAGAAGACTATTACATCAAGCTATAGCAAAGACAAGAGTATAGCGAATGTATCGCAACATTAGTTATTTATCTTCAAAGCAAGTTGCTAGCTAACACGAGATGCAGCTAACCGCAAGACCTTTTGTCTGTGCTGCAGCTGTGCAGCCAAAAACATTTGCACTCAGTGTGTGAATATTTGCTGAACTCTGTGCGTATTAGATATAAATATATAAAAACTTTGTTTGAAGATGATAGTAGCTAACTAAATGTTAATATGCAACAGCAGAATCACATATGCGCAAGGCCTCTGGCCTAGCTAACTTGCGAAGCTAATTTGATGGCATCTAGCTGCATGTTTTCATGACGAGATGTACATTATACTACAAAAAAAATAGGAGTTCTATGAAAACAATATATAGTTGTCATTTGTAACGTTAGATATTTTTACAATCAAAACGAAGGTTTTCCGAGGTTAGGGAGCTCAGGTTTATTGTCCTTACCTGCGCAGCGGGGGACTTCACGCGGCGGTAACGCTGTAGCGAGCCAAGGAGCATGCGCCGTGGTCACGTGGGAGGGTCAAACCATTCGTTCCATCTCTGACGTAAACAAACACACTCAGCCGCCATTACTTTCCACTGTCTTGGAAGGAAGAGCAACTGACACTTCCAGCTTTGAACCTTCGCCTGGTAATTTGACCGTTATATGACATTGATGTGGTCCATATAAAATTAGAAATGAGTGTCCCTACTTGCTGGTTTTAGCCTTTATATCGAGTCGTCTTAACAAAAAGGCAGACAACACGTTTCTGTAGTTATCATTTTGAACTGTACTGTGTTTTTCCCACGAGTCGTTGATTGTTTATTTCTGTCTTATTATTACTGTGTTCTGAAATATTGTCTTATTCCTGTTGGTCTGTTTTTGCAGATATAGCTAACTTACCTCGTCTTTGTTACACCAAAATGAAAGACCCAAGTCGCATCAACAACACCCCAAGCCTCAGCAACATCGAACTTATCCTACATGGACAGTTCATCAATGATGACAATCCCTTTGCTGAATACATGTGGATGGAGAACGAGGAGGAATTCAACAGACAGGTCCTCTACTTATTCTGTCAATTGATGACGTACTAGATTAGGTAGCTAGTTCATGTTATTTTTGCATGCCTACACCACACAAAGAAATACCTATTTTTGTAATAGTAATGTATCATTATTTATTTTATTTACAGTGTTACGAAGAGGTGGGTGTCTAAACTATTTTGAATGCTTTTCCCCCAGATTGAGGAGGAGCTGTGGGAGGAGGAGTTCATTGAGCAGTGTTTCCAGGAGATGTTGGAGGAAGAGGAGAACGAATGGTTCATCCCAGCCAGAGATCTCCCTCCAACCCACGGTCAGCTGCAGGACCAACTCAACCTTCTGGTCCTCAGTGACACAGGCATCGTCAACGGCATGGCGGTAAATGTTTCAGAGTGGTTTTGTTTGTCCAGGTCTCATAAAAAAAAAAAAAAGTAAAGTCTGTGGAAAGTAGACATTTTAGTTGTCCTAGACTCGCGTTAGTCTTGTACATGCCAGACTGATTACCACTGCGTGTAGGGAACCATTCATGTTAACTCGCAGGATCATGCGGCTCGCCAGGCTAGTCTTGTGTGGCCATCCTTCCAAATCTTGTCTCATCGACTCGTGCCTGTGTTTCTGAGGCTAGCCTTGTCCCAGATATATATATGTGCTATCTTGCCACCACATTTCAAGTTTTATTAGTTTATGTACGGGATACACAAGGGATACACTGCCCAACGAAACGCTTACTTGCAGGTTCCTTCTCGACAATGCAACAACAATAAGAAATAAGAAAAGATAAGAATGCGAACTAAAGTAAATGGCTCAGTAGTATATAAATAAATAAAAATAGATGTATGCACTCACTAACTGTAAGTCGCTCTGGATAAGAGCGTCTGCTAAATGACTCAAATGTAAATGTAGAATAGAATAAACATTTTAGCATAAGTATAAAGTATGTTTTTTTGTCATGTTTGGCATGAGGAGTTGGCAAGATAGTACAGGCTGGAACATACTGGGCTAAGAGTAGGCCTATGATATCTAAATTTGTTTGGATTGAATCATCTCTGTAAGCTTTGATTACATTTTCCCACATGTTTTTTTCTCTTTAGGTCAACAGCAACTTGAACCCTGAAGCACAAGAATTCGTACCAGGGTTGAAGCACTGAGACTAGTCCTCTGATGAATAAGTCATTTGTCCACACTGAAGCCAGTGTAGGAAGATCTGTTTGAGTTCTGTTACTCTGTTGCACTTAATGTGTTGCCAAAGTTTTCCAGCTAGCCCTGCATGTTTAAAGTTTTGAATAATGTTGTGTATATAAATCATATGTTTGTTGTAACTCTTCTGAATGTAAAAACAGGGTAGGAGCTGGAATACTTTTTACTCTTATTTCCTATTTGAATATTATAGGCCTATGTTATGTAAGTAGTTCTAACATACCTGCCCCATCAAATAATACTTTTCTGTTCAATCAAAATTAGTGGTTCATCTAAAAATCAAAATATGTGTTTTTCATTAGATCTTGGTTTGCATTATGAATTCCTTTTATTGAAATGCAGATTGCTATGAGATTAATATTAAATATCTTAGCCTGGTTTTATAACTGGATGTTATAAGAGATAGATGACCTACTTTATAATGTACACTACTGTTCAAAAGTTTGGGATAGCTTAGAAATGTTATTGTTTTCGAAAGAAAGGCAATTTTCCTGTCCATTAAAATAACATCAAATTGATCAGAAATACAGTGTAGACATTGTTAATGTTATAATGTTATTTAATTTATTTAACCTTTATTTAGCCACAACCTCCCGAGTGGCACAGTGGTCTAAGGCACTGCATCGCAGTGCTAACTGTGCCACTAGAGATCCTGGTTTGAATCCAGGCTCTAACTTAGCCGGCCGCGACCGGGAGACCCATGGGGCGGCGCACAATTGGCCCAGCGTCATCAAGGGTAGGGGAAGGAATGGCCGGCAGGGATGTAGCTCAGTTGGTAGAGCATGGTGTTTGCAATGCCAGGGTTGTGGGTTAGATTCCCATGGGGGCCAGTATAATTTTTTTAAATAAAAAATTATAATAATGTATGCACTCACTAACTGTAAGTCGCTCTGGATAAGAGCGTCTGCTAAATGACTAAAATGTAAATGTAAAATTTAACCAGGTAGGCCAGTTGAGAACAAGTTCTCATTTACAACTGCGACCTGGCCAAGATAAAGCAAAGCAGTGCGATTAAAAACAACAACAAAGAGTTACATATGGGATAAACAAAAACGTACATCATATAACACAATAGAAAAATATAAAATCTATATACAGTGTGTGCAAATGTAGTAAGTTGTGGAGGTAATAAATGGCTATTGTAGCTAGAAACGGCTGATTTTTAATGGAATATTTCTTTGTTTCTGATTTTGAGCCTGTAATGGAACCCACAATTGCTGATGCTCCAGATACTCAACTGATCTCAAGAAGGCCAGTTGTATTGCTTCTTTAAATCAGCACAACAGTTTTCAGCTGTGCTAACATATTGCAAAAGGGTTTTCTAATGATCAATTAGTCTTTTAAAATGATAAACTTGGATTAGCAAACACAACGTGCCATTGGAACACAAGACTGATGGTTGCTGATAATGGGCCTCTGTACGCCTATGTAGATATTCCATTAAAAATCAGCCGTTTCCAGCTACAATAGCCATTTACAGCATTAACAATGTCTACACTGTATTTCTGATCAATTTGATGTTATTTTAATGGACAAAAAAGTTGCATTTCTTTCGAAAACAAGGACATTTCTAAGTGACCCCAAACTTTTGAACGGTAGTGTATGTCTCTTATTTGATTGTTCTACATTTTAATTGGTTTTCAGAGCCTGAAATTCCAGCCTTATTTTAGATTTTCAAATCACATTTTATTTGTCACATGCGCCGAATACAACAGTGCAGTTTAAGAAATAGTTAAGAAAATATTTACTAAATAAACTAAAGTAAAAAAAA
Source organism: Coregonus lavaretus (assembly GCF_964263955.1). Taxonomy (NCBI): domain Eukaryota; kingdom Metazoa; phylum Chordata; class Actinopteri; order Salmoniformes; family Salmonidae; genus Coregonus; species Coregonus lavaretus. The sequence continues at coordinate 36,411,062 of NC_140019.1, read as the reverse complement.
ATAACACAATAAAATAACAATAATGAGGCTACATACAGGGGGTACCGAGTCAATGTGGGGGGGGGGGGGGGGGGCTACAGGTTAGTCCAGGTCATTTGTACATGTAGGTAGGGGTAAAGTGACTATGCATAGATAATAAACAGCTAGTAGCAGCAGTGTAAAAACAAAGGGGGGGGGGGGGGGTCAATGTATGTATTTTAAAAAATAATGTATGCACTCAACTGTAAGTCGCTCTGGATAAGAGCATCTGCTAAATGACTAAAATGTAAATAGTTAGGGTGGCCATTTTATTAATTGTTCAGCAGTCATGGCTTTGGGGTAGAAGCTGTTAAGGAGCCTTTTATTTTCATTGCTCCTCTGCTTTCCTGCCATTATCATTCAGAGCCTGGTGCTTGATATCCTACTGCCATGTAGATGTTGACTTTAGATTAAAAAAAATTATGCACATAAAAAGGAAAACTACTGTATAAAAACGTACCAAAAATATTGTACAAAAATACAAAAACATATGTTTCCTTTCTTAAAGTATTTGAAAATAAATATTGATGGATGGACTATATATTTTGTAATTTCACAAAAAAAAACTATTGGCTGCCTGATCAATTTTACTTGCTCTGGCACCCCAATGGTGGAACAAGCTCCCTCACGACGCCAGGACAGCGGAGTCACTCACCACCTTCCGGAGACATTTGAAACCCCACCTCTTTAAGGAATACCTGGGATAGGATAAAGTAATCCTTCTACCCCCCCAAAAAAATAAATAATTAAAAAACAAAACAAAAAAAAACATTGTAAAGTGGTTATCCCACTGGCTATAAGGTGAATGCACCTATTTGTAAGTCGCTCTGGATAAGAGCATCTGCTAAATGACGTAAAAAATAAAAATGTAGAGCATGGCGTTTGCAACGCCAGGGTTGTGGGTTCATTTCCCACGGGGGGCCAGTATAAAAATAAATAAAAGATAATGTAAGTCGCTCTGGATAAGAGCGTCTGCTAAATGACTAAAATGTAAATGTAAAATGTAAATAAAAATATATTGTAGTTTACCTTTCACTTCCGGTTCCGGTTTAGACGCCTTGGAAGCGCGCTAGCTACTTCGCTACTGGTTACGGTAAGATACTTAACAAATAAAGTTATATACCGATATTTATGTCAAGGTTTGTAAATGTATTCACTAATTATATTCATCTTTCAAAAATGGCTGGTTAGTATGATAGCTAGTTGTCGAGCTAACGTGAGAGGAAGTTAGCTTGCTTACATTAACGTTAGCTTTGCTAGCTCAGCCAGTGTCAATTTCGTTTTAGAAAATTTATGCTTTTTAGAACTTTTTGGTATTTAGATGGTCCTTCCAATATCTATCTAGCTATCTATGTAATTGGTATCACTTGCATGAGCAACCATTTTCAGGCCCATGGTTTGGCTCCATGTCAGGGCTAACTAACTAACGTTCAGCCAGTTAACGTTAGCTATCTGGCTAACGCGTCATCTACATGACGGTTCGGGCTAGACCTGCCGGTTATCGCCAGCATGTCACAACTACAAGGAATCAGCAACAGTCAAGATAGGCCCCGCCCCCAAGTGTCCTAATATTGAATCCATATTCCCCTAGATTGCTTCTTTGACCCCTCATCTCTTCACTGGCAAATTTCTCTACAGAGATTTGATACGTTTACCTTCCAGTTCCAGCATGTCTCACAACTACTCCTACAGACGACCATCACCAGCTAAAGATCTAAGAGCCAGCTCTTACGACTCTCCAGATCACCTGCACCCTGGAGACCATGGTCACAATGTTTACAGATCGTCCCAGGAGCCACCGTCTCATTCCACAATACCATCCTCCTCATCCAGAGCCTCCGCTGCCACTGAGTCCCCTTACTCCTTCTCACTAAGCCAGTCAGACCCTTACTCGTCCTCACTAAGCCAGTCAGACCCTTACTCGTCCTCACTAAGCCGGTCAGACCAAACTCTGACCCTCCTGAGCAGCTGTGGGCTCGAGCCCAAAGACTTGTCTCTACTAGCCGAGATGCCTGAGCATCTCATCACTGTGGAGAACCTACCACGTATGCTCCTGGAGATCAGAAAGAAGAGGGCGACACAGCAGCCGTCATATCCAGCTATGACCTCTTACCCCCCTGCTGCCACATCTTGCCCCCCCCCTGCTACCCCTCCTCCAGGCCATGCGTGGGAGCAGGGTGACCGGAGTCGTTCTCAGCCATTAGACTACCCGTTGGACCCCCACTCCGCTCTTCCCCTGTCCCAACTCCCTCCCACAGAACAGGCTGAGCCCTGGCAACTAGATCGACATGGCAACCCGATGCAGTACACATGCTCTCGCGTGGAACCTGTCCCTGTCCCTGTCCGAGTTGTGGACTACCACTATGGTAAAGAAACTCCCAGAAGCTACGAAACTCCCAGGTCCACTTACAGCTCGGACCAAAGAGGAACCAGCAGCAGCCAGAAACCACCCATCTTATCCCAACCAGCAGTAGATTACAGGTACCCACCGACACCAGCTACAGACTACAGACCACGCCTAGACCAAGATGTCCCAGTTGTCACAATCAAGATGGCCACCTCTGGCAAAACTCCCACCAAGAAGGCTGCTCTTGACTTCCACGGAGAAATCCCCCAAACGTTTCCTTATTCGTGCTCTCTCTGCGATATTACTGTGCTCTCTGAAAAGGTAAGTAGCTTACTTCCTCTTATTTCTGTTGAATCTGCATTATCTGGGTCTCCGGTAGGTTCATGTGTGTGTGAAAGGGTCCAAAGTGAATGAATCTTAAGCCTATTTGTGGCACTAAAAATATACAGTTACTGCTACGTATGTTAGAACATATAGCCTATGCATTCTCTTAAATATGAACAACCAGTGAAAACATTTATTTTTTGCAGTACTGGTTCGCACACGCCAATGGAACTCAACATGCAGACGGACAACTCACGCTTCTTCAGATGTGAGTGATCACATGCTCAAGTTGTTTTTCCAGTTCTCCACTCACCAGCATGACATTTCAAACTCCTACTGTCAGTATTGATATTGGAATATGCCTAGTTTCAATGCATTAAGTTCCTAAATTGTCCAGCTTTTTATCATTCCATCTCTTCTTCCTGTGCCTACGTTTAGGTATCCTGAGTGGGATTGCCGGATGCAGACCGCCAGAAAGTGAGTGCATATCTCTCTGTCCGTGTGTGTGTGCTTGGTATTAATGTAGAATAGATCCTAACTACAGGCCTTTTAATCCCTTTAGTGGTGATGACCACACAGAGAGACCAAGGGTTGAAGAGAAGACTGGTGGACCTTCCCATAGGTCGATTAACTACTTAGGTAAACTAACTGCATTAGCTTGCCTATACATAATATAGTGCTTTCAGAAAGTATTCATACCCCTTGACTTATTCTACGTTTTGTTCTTACAGCCTGAATTCAAAATTGATTTAAAAAAAATTCTCACCCATCTACATACAATACCCCATTATGACAAAGTGAAAACATGTTTGTTTTTTAAATTGCTGCAAATGTATTGAAAATGAAATACAGAAATCTCATTTACATAAGTATTCACATATTAGAATCAACTTTGGTAGCGATTACAGCTGTGAGTATTTCTGGGTAAGTCTTGAGCTTTGCACACCTGAATTGTACAATATTTGCACATTATTCTTTAAAAAAGGCTTCATTCTCTGTCAAGTTGGTTGTTGATCATTGCAGAACAGCCATTTTCAAGTCTTGCCATAGATTTTCAAGATGATTTAAGTCAAAACGGTAACTAAGCCACTCAGGAACGTTCAATGTAGCTCAATTGGTAGAGCATGGCGCTTGTAACGCCAGGGTAGTGGGTTCAATCCCCAGGACCACCCATACGTAAAAATGTATGCACACATGACTGTAAGTCACTTTGGATAAAAGCGTCTGCTAAATGGCTTTATTATTATTATTATTATTATTATTATTATGATGTCATCTTGGTAAGCAACTCGTGTATATTTGGCCTTGTGTTGTAGGTTATTGTCCTGCTGAAAGGTGAATTTGTTTCCTAGTGTCTTTTGGAAAGCAGACTGAAGCAGGTTTTCCTCCTTTCTTGCTTGTGCTTAGCTCTATTTCGTTTCTTTTTATCCTAAAAAAACCTCCCTAGTCCTTGTCGATGTCAAGCATACCCATAACCTGATGCAGCCACCACCATGCTTGAAAATATTAAGAGTGGTACTCAGTGATGTGTTGGATTTGCCCCAAACATAATGCTTCGTATTCAGGACATAACGTTAATTTCTTTGCCACATTCTTTGCAGTTTTACTTTAGTGCCTTGTTGCAAACAGGAAGCATGTTTCTGTAATATTTTTATTCTGTACAGGCTTCCTCCTTTTCACTCTGTCATTTAGGTTAGTATTGTGAAGTAACAACAATGATGTTGATCCATCCTCAGTTTTCTCCTATCACAGCCATTCAACTCTAACTGTTTTAAAGATACCATTGGCCTCATGATAAAATCCCTGAGCGGTTTCTTTCCTCTCCAGCAACTGAGTTAGGAAGGTCGCCTATATCTTTGTAGTGACTGGGTGTATTGATACACCATCCAAAGTGTAATTAATTCACCATGCTCAAAGGCATATTCAATGTCTGCTAGGTGCCCTTCTTTGCGAGGCATTGTAAAACCTCCCTGGTCTTTGTGGTTGAGTCTGTGTTTGAAATTCACTGCTCGACTGAGGGACCTTATAGATAATTGTATGTGTGGAGTACAGAGATGAGGTGGTCATCATGTTAAACACTACTATTGAATGAGTCCATGCAACTTATTATGTGACTTGTTAAACACATTTTTACTCCTGAACTTATTTAGGCTTGCCATAACAAAGGGGTTGAATACATATTGACATTTCAGCTTTTCATTTTTAATAAATTAATAAAAAAATTCAACATAATTATGGGTTATTGTGTGTAGGTCAGTGACACAATGTCATTTTGATCCATTTTATATTCAGGCTGAAACACAACAAAATAGGGGGAGGTCCTCTGTAGCTCAATTGGTAGAGCATGGTGCTTGTAACGCCAGGGTAGTGGGTTCGATCCCCGGGACCAGCCATACGTAAAAATGTATGCACACATGACTGTAAGTCGCTTTGGATTAAAGCGGTTGCTAAATGGCATATTATTATATTATTAATACTTTCTGAAGGCACTGTATATGCCATTTAGCAGACGCTTTTATCAAGCATACATTTTCGTATTTCAAATTGAAATGTTGTTATCGCCATGCTCTACTAACTGAGCCACATCAGGACCATTTGCTTTGACAGTATATGTCTGATTTTAATATTATAACATGTGTCCATAACATATAACATATTAACGTGCGAGTTACTTACCTTTTTATATTGTCCTGTAGGTAAACCGACAAGTAGCAGCTCTAGAAAAAGCATCGACACTAAGACAAATGCTACAAAGGTTACAAAGGTATTGTTTTTCTTTCTTCTTGCTCTTCTGTTGAATTACTGTCTAGTTTTCACCTTTTTTTTACTTTCACATTGTCCGTTTACTTACCTTTTATTTTCCAGGGGAGTGGCAAAGTGGTTTGTGCCAAATTTAGCGCCTGGTGTCTCAACGAAGATGGTTTGAAGGACCTGATTAAACCGTTTGGGGAAGTTGTGAAAATCATCATGTTCCCTGCTTTGGTAAGATAACTAGTTACCTAGTTATCCTGCCATGTATTCAAATACCTAATATACAGTACCAGTCAAAAGTTTGGATACACCTACTCATTCAAGGGTTTTTCTTTATTTTTACTATTTTCTACATTGTAGAATAATAGTGAAGACATCAAAACTATGAAATAACACACATGGAATCATGTAGTAACCAAAAAAGTGTTAAACAAATCAAAATATATTTTATATTTGAGATTCTTCAAAGTAGCCACCCTTTGCCTTGATGACAGCTTTGCACACTCTTGGCATTCTCTCAACTAGCTTCATGAGGAATGCTTTTCCAACAGTCTTGAAGGAGTTCCCACATATGCTGAGCACTTGTTGGCTGCTTTTCCTTCGCTCTGGGGTCCAACTCATCCCAAACCATCTCAATTGGGTTGAGGTCGGGTGATTGTGGAGGCCAGGTCATCTGATGCAGCACTCCATCACTCTCCTTCTTGGTCAAATAGCCCTTACACAGCCTGGAGGTGTGTTGGGTCATTGTCCTTTTGAAAAACAAATGATAGTCCCACTAAGCACAAACCAGATGGGATGGTGTATCGCTGCAGAATGCTGTGGTAGCCATGCAGGTTAAGTGTGCCTTGGAATTCGAAATAAATCACAGACAGTGTCACCAGCATAGCACCATCACACCACCTCCTCCATGCTTCACGGTGGGAACCACACATGCAGAGATCATCCATTCACCTACTCTGCATCAGACCAAAGGACAGATTTCCACCGGTGTAATGTCCATTGCTCGTGTTTCTTGGTCCAAGCAAGTCTTCTACTTATTGGTGTCCTTTTAGTAGTGGTTTCTTTGCAGCAATTCGACCATGAAGGCCTGATTCACGCAGTCTCCCCTGAAGAGTTGATGTTGAGATGTGTCTGTTACTTGAACTAAACTGTTACTTGAACAATCTGAGGCTGGTAAACTCTAATGAATTTATCCTCTGCAGCAGAGGTAACTCTGGGTCTTCCATCCCTGTGGCGGTCCTCATGAGAGCCAGTTTCATCATAGCGCTTGATGGTTTTTGCAACTGCACTTGAAGAAACTTTCAAAGTTATTGAAATGTTCCGTATAGACTGACCTTCACATCTTAAAGTAATGATGGACTGTCGTTTCTCTTTACTTATTTGAGCTGTTCTTGCCATGATATTGGCTTGGTCTTTTACCAAAAAGGGCTATCTTCTGTATACCACCCCTACTTTGTCACAACACAACTGATTGGCTCAAACGCATGAAGAATGAAAGAAATTCCACAAATTAACTTTTAACAAGGCACACCTGTTAATTGAAATGCATTCCAGGTGACTACCTCCATGAAGCTGGTTGAGAGAATGCCTAGAGGTTGCTAAGCTGTCAAGTCAAAGGGTGGCTATTTGAAGAATCTCAAATATAAAATATATTTTGATTTGTTTTAACACTTTTTGATTCCATACTTGTTATTTCATATATAGTTTTGATGCCTTCACTATTATTCTACAATGTATACCCTGGAATGAGTAGGTGTGTCCAAACTTTTGACTGGTACTGTATGTGTTTTCAACTCATATGAAATTGGTAAAAAGTATTTCGTTAACTGAATAAATAATTGAGAAAATCTTATACTCATTTTAAAAGTAATGTTGTAAGCATAGAGAGAATCCCCGCCCATCATGGACTCATTGACTTGGAGTAGGGATTTCCATTCTAGTAATACTTTTTTTATGGTTCTTGTATCGCTGCATTTTCAGGCGTTTGTGGAGATGGGCTCAACTGACCAGGCCGAGGATGTTGTGAAGTACTACCTCAGTAACCCAGTGATGGTGAAAGGAGGACAAGTCACCTTCTCTGTCTCTTCAACATTTAATTTCCTGCAGGTACATTTTACAAGATGAATTAATTGACACGATTTTAGTTACATTTGGTTGAAGGGGTAATTGTGAGGATACAGTATTCCCTAAAACAACCACACACAAACACAGAGGATTATTAAATGAGCTAAATAAATACATTTACATCCATACAGAGTTCCCGGGTGTTGAGCTTTTCCCCTGTGCCTCCTGGTAAAGAGTCTGCCGCATGGAAGAGAGAGTTGCTGGCCGTAGCTAAAGGATTTGGACCTGTGGCACGCTCTCTGTTCTTACCTACGCAGGTATTAAACAGCATTTTTGCTTTCAACTGTTTTGGCCAGCGTTATACTATAATTAGCTTACAGTGTATTCTGTCCTCGTAGGCATTTGTGGAAATGACAAATGCACTGGATGCACAGAAGCTGGTTGAACACCATACGTCCAAATACCTGAAAATAGATGGGGTACATATTAAAGTGGCCTTCTCATCAGAGTACAATACACTTCGGTAAGTTGATGCGTCCCCCTGTTGTGCTATTACCTTTTGTTTTGCATGCAAACATACATTGATTATGGCTTTCGAGATCAGACTGTCAGACACTGTTATAACTACTGTATTAAAGGGGAAACATTGAATTTATGCTCTGTAAAAGCCAGAAACCATGGGAATAAAAGTGTTGTCTGTAAACTTTCTTTCCGTCACATCATGCAGGACCATGTCTGACAGGAAGTCTTCAGACAGGAAGTCTTCAGACAGGAGCAGGAAGTCTGAAGACAGATCTAAGAGGAGGAGAACCCCAAGTCCCAGAAGGCGATCCATCAGCCCCAGGAGAGATTCCCCGACCTCTTCAAAGAGGAGGAGGAGGAGGAGTGGAGAGGGGGACAGCGACCGTCACAAAGAACGAGTGAAATCAAACGACGGGGGTAAAAGCAGGCCAAGGTCCCCCAGAAAAAAGAGCTCCAGCCGGTCCTCCAGAAGCCCTCGCTCCCATACTAAAGAGAGGGTCTCCAGTGGGAAGACCCCAGGTTCTGGTAAAACATACCCCAAGAAGGACAAGGTATCTCTCACTTCCACAGCCACTCGCTCACAACCTCCCACCAAGGATAAGACCTCATCCCAGTCCTCCACTGTGATGGAGAAGTCCGACGAGGTTGTCGATAAGACTGACCAGAGCAAGCAAGATACTGAGACACATTACAGGCAGGAGGATGGAGCCATGGAGGCCTGTGACATGGAGGGGGAGATCGGAGAGGACGGCGACATCGAGGGGATGGCAGTGTATGGGGAGGATGGGGAGGAGAACTCTGACATGGAAGAGTGGGAGAAGGAGGGAAAGGAGGAGAAGGAGGAAGAGGAGGAAGAGGAACAAGAGGAAGAGAAACAGCAGAAGAGTGCTGAGGACTTGTTTATAGCCCTATGTGAGCCCAAGCAAAAAGCAACCGCTACATCTGGGACTGTAGATGATACTCCTACAGAAGAGCTCTCAGCTACCGGGACAGAACAGGGGAAAGAGCTCTCAGCTACCGGGACAGAACAGGGGAAAGAGCTCTCAGCTACCGGGTCAGAAGAGGAGAAAGAGAGAGATGGTGAAGATCAGAATGCAGATGCTTCATATGTTGATGAGGTAAAGTACATGCTCTGTCAGGTCTTTAACAATTAGTTCATCTATTTTGATAAGTCAAATTGGAAAAAAGACAAGGAACATAATTCCAATATGTAAAATACAAGGTGTCATGTTTAATACATGTTGTGTGTTTCAGTAAATCCTAAAATGTTATTGTTTTGATGTTTGTTCCCCTCCATTGTTACACAGGAGGAGCCTGATTTCCCAGAGGACCTTGAGAACCTTATTACTTTGGATGAGCTGGCGGAGGATTCATCAGCTGACGACCGAGGTGACTTAATACTAAACACCTATCTACTGGACCACAGATTCAATTCAAACTGGAGCACTTTGAAAAGAAAGAGTAACATTGTTATGAAGGTCATTTGATTGGATGTTTATCTTAACATTGCAGATAACCAGTCAACAGATGAGACCAAGAGCAGGTCCAGGAGCAAGGTGAGCCAATGTTCTTTTTATTATTGTTATTGATGTGTTCTGTGAGTCAGTACTGGTCAGCCGTTTACAATTGTTAATTCAACCTTCTGAGATAAGTCTGGGTTGAGTGGGTTCTATGCGGCTTTAGTTAACTATTGTCAATAAGGTTGTTACAACCACAAAATGTTTTTATTTCAGCCCTCAGGACGTGATCAGCCATCTGGAAGAGTGATCTACATCAAAAACCTTCCTAGTGGCTACTATACAGATTACGAGTTCCTGAAGATTTTTAAAGGCTTTGGGAAAGTGCACCGCTATTTGCTCCTGCGTAATGGTGAAGAGGTATTCTCCTAACAGAAGGGAATCTAAAATGGAATTGATCCTAATGATGTACTACAAGTCTGATCATATTTGTTGTTGCAATAACCATGGTCTCTCTCTCTCTCCTCTCCTCTATTTGTCATCTATCTCTCAGGGCTTCATTGAGATGGAGAGTTCTTCTGATGCAACAAAGGCTTTAACGGCGATGCATTATGGTGGCTGTAAATTATACGGCCGGAAGTTGGTCATCCTGCGGTCTCAGAAATATAAAAGACTAACAACAGGGTAGGGTGCTATAGCCCAGGTGGTGTCTGCTCTGCTAAACAGACATGGAGCACACACTCCCGTCCCGCGTGGGAGCCACTGATAATTGATGCTTCTCTGTCTCTTCTGATTAGAAAATATCCCTGTCTGATCATATTTTATGTGCAGTGATTTTCTGCGTATCTGTCTTAAAGGTAAACGTTTCTAAACGTGTATATAATTCTGGACTAAAAAAAGGAATGATTTTATTTTGTCAGGTGGGAACCTGAATCGGACTCTGATCGGAAGAAATATCACGGGGGTACGAGAAGCAGCAGTAGCAGGATAAGGAGTGGACGGACCAGCAGTCACTCAAAGTCAGACGCTAAGGACGAGAAGACTAAAGAGAAGGACGAGAAGACTAAAGAGAAGGACGAGAAGACTAAAGAGAAGGACGAGAAGACTAAAGAGAAGGACAAGAAGACTAAAGAGAAGGACGAGAAGACTAAAGAGAAGGACGAGAAGACTGAAGAGAAGGACGAGAAGACTGAAGAGAAGGACGAGAAGACTGAAGAGAAGGACGAGAAGACTGAAGAGAAGGATGAGAAGACTGAAGAGAAGGACGAGAAGACTGAAGAGAAGGACGAGAAGACTGAAGAGAAGGACGAGAAGACTGAAGAGAAGGACGAGAAGACTGAAGAGAAGGACGAGAAGACTGAAGAGAAGGACGAGAAGACTGAAGAGAAGACAGCACGACAAGTAGACTCTGAACAGCGTAGTAAACGTTCGTCTGAGCCAGCCAAACACTGTGACAAGGAGGACAGAGGAGCGTCTCCAGTGAATACTGACAGATCCTCCAACAGTGAAGTCCAAAAGGATGCCCCTGTCCCTGCTGCTGAGGAAGAGAAGCGGGCCTGTAGCACCGAGGATAACGGAGAAACCAAGATGGAGGATAATGTGGAAACAGGACCAGATTCCATGAAGACTGGTATGGAGTCATCGTTCCAGCCCAACAACCCAGTGGGTAAGTGGTTTGATGTGATTTTATAGCCTCACTGCACACTCATGGTAGCCTGGTCCCGGATCGGTTTGTGCTCTTGTCAACTTCATTGCGTGACAATTCCATAAGGAGTTGGCAAGAGAGTAGAATCAGACTGGCACCCAGGCTACTGTCTTGGCTCCTTTCAAGAAAAATGACTACATTTTATTTTTTAGACTTGTGTCTGGGACACTAATCACTGAAACAACTATTTAATTTGTTTGCTTTGAAAACACTACCAAGTTGTGCATCAATGAACCGCAGTAAGAAGCATTGTCTTTATGCAGTACAGTACTATGTTTTCTAACGTACTATGGGTGTTTGTTACAGGAAGGGAATACATTAAACCTGTCATTGGCTACTTCTGCAACCTGTGTAAAGTCGTCTATCTCGATGAGGACGAAGCAAAGACCCAACACTGCAGCAGCCTCTGTCACTATCTGAAGTTTATGGTAAAGCACCAGAATCCTGTTCAATCTCATCAGAATGATCTCACTTGAGTTCTCTATGCTTCTTTACCATAGGCATAGAGACACTGGTTGGCCGACTGCTCTTTTATAGTCCTTATTTAAGCAATAAGGCACGGGGGGGGGTGTGGTATATGGCCAATATACCACGGCTAAGGGCTGTTCTTAAGCACAACGCAACGTGGAGTGCCTGGATCCAGCCCTTAGCCGTGGTATATTGGCCATATACCACAAACCCCCAAGGTGCCTTATTGCTATTATAAACTGGTTACCAATGTAATTAGAGCAGTAAAAATGTTTTGTCATACCCGTGGTATACCACGGCTGTCAGCCAATCAGCATTCAGGGCTCGAACCACCCAGTTTATAATACCAAATAATGTAAATCACAGGTGCATATGTTTGAAAAAGTAGGATCATGGAGGGGATAGAGTGGGGGTATCTATAGTGCCTTGCAAAAGTATTCATCCCCCTTGGCGTTTTTCCTATTTTGTTGCATTACAACCTGTAATTTAAATGGCATTTTATTTGGATTTCATGTAATGGACTTACACAAAATAGTCCAAATTGGTGAAGTTAAATGAAAAAAATTACTTGTTTAAAAAAAATTCTAAACAATAAATAACGGAAAAGTGGTGCGTGCATATGTATTCACCCCTTTTGCTATGAAGACCCTAAATAAGATCTGGTGCAACCAATTACCTTCAGAAGTCACATAATTAGTTAGATTGCACACAGGTGGACTTTAAGTGTCACATGATCTCAGTATATATACACCTGTTCTGAAAGGCCCCAGAGTCTGCAACACCACTAAGCAAGGGGCACCACCAAGCAAGCGGCACCATGAAGACCAAGGAGCTCTCCTAACAGGTCAGGGACAAAGTTGTGTAGAAGTACAGATCAGGGTTGGGTTATAAAAAAAAACATCAGAGACTTTGAACATTCCACGGATGGAAAGATTATGGCACCACAATAAACCTGCCAAGAGAGGGCCGCCACCAAAACTCACGGACCAGGCGAGGAGGGCATTCATCAGAGAGGCAATAAATATACCAAAGATAACCCTAAAGGAGCTGCAAAGCTCCACAGCGGAGATTGGAGTATCTGTCCATAGGACCACTTTAAGCCGTACACTCCACAGAGCTGGGCTTTACGGATGAGTGGCCAGAAAAAAGCCATTGCTTAAAGAAAAAAATTAGCAAACACATTTGGTGTTCGCCAAAAGGCATGTGGGAGACTCCCCAAACATATGGAAGAAGGTACTCTGATCAGATGAGACTAAAATTGAGCTTTTTGGCCATCTAGGAAAACGCTATGTCTGGCGCAAACCCAACACCTCTCATCACCCCGAGAACACCATCCCCACAGTGAAGCATGGTGGTGGCAGCATCATGCTGTGGGGATGTTTTTCATCGGCAGGGACTGGGAAACTGGTCAGAATTGAAGGAATGATGGATGGCGCTAAATACAGGGCAATTCTAGAGGGAAACCTGTTTCAGTCTTCCATAGAATTGAGACTGGGACGGAGGTTCGCCTTCCAGCAGGACAATGACACTAAGCATACTGCTAAAGCAACACTCTAGTGGTTTAAGGGGAAACATTTAAATGTCTTGGAATGGCCTAGTCAAAGCCCAGACCTCAATCCAATTGAGAATCTGTGGTATGACTTAAAGATTGCTGTACACCAGCAGAACCCATCCAACTTGAAGGAGCTGGAGCAGTTTTGCCTTGAAGAATGGGCAAAAATCCCAGTGGCTAGATGTGCCAAGCTTATAGAGACGTACCCCAAGAGACTTGCATGCCAAAAAGGGGGTGAATACTTTCGCAACCCACTGTATTCTTTACATTATTCAACCACCATTTCTGTGCCGTTGTTTGCTGTGTACATTACATGATTACTGAGCTGCATAATTTGGTGTTGTCTCACAGGAACTTTCAGGAAGAGACACAGCGTCCAGCTAAAAGATGTCCGTCTCTGGAGGAAGTTGACAAGATGACGGTCTTTAGGTCCAATTTAACGGGGCGTGTACACTTCTGAAGGAGGGTGGAGAATCTGGATATGTCTTTATATTACGCTCAGAAGAAAGGCACAGGTTTACCTACTCCACGAGAGGCTCTTTGTGAAACTCATCCTAGAACAATACACGGGAAAGCAGATTACGTTAATCCGTATTGGTTTATATGAACAAATATACAGCACCTGCCTACATGTATTGTGGTATAATAGCTCAGATCTACTTTCTGTAACTTGAATAGTTTTGTCCTATGCTTTGAATGAAAACCATTAGGTTTTCCTATCTTTTTAATTTGTTTAAGATTTGTTTGAAATAGAACTTAATTCTAAAAGATTGTTAATAAACATGCATTCATTATTGCATTTTTGTAATTTAACTTTCTTCAAGCAAGATAACATCACCGCCTCCTAGTTTGCTCTAGGTTCAGGATTATAACCATTGATGTATATAAACACTGGATGACTGACGCTATGTATTGGCCAATGAGAGGCTTTGAAGCCACCGGTCGGCCATATTGGCACTCCCCAGAAGGCGCAGTCCTCCATAGGAATGAATGGCGTTATACACTATTTAAATTAAATGTTTCAAGGAACACATTACATGTATTTAAGTATATATATTTTTTGTAGCAACATTAGTACTTTCTACAAATTATACTTAAAGGAAAATGTTTATTTTATGTTTAGCTCACATAATATAATTTAGAAGTATGCATTAATATGTCTGTAATAGAATAAACATGGAGAAAACAAATGTAGACGTTAATAAATGCATTACTATAGCTTCCGAAATATTTTGTTAAAATGGTGCCTTCAAAACAGCGGCCCCTGTCAGTCATCTAATGTATATAAAACTAATTGATTTAACTATAAAAACAATTAGCTCCGGGACATCCCGGATTTCAGAACAAGTACACCTACCCATACTTCTGCCGCCGGAGTGCGGTAAGAAATGCACCCAATGTCCATCAGACGCATATGCGTGTTTTTTTTATTTTTATGTCTAGGCCAGATTATCATTATTGACGCACATGTGCTTCGCTTTTCAACTAGGTAAAGCAACGCATGTGCGGCATCCCACAGAACGCACTGCCAGCCTAGTGCGGCATCCCCAACGTAGCGTTGCTGACTGCTCCGTTGACAATGAATGACTTCCGCCGGAACGCAAAGAGTTTGAAGCATCTGACGGACATGAGGAGTGAGCATATCGCTGTTGCGGCCATAGACTTAGATAGACATCGCATCATTGCATCTGTTCTTTTTATGGCGCCTGTGAGAGCAGGCAGATCCATGGTCATCACTAGTTACCACCAAGTCATAATTATGGCATAAAATCCCGCCTATTTCTGCAATTTATCTTCTTAAAATCAGATTTGAAACCTAACCTTAACCACACTGCTAACTACATGCCTAACCTTAACTGGTGAAGGTGCAAAAATATGGAGGGATTCAGATATGAGGTCATCATTTGAGCACTGTGCACAGAGTTTTTAAACTATGGTGCGCAACATGATGCAATGTGCCAATAAATGAACACAAGTTTTTCAAATTGCCGCCGTCTTGGGAGCTAGAATTGGGATCGTATGCTGTGCTAATGCCGATAAAATAAAATAAAATAAAATAAAAAGAGAGCGTAATGGAGAGCACTGTACACTACGGCGAACTTAGCAAATAAGACATTTGTGGTAAGTACATGGGGACCGCCATCTTTATGCACCTTCGCTATTAACACAAAAAAGCTCATTTTTGTTTTCATGAATTCTTACGATATAGACAATCTTGACTTTGTGGCTGTGGTAACTAGTGACAACCCAGCGCCATTGAGGCCTTCTCCATTTTGATGTAGTCCATTTTCTTCTACTACTTCTATTTGATGGCAAACAACTGTGTTGTTTGAACAGGTATAAAGCCAAGGTTGCCGATTACCTAGCACCTGCACTTATTGAATGTTTGCTCCCGTCACGAGTATAACTAATTGGCTGATCCCTCCTGGTGATCTGGATGGAATCATGTGATCCTTCCTTAACCCATTGGAAGTCCCACCCAGTTGACTACTTGAGCAATATATATACTGCTCAAAAAAATAAAGGGAACACTTAAACAACACAATGTAACTCCAAGTCAATCACACTTCTGTGAAATCAAACTGTCCACTTAGGAAGCAACACTGATTGACAATAGATGTCACATGCTGTTGTGCAAATGGAATAGACAACAGGGGGAAATTATAGGCAATTAGCAAGACACCCCCAATAAAGAAGTGGTTCTGCAGGTGGTGACCACAGACCACTTCTCAGTTCCTATGCTTCCTGGCTGATGTTTTGGTCACTTTTGAATGCTGGCGGTGCTTTTACTCTAGTGGTAGCATGAGACAGAGTCTACAACTCACACAAGTGGCTCAGATAGTGCAGCTCGTCCAGGATGGCACATCAATGCGAGCTGTGGCAAGAAGGTTTGCTGTGTCTGTCAGCGTAGTGTCCAGAGCATGGAGGCGCTACCAGGAGACAGGCCAGTACATCAGGAGACGTGGAGGAGGCCGTAGGAGGGCAACAACCCATCAGCAGGACCGCTACCTCCGCCTTTGTGCAAGGAGGAGCAGGAGGAGCACTGCCAGAGCCCTGCAAAATGACCTCCAGCAGGCCACAAATGTGCATGTGTCTGCTCAAACGGTCAGAAACCGACTCCATGAGGGTGGTATGAGGGCCTGACGTCCACAGGTGGGGGTTGTGCTTACAGCCCAACACCGTGCAGGACGTTTGGCATTTGCCAGAGAACACCAAGATTGGCAAATTCGCCACTGGCGCCCTGTGCTCTTCACAGATGAAAGCAGGTTCACACTGAGCACATGTGACAGACATGACAGAGTCTGGAGACGCCGTGGAGAACGTTCTGCTGCCTGCAACATCCTCCAGCATGACCGGTTTGGCGGTGGGTCAGTCATGGTGTGGGGTGGCATTTCTTTCGGGGGCCGCACAGCCCTCCATGTGCTCGCCAGAGGTATTCTGACTGCCATTAGGTACCGAGATGAGATCCTCAGACCCCTTGTGAGACCATATGCTGGTGCGGTTGGCCCTGGGTTCCTCCTAATGCAAGACAATGCTAGACCTCATGTGGCTGGAGTGTGTCAGCAGTTCCTGCAAGAGGAAGGCATTGATGCTATGGACTGGCCCGCCCGTTCCCCAGACCTGAATCCAATTGAGCACATCTGGGACATCATGTCTCGCTCCATCCACCAACGCCACGTTGCACCACAGACTGTCCAGGAGTTGGCGAATGCTTTAGTCCAGGTCTGGGAGGAGATCCCTCAGGAGACCATCCGCCACCTCATCAGGAGCATGCCCAGGCGTTGTAGGGAGGTCATACAGGCACGTGGAGGCCACACACACTAATGAGCCTCATTTTGACTTGTTTTAAGGACATTACATCAAAGTTGGATCAGCCTGTAGTGTGGTTTTCCACTTTAATTTTGAGAGTGACTCCAAATCCAGACCTCCATGGGTTGATACATTTGATTTCCATTGATAATTTTTGTGTGATTTTGTTGTCAGCACATTCAACTATGTAAAGAAAAAAGTATTTAATAAGATTATTTCATTCATTCAGATCTAGGATGTGTTGTTTAAGTGTTCCCTTTATTTTTTTGAGCAGTGTATATGATTAGGTGAATGAGTAGGTGTGTCCAAACTTTTGACTAGTACTGTATGTATGTATGGGATGTATAGACATTATGGACAGTATGTGGATAGAATATATAGTATATCTGAATAGTATATGTACAGTAATAGTTGAATAGGATGGACAAGAATACAGTATATACATATGAAATGGGTTAAACAGTATGTAAACATTTTTTAAGTGACCATTGCTCCATGTCTATAGCTAACTACCTGACAGGAGTGCTAGCTACGTTAGCTTGCTAGGTACTGTTAAGTTGCGTAATTCGAATCTGGTATCAGAACAGAATTTAACACTAAGTCACTGAATATATTCTCAGCTTTTTTATTAATATATAATTAGTCAAGCGAATAAATGGTAAATGCAATCTTCGTATATACGGGTTCACTGTAACACCTCGCAGGGCAAAACAAAGAACTAACTGTCCCAACCCAAAGTTATTATTTTAATACTCTGACAGAGATAGTTCCCGTTCAAAGCGGGCCTGTCAGAGTAGAGGCTGAGCGTGGTTTAAACTTACTCAGCCTGTCGTTGGCGCACAGGCTGGTCCCAGCCCCTTGGCGCTTCACTGTTGCCGGGCATTAGTTGTTTTTTGCAACTTGTCTTGAGTGTCAGCAACCTCAGACATAGTTTCCTCTTCTTCATTGTTGCAGTACACATGTCCTTGAGCGGTTTAACAAAGAGGCAGTGTGTGTGTATGTGTGTCACAAGTCTATCTCAGCCTCCCCCCTAACGGTTCCTCACATTAGTCACAGCTTGTTATGTTAAACAATCTATATCAGTACAGCACAAACCTATTATGTTTAATCATTAATGTATTCTTTTTAAGCTAGGCATAACATCTAATTATAAGAAAATAGATCCCAACAGTACATCAATAGCTTTACGTTGGTTGTTTTTAGGCTCAACTTCAAGGACATTGCCTCTCCGATCATCACTCTCTCTCGCTTGGGCAAGGGACATTTCAGGTACACTCGGATGTGACAATGTAAAACATAATTTGAGGGCCGAGGGCTGTCTACTTCGCATTTGGATCACAGCCGATATTCATGTAAAAATAAGGAATTCCCCTCGACCACGCCCACAAAAAAAAAACAAAAAAAACACATCCCCAGTGTAAAAGAGACAATTTCGTAGTATACAGAAATAACAAAACATGCCGAAAAGCATGTTTTTCAATGTACATGTAACCTGGTAAAAAATCCCAACCTACGGTTCGCAATGCTCCCACTTTGGGAAATAGAGCCTGTGAGAAGAGCCTGTGGGGACCCAGTGTCCAAGTAGGCTACACGTAGCTATGTGTGTGGAAAACATTTAATCACAGGAAAGACATTTAACTTGTTTAGTATACTCTGTTGGTAATTCCACTCACTACTTGTAGCTGTATAGTCTGTTTGTTTGTGTTGTTGGTCCTGGCTAGCTTAATGTTCTGGTTGGTAGCTAGCTAGCACTCACTCACTCATGTGGCTGCTAGCACCATCATGAAAAGGGCATGAGGGAAGCCCTACAACAGGGTTCTTCAATTCTGGTCCTGGAGGGCCGAAACACCTCTGTTTTTCATCCTCTCCTTCTAATCAGGGGCTAATTCAGACTTGGGACACCAGGTGAGTGCAATTAACTACCAGGTAGAAATAAAAAACAGAAGTGTTTCGGCCCTCCAGGACCGGAATTGAAGAACCCTGCCCTACAATATTATGTTTTTCTAAGTAGTGAGAACGCTCAGGAGCAGGCAATGTTGAAAAGTAATTTAGACATGTTGTACTTTTCTTAACTATAGTTTTGTAATTGACTAAAACAAGCAGACAACAAGAAAATTGCGTTTGAAAAAGGTCAAGTTTTTGCTGTGAGCCAATGGGGTAACCTAGGTAACCACAGGTTGTTTTCCCTACAGGCGTTCTATCTAATACTGACTGGGACTATGGCGCTGCCCATGCTAAAACAGGCTTTTGGGCACTAGAGTCCTCTATCTATGTCTATGGGTGCGGCGTCTGTCTCCATGGTAAACAAACATGGCGGTGTCTGGTGAGTGGGAGTAGTTTTCATAAATGTGTAGAAAAGTTGTGAACGATAAAATATCTATGGTTATTAATCGCATGTCATAATGTGCATATGATTTGAGCTTTCCGTTTCAAGATAATTGACTTTAGTAGGCTTAGCATGGGAGAAGTAACGTTATCTACTAACTAGCTAGCTAGCCAGTTAGCTAGCTATCTAACGTCAGCTAGCTAACATGTTGATGTTCAAGCAAGTGTGCCAGTCAGACATTTTGGAAATACGTCACTGTAAGCCTGTAGATAATTGATATGGAATGGGATAATTTAGAAGAATTGTTTAACTGCTCATTTGTCTCATTCTTGCAGGAAAACATCCAATTGTATCCTTTTATTTTAGTTGTAATGTAGAATCTGCATCAACTGCATTTAATAGCTAGCTAACGTTAACGTCAGCTATTTCATGAGTCACTGTGGCAGTTAACGTTAATGTGCATCCCAAAATGACTCTTTATTCCTTATATAGTGCACTACTTCTGAGCAGGGTCCTATGGGTCCTGGTCAAAAGTAATACACTATAGGGACTACGGTGCCGATTTCAGACACGGTATTAGGGACGTCAAAGCCAAGGTTCAGGCTGCTGCACAGTCACAATGGAAGCTCTAGTCAAGAGCAGGGGTAAGCCATTTTTTGTGTGTGCCCCTTTTGTGATAGCGGATTTATTAGGGACCCCCTCATAACTCGAGTGACATAAAAATAGCATACAAGGAGCTATGACTATGGCTGGATGAACCAAGTCTCGGGCTCTGGGAGGGAACATTGTGAAGGCCCACCTCTTGGCATCGAGAGAAGATGTTGGGTTTTTTCAAGCTAATATCCTGCAATTCTACACAATATGCCACGAGGCAGAGAGAAAACGTTGCAGTTTTAAAGCTAGAGTCCTTAATTGAAACGATAACAAAGTGGACACCCCGCCTCTGTTTTAGTAAAAAGCTGAGGGATGGGAGAAATGTAACCAATGAAATTCATCGACAGAGCAATGGATTCCAGGACTGACCATCCATGATACATCAGTTATAGTTTCACCAATGTTTTGAGTCTATACAGTGTTTTGTTTTAAGCAGTAAGCCCCGAGGGGGTGTGGTATATGGCCAATATACCACGGCTAAGGGCTGTTCTTAGACACGACGCAATACGGAGTGCCTGGACACAGCCCTTAGCCGTGGTATATTGGCCATATATCACAAACCCCAGAGGTGCCTTATTACTATTATAAACTGTTTACCAATGTAATTAGAGCAGTAAAAACAAGTGTTTTGTCATACCCGTGGTATACGGTCTGATATAGTCTCCTGTAGCTCAGTTGGTAGAGCATGGCGCTTGCAACGCCAGGGTTGTGGGTTCATTTCCCCCGGGGGGCCAGTATGAAAATGTATGTACTCACTAACTGTAAGTCGCTCTGGATAAGAGCGTCTGCTAAATGACTAAAATGTAAATATACCACGGCTGTCAGCCAATCAACATTCAGGGCTCAAACCACCCAGTTTATAATTAGATTTGCATTGTTTACAAACATTAGAGTAAAACAAGCTATTTTGGGTTCTGATGGGGTACAACAGTTGAACTAAGCTCATAAGTTATATTCTTCAATAATCGATGGGTATATCATGGTATTCCATACCAAAAATGCATGTAGCAACTCAGGATTCAAGCTGTAAATTACAGTGCATTTATGAAAAAAAAAAGATAAATATTAAGTTGGAAAATGTATAATTGTTGGAGCACTGGATACCAATGTCCCAGTGAGCCTCCCAGGCCCATGTTGCCCAGGGTTAAGAACAGAAATTGTAGATTAATATTATCACATTGTGTTGTATTACACCCTCTTAACTTATTCCATAGATCCCTTTGCCAAAATTATTTTAATCTGTTGTTAGAAATTTTCATATTTTTTTTTTTTATGGAATTATTTTTTAAATATATATATACAGTACCTGTCAAAAGTTTGGACACACCTACTCATTCCAGGGTTTTTCTTTATTTTTACTATTTTCTACATTGTAGAATAATAGTGAAGACATCAAAACTATGAACTATGGAATCATGTAGTAACCCAAAAAGTGTTAAACAAATCAAAATATATATTATATTTGAGATTCTTCAAATAGCCACCCTTTGCCTTGATGACAGCTTTGCACACTCTTGGCATTCTCTCAACCAGCTTAATGAGGAATGCTTTTCCAACAGTCTTGAAGGAATTCCCACATATGCTGAGCACTTGTTGGCTGCTTTTCCTTCACTCTGCGGTCCAACTCATCCCAAACCATCTCAATTGGGTTGAGGTCGGGTGATTGTGGAGGCCAGGTCATCTGATGTAGCACTCCATCATTCTCCTTCTTGGTCAAATAGCCCTGACACAGTCTGGAGGTAAGTTGGGTCATTGTCCTGTTGAAAAACAAATCTCAGATTCCGTGTGGCCTTTGAATAGTGTTAGTTTAAACAGCGCATACACCCCAAACATTTGCCCCTTATTCTATTAATTTCAACGTGATATCAATGGAAGTGATAAAAACATAATAATAATTGCATTACGCTTATCGTATTGTCGACCCACTTGAATCAAAATGCAACACTTCAAAATGTAGCTAGGTGTCTTCTACAAATTTTACTCTAACCAGTGATATACAGTGGGGAGAACAAGTATTTGATACACTGCCGATTTTGCAGGTTTTCCTACTTACAAAGCATGTAGAGGTCTGTAATTTTTATCATAGGTACACTTCAACTGTGAGAGACGGAATCTAAAACAAAAATCCAGAAAATCACATTGTATGATTTTTAAGTAATTAATTTGCATTTTATTGCATGACATAAGTATTTGATCACCTACCAACCAGTAAGAATTCCGGCTCTCACAGACCTGTTAGTTTTTCTTTAAGAAGCCCTCCTGTTCTCCACTCATTACCTGTATTAACTGCACCTGTTTGAACTCGTTACCTGTATAAAAGTCACCTGTCCACACACTCAATCAAACAGACTCCAACCTCTCCACAATGGCCAAGACCAGAGAGCTGTGTAAGGACATCAGGGATAAAATTGTAGACCTGCACAAGGCTGGGATGGGCTACAGGACAATAGGCAAGCAGCTTGGTGAGAAGGCAACAACTGTTGGCGCAATTATTAGAAAATGGAAGAAGTTCAAGATGACGGTCAATCACCCTCGGTCTGGGGCTCCATGCAAGATCTCACCTCGTGGGGCATCAATGATCATGAGGAAGGTGAGGGATCAGCCCAGAACTAAACGGCAGGACCTGGTCAAGGACCTGAAGAGAGCTGGGACCACAGTCTCAAAGAAAACCATTAGTAACACACTACGCCGTCATGGATTAAAATCCTGCAGCGTACGCAAGGTCCCCCTGCTCAAGCCAGCGCATGTCCAGGCCCGTCTGAAGTTTGCCAATGACCATCTGGATGATCCAGAGGAGGAATGGGAGAAGGTCATGTGGTCTGATGAGACAAAAATAGAGCTTTTTGGTCTAAACTCCACTCGCCGTGTTTGGAGGAAGAAGAACGATGAGTACAACCCCAAGAACACCATCCCAACCGTGAAGCATGGAGGTGGAAACATAATTATTTGGGGATGCTTTTCTGCAAAGGGGACAGGACGACTGCACCGTATTGAGGGGAGGATGGATAGGGCCATGTATCGCGAGATCTTGGCCAACAACCTCCTTCCCTCAGTAAGAGCATTGAAGATGGGTCGTGGCTGGGTCTTCCAGCATGACAACGACCCGAAACACACAGCCAGGGCAACTAAGGAGTGGCTCCGTAAGAAGCATCTCAAGCCCCGAAACCTGAAGGATCTGGAGAAGGTCTGTATGGAGGAGTGGGCCAAAATCCCTGCTGCAGTGTATGCAAACCTGGTCAAGACCTACAGGAAACGTATGATCTCTGTAATTGCAAACAAAGGTTTCTGTACCAAATATTAAGTTCTGCTTTTCTGATGTATCAAATACTTATGTCATGCAATAAAATGGAAATTAATTACTTAAAACTCATACAATGTGATTTTCTGGATTTTCTGGACCTCTACATGCTTTGTAAGTAGGAAAACCTGCAAAATCGGCAGTGTATCAAATACTTGTTCTCCCCACTGTACACATTATTCCCAGATTCTGTGTGGTTTCTGAGCTTTGTTAGTTTTAACAGGACGTGCAACCTCATATCCCCCCCTCTCAAACTATTGATTTCAACGTGATAATCGATAGGAGTGATTGACAACAGTTTTGCGTTTCTCTTTCTGTTGGTGACCCCTGTATCAAAATGCAACATTCCACAATGTAGCTGACTGTCTTTTGCAGGTTGTTCTCGAACCAGTTATGTAAAATTATCTCCAGTTTCCATGTGGTTTTTGAGTTGTGGTAGTTTCAACAGAACATCCAACTTGATTTCACCCCTAATCGATATGAGTGATTTATTGTTAAAACAGGGTATTTTGTGCATGTGCAGTTTATAAGGTGCTCGTAAAAAAAATAAAAATACAAGTAATATGATTACTATTGTTACACATTTATGTGTAGATAGTACATTTTATGTTTAGGTTTTCAATATATCACAAACTGTTTCTGCATGTTGGTTAACTGTGTTTTTTATCAAAATGTCATGTCAACAGGAAGCAGCGACAGCATAATTTTCAGGAATGTAAAACTTTCAACATTAATTTCCAATGGTATTGGACTTAATCAGGTAAAAACTGCTGAGTGGGTCCAAAAATGTACTGTGATTTATTTATATTGATGATATAGGCTACCAGAAATCACCAAAAAGGGTTTTCCCTGCCTACTCATATCATAGCCCCTTGGTTATATCATCTGCCAGTGGGCTACCATTTGTAAGTCTGAGATATGACCTTAACAACACAGCTCAGTTGTCCTCCACACCACTGCAGGTCCTGTTCTACCTCAACTGCTGGTATTTTGCTGCCTACTTCCTTGCTGAGGGTCTGATGTTTGTTTACAAAGGTTTGTAGTCTACTCAAATGGCCACACAAAAAACATAAACTAATGTTTAATCAATCACTCACTGCCTGATGTTTTGTAAACCCAGTGTCAGGCTAAAAGCAAAACTATTGATTTCTAAATATGCCTATGTATTTCCACAGGATTGTTGCTACCATACCCACCGGCTAGTCTCACGTTGGACGTTGGGCTACTACTTGTTTTTCTCGGCCTGGAGTCCCTCCGAATATTTTACGGTTTGTGTTTTGTTAAGCTGTATTCTGGGCTACCGGTATGCCTCTGCATCATCACATGGTGTAGATTAATACACGTGTTCATTAAAATAAGATTCTTCACATTATGTAGCCTACATTTTGTGTTTATCACTTGTCATATTTGTTGCCTTTATGGCATCTGGTAGTTATATTTGGCACATACTGTAGGTTAACGTTTTTTCCGTCCACACTTGTCCCAGGTTGGAAGGGGAACTTAACAGAGCGTTCTCTGGCCATGTCAGTGAGTGTGCTGGTCCTGGTGCCGTGCACAGTGATGTCTGTGTATTACCTGATGCTGCAGACCTTCGTCCTGCGCCTGGAGTTCATCCTTAATGCTGTGTTACTCTGCTTCTACAGTCTGGAGATGCTGCTGGGAATCATGTCCATATCTGCTTTCTCCAGGTAGGAGAAACATGACATAGCCTGGGTACCAGTCTGTTTCTCCAGGTAGGAGAAACATGACATAGCCTGGGTACCAGTCTCTTTCTCCAGGTAGGAGAAACATGACATAGCCTGGGTACCAGTCTCTTTCCCCAGGTAGGAGAAACATGGCCTAGCCTGGGTACCAGTCTCTTTCTCCAGGTAGGAGAAACATGACATAGCCTGGGTACCAGTCTCTTTCTCCAGGTAGGAGAAACATGACATAGCCTGGGTACCAGTCTCTTTCTCCAGGTAGGAGAAATATGACATAGCCTGGGTACCAGTCTCTTTCCCCAGGTAGGAGAAACATGACATAGCCTGGGTACCAGTCTCTTTCTCCAGGTAGGAGAAACATGACATAGCCTGGGTACCAGTCTCTTTCTCCAGGTAGGAGAAACATGACATAGCCTGGGTACCAGTCTCTTTCTCCAGGTAGGAGAAACATGACATAGCCTGGGTACCAGTCTCTTTCCCCAGGTAGGAGAAACATGACACAGCCTGGGTACCAGTCTGTTTCTCCAGTTAGGAGAAACATGACATAGCCTGGGTACCAGTCTGTTTCTCCAGGTAGGAGAAACATGACATAGCCTGGGTACCAGTCTCTTTCCCCAGGTAGGAGAAACATGACACAGCCTGGGTACCAGTCTGTTTCTCCAGTTAGGAGAAACATGACATAGCCTGGGTACCAGTCTGTTTCTCCAGGTAGGAGAAACATGACATAGCCTGGGTACCAGTCTCTTTCCCCAGGTAGGAGAAACATGACATAGCCTGGGTACCAGTCTCTTTCTCCAGGTAGGAGAAACATGACATGACATAGTCTGGGTACCAGTCTCTTTCTCCAGGTAGGAGAAACATGACATAGCCTGGGTACCAGTCTGTTTCTCCAGGTAGGAGAAACATGACATAGCCTGGGTACCAGTCTCTTTCCCCAGGTAGGAGAAACATGACATAGCCTGGGTACCAGTCTCTTTCTCCAGGTAGGAGAAACATGACATAGCCTGGGTACCAGTCTCTTTCTCCAGGTAGGAGAAACATGACATGACATAGTCTGGGTACCAGTCTCTTTCTCCAGGTAGGAGAAACATGACATAGTCTGGGTACCAGTCTCTTTCCCCAGGTAGGGGAAACATGACATAGCCTGGGTACCAGTCTCTTTCTCCAGGTAGGAGAAACATGACATGACATAGTCTGGGTACCAGTCTCTTTCTCCAGGTAGGAGAAACATGACATGACATAGTCTGGGTACCAGTCTCTTTCTCCAGGTAGGAGAAACATGACATAGTCTGGGTACCAGTCTCTTTCCCCAGGTAGGAGAAACATGACATGACATAGTCTGGGTACCAGTCTCTTTCTCCAGGTAGGAGAAACATGACATAGCCTGGGTACCAGTCTCTTTCTCCAGGTAGGAGAAACATGACATGACATAGTCTGGGTACCAGTCTCTTTCTCCAGGTAGGAGAAACATGGCCTAGCCTGGGTACCAGTCTCTTTCTCCAGGTAGGAGAAACATGACATAGCCTGGGTACCAGTCTCTTCCTCCAGGTAGGAGAAACATGACATAGCCTGGGTACCAGTCTCTTTCTCCAGGTAGGAGAAATATGACATAGCCTGGGTACCAGTCTCTTTCCCCAAGTAAGGAGAACATGACATAGCCTGGGTACCAGTCTCTTTCTCCAGGTAGGAGAAACATGACATAGCCTGGGTACCAGTCTCTTTCTCCAGGTAGGAGAAACATGACATAGCCTGGGTACCAGTCTCTTTCTCCAGGTAGGAGAAACATGACATAGCCTGGGTACCAGTCTCTTTCTCCAGGTAGGAGAAACATGACATAGCCTGGGTACCAGTCTCTTTCTCCAGGTAGGAGAAACATGTCATAGCCTGGGGACCAGTCTTTTTCCCCAGGTAGGAGAAACATGACATGACATAGCCTGGGTACCAGTCTCTTTCCCCAGGTAGGAGAAACATAACATAGCCTGGGTACCAGTCTCTTTCTCCAGGTAGGAGAAACATGACATAGCCTGGGTACCAGTCTCTTTCTCCAGGTAGGAGAAACATGGCATAGCCTGGGTACCAGTCTCTTTCTCCAGGTAGGAGAAACATGGCCTAGCCTGGGTACCAGTCTCTTTCTCCTCTCTTGCCGTCTCCTTATGGAATTTACATTTAAAGGGTTGGCAAGAGAGCAGAAACAAACTGGAGGCATACTATAGAGAGGCATGACATGCCCTTCTTTCTGGACTGGGGAGATTCCTTGGTTTTAGGCCTCATCAATTGTTGATTATTGATCAATGAATGTATTATGCTTTGCTCTTAACCTGTGACCTTGCATAACATTTCACTGTAAAGGTACTATATCAGTGATGCTGGATGTGAACTTGCATAACATTTCACTGTAAAGGTCCTATATCAGTGATGCTGGATGTGAACTTGCATAACGTTTCACTGTAAAGGTCGTATATCAGTGATGCTGGATGTGAACTTGCATAACATTTCACTGTAAAGGTCCTATATTAGTGATGCTGGATGTGAACTTGCATAATATTTCACTGTAAAGGTCCTATATTAGTGATGCTGGATGTGAACTTGCATAACATTTCACTGTAAAGGTCCTATATCAGTGATGCTGGATGTGAACTTGCATAACGTTTCACTGTAAAGGTCCTATATCAGTGATGCAGGATGTGAACTTGCATAACGTTTCACTGTAAAGGTCCTATATTAGTGATGCTGGATGTGAACTTGCATAACGTTTCACTGTAAAGGTCCTATATCAGTGATGCTGGATGTGAACTTGCATAACATTTCACTGTAAAGGTCCTATATTAGTGATGCTGGATGTGAACTTGCATAACTTTTCACTGTAAAGGTCCTATATCAGTGATGCTGGATGTGAACTTGCATAACGTTTCACTGTAAAGGTCCTATATCAGTGATGCTGGATGTGAACTTGCATAACGTTTCACTGTAAAGGTCCTATATCAGTGATGCTGGATGTGAACTTGCATAACGTTTCACTGTAAAGGTCCTATATCAGTGATGCTGGATGTGAACTTGCATAACATTTCACTGTAAAAGTCCTATATTAGTGATGCTGGATGTGAACTTGCATAACGTTTCACTGTAAAAGTCCTATATTAGTGATGCTGGATGTGAACTTGCATAACGTTTCACTGTAAAGGTCCTATATTAGTGATGCTGGATGTGAACTTGCATAACGTTTCACTGTAAAGGTCCTATATCAGTGATGCTGGATGTGAACTTGCATAACGTTTCACTGTAAAGGTCCTATATCAGTGATGCTGGATGTGAACTTGCATAACGTTTCACTGTAAAGGTTCTATATCAGTGATGCTGGATGTGACCTTGCATAACGTTTCACTGTAAAGGTCCTATATCAGTGATGCTGGATGTGACCTTGCATAACGTTTCACTGTAAAGGTCCTATATCAGTGATGCTGGATGTGACCTTGCATAACGTTTCACTGTAAAGGTCCTATATCAGTGATGCTGGATGTGAACTTGCATAACGTTTCACTGTAAAGGTCCTATATCAGTGATGCTGGATGTGAACTTGCATAACGTTTCACTGTAAAGGTCCTATATCAGTGATGCTGGATGTGAACTTGCATAACGTTTCACTGTAAAGGTCCTATATCAGTGATGCTGGATGTGACCTGATCTGCTCAGTGTTTCATGCTCATCAGTTTTTCCTCCATTTTGCTTGTCAGGTCTAAGGTGTACTAAGGAAGATGAATGCTGTAATGTTCCACATCGTTTCAAGAGGAATGTAGAAAGGCTTTTCACCAGGATGGTTCTGTCAACAGATGTTCATCCCACATGTTGTAGTTTTACTGTTTTTATATGATCTGTTAATAGCCTAATATTCATATTTTTGTAATGATGAAATGTCACCTTTTACTACCTGTTTTTGTATCAATTGTCAATATTGTGTGGTACTAGCAACACTAATGGAATTGTCTTATGAGGGTATTCCGTGTGCTGTACCTGATAATGGAATGTATTTGTTGTTGTTGATTCAAAACACTATTTCATTATTTACTTAATAAAAACAATTCCTAATTCCTTCATTCACCAGAGGACTTTTTTCCTCGAGAGTCATTTATATTCCTGATTTGCTGAATCCCACCAGCAGCCTATGGTTAAACCCAGATCCTAATTGCATAGAACAGGGATATTGAACAAATCTGTGTTGTTGAGTATTCTGAAGCAAAGATGGTACATTGTTGTCCTTCTGCAGAGAGATGGCCAGTTATTATTATGTATTTGTTTACATTTAGCAGTTGAAGACATTGAATGAAACGTTTAGCCTAATTACAATGGACAATCAATCTGATTGGGTGGAGCTTTTCATGTTCATCAGCAAATGTGGACGAATACGATACGAAATGAGGATGCATGCGCAATAAACCCAGAGTAGGTGGGGGGCGAAGGGAGGGGGGACCGGGGCAGGCGATGCTGTCAGCGAAAGGATCCTGTGTGCCTGAGTAGAAGTAACGGTCTTGACCATCCCATGGAGACATAAAATGATATTTATTTCTAAGGCGTATCAGCGGACTTGCCGGTTGTTGTTAGAAGTAGCCTAGTTATTTTCTTTCTATAATACGTTATTATACAGGCCAAGATTAGTTATCTGCCGGGTTTAATCATGCTACCGTCTTCATCATCGGGGCTGGTGCAGATGGAGGGATGTGGGGAAGAGGCGAGGGATACCCAGAAAGTGCAGGTAATAGATGCTCTTCTGTTGTATTTTAGACCTTTTCCCAAGATTACAGAAGTAACATAGTAGACATAATGAGGTCAAGGTGACACGTTTTTATTTTTCCATGCAAATGTTTGTGCCGGCCGGCTTCTTCGGCTGAGAGAAATCAAAGGGCCGACCCCTCCCAAAATCTCGCTGTTCTTGCCATTGCTAGGAAAACCCGGTGTCGGAAAGATTTTGGCAGCTAGATTATTTTTTGGATCCGTAGCTGGATACACTAAAAATAATGATTGGATCTCAGTTGAACAAACCAGATTAGAGGCTTGGTTATTAGGAGCATCATAATCTATTTTATTGGTAATTTTATCACAATGTTTTTTAAAATATATTTCTGTACTACATAATTTGTTGTTTCTAGAAATTAATCCTATGCACTATAAATCTATGCCCTATAAATTAATTATGTCAGGCCTTGACTAAAGGGTCCCACCAAGTAGGCCTATCCTATTTCTTAAACCGTAGCATATTTTAAAGTATTTATAAAGAAAATTATATTTCAAGCATGATTACACAGTGCTACTACTGTTTTAATAAAATAAAAAAATGTGTGGGCCACATGCTTTAACAATATGCTAGTCAAGGCAATTTCTGATCAGAAAGTCCCTGGGAGAGCTAGGGGCCTTGCAGAAATACACAGATGTTAGGGAAGAGCTTCCTTTGGCTGTTATAGAATAATTGGTAAGAACATGAAAATATACCTCTATCCTGCCTTAATGGATAATGACCCAACATAGGCCACAACAGGGGTGCAACTTTGGTTTTAGAAGTGGGGGGCATAATAATATATACATATATATATATTTTTTTCTCAGTCAGATAAACACTCCAAACAGCCTACCCGACCACTCGGAGGCGTCCGCATGGTCCTAAAGCACACCGTTGCCACGTTTGTATCACATTCCAATGATACAACTGGGGGGGACAAAAATGCAATTTCAGAATGTGGGGGGGATATGTCCCCCCTGTCCCCAGTGAAAGTTGCGCCCCTGGGCCACATACTACCTACTGAATGTACACTGAATTGTAGAAGAACCATTGTTTTCCATGTACTCCAATATCTCAGAGGAACTCTGTATACTCCGACCACCCATTACCTCAAATAATAAGTGGCATAAAGAGTAAACCATGTTGAAGCTGCTCCCTTGTCTGTCCAACAAACTGAAACTATAGGGAGATAGTCGTACAGCAGATCATAGGAGACTGAAACTATAGGGAGATAGTCGTACAGCAGATCATAGGAGACTGAAACTATAGGGAGATAGTCGTACAGCAGATCATAGGAGACTGAAACTATAGGGAGATAGTCGTACAGCAGATCATAGGAGACTGAAACTATAGGGAGATAGTCGTACAGCAGATCATAGGAGACTGAAACTATAGGGAGATAGTCGTACAGCAGATCATAGGAGACTGAAACTATAGGGAGATAGTCGTACAGCAGATCATAGGAGACTGAAACTATAGGGAGATAGTCCTACAGCAGATCACAGGAGACTGAAACTATAGGGAGATAGTCCTACAGCAGATCATAGGAGACTGAAACTATAGGGAGATAGTTCTACAGCAGATCATAGGAGACTGAAACTATAGGGAGATAGTTCTACAGCAGATGATAGGAGACTGAAACTATAGGGAGATAGTCGTACAGCAGATCATAGGAGACTGAAACTATAGGGAGATAGTCGTACAGCAGATCATAGGAGACTGAAACTATAGGGAGATAGTTCTACAGCAGATCATAGGAGACTGAAACTATAGGGAGATAGTTCTACAGCAGATCATAGGAGACTGAAACTATAGGGAGATAGTCCTACAGCAGATCACAAGAGACTGAAACTATAGGGAGATAGTCCTACAGCAGATCATAGGAGACTGAAACTATAGGGAGATAGTCCTACAGCAGATCATAGGAGACTGAAACTATAGGGAGATAGTCCTACAGCAGATCATAGGAGACTGAAACTATAGGGAGATAGTTCTACAGCAGATCATAGGAGACTGAAACTATAGGGAGATAGTTCTACAGCAGATCATAGGAGACTGAAACTATAGGGAGATAGTCCTACAGCAGATCACAGGAGACTGAAACTATAGGGAGATAGTCCTACAGCAGATCACAGGAGACTGAAACTATAGGGAGATAGTCCTACAGCAGATCACAGGAGACTGAAACTATAGGGAGATAGTCCTACAGCAGATCATAGGATATATATATATATATATATGATGGGATGCATAGACATTATGGACAGTATATGGATAGAATATGTAGTATATCTGAATAATACGTGGGATAGAATAGTATATGTCCAGCAATAGTTAAATAGGATGGCCTTGACAAGAATACAGTATATACATATGAAATGGGTAAAACAGTATGTAAACATGATTAAAGTGACCAGAGTTCCATGTCTATGTACATAGGGCAGCAGCTTCTAAGGTGCAGGGTTGAGTAACCGGGTGGTAGCTGGCTAGTGACAGTGACTAAGTTCAGGGCAGGGTACTGGGTGGAGGCCGGCTAGTGATGACTGTTTAACAGTCTGATGGCCTTGAGATAGAAGCTGTTTTTCAGTCTCTCGGTCCCAGCTTTGATGCACCTGTACCGACCTCACCTTCTGGATGGTAGCGGGGTGAACAGGCCGTGGCTCAGGTGGCTGACGTCCTTGATGATCTTCTTGGCCTTCCTGTGACACCGGGTGCTGTACATGTCCTGAAGGGCAGGTAGTTTGCTCCCGGTGATGCGTTGGGCTGACCGCACCACCCTCTGGAGAGCCCTGCGGTTGCGGGCGGTGCAGTTGCCGTACCAGACGGTGATACAGCCTGACAGGATGCTCTCAATGGTGCATCTGTAGAAGTTCGTGAAGGTCTTAGGGGCCAGTTAGTAGAGCACAGCGCTTGCAACGCCAGGGTTGTGGGTTCGATTCCCACGGGGGACCTGTATGAAAATATATGCACTCAGTACTGTAAGTCGCTCTGGATAAGAGCGTCTGCTAAATGACTAAAATGTAGGAGACTGAAACTCTGTGACAGATAGGGACAGTGTGTTGACAGAAGGAAAGTGTCAATGTAATGAGTCCAGTGTCCTATCCATCATACCCTACAACAATGATTAATGGAATCAATTAACTACACTTAAATGGATTGTGCATGGATATCTATTTGTGTTGGTTATTGGTGACTGTGACCTGCATATGATCGTATTGTAGAACATGACATACCTGTGACCCCCATTAATTCCTGTTCCTCAGTGCAAGAGACTGGCTGAAGAGAGAGATGAAGCAGAGAGCCAGCTGAAACACATCAAGAGAGGTGAGTCCCAGACTGTGACACACATTACCTGTCTGCACACCCCTCTGGTGACGACCACCTCTCCAAACTGGCTCCTGAATGGGTGTGTGTAAGAAGGTATCCCAGTTTCCATGACTACTCAGAGCCTCAGCCAACCATAGTCACGGATTTGTGTTTTGGCGACCCTGCCCAGTTCTTCCTAGCAACATGTAATAAAATACTACCGTAGCTCCATTAACAATTGATTTGGTAAAGAACGAGGTTATAGGGTTGAGTGCTGGAGCGCTGACAGACTGTCTGATATCATCATGCGAGGTAAGAAAGATAATAATCATTCAATATTCAACATTCACAGCTACAGTATAGTGTAGGTTTAAAGTTCAGTGTAGCATTAGCATGACATGGTTGTTGTCGTCCTACTTACTCACAGCTTTCAGCTAGCTGTCTTTGGGAATGTTGAATTATAGGTTACGTCATCAGCATTTTGTTCAGATGGTTGGCCGGATCATTACAAGTCAAGTTCCTGAAATGCTTCTGCTTGACACTTTTGTAGGATAGGTAAATCATGCTAGTGTTTACCTTTTGAAGTGCAGCATCAAATCATTTTGCAGTTCTTACATGACCTCATGAAGTTAGATGTGTGCTGACCAGTTTCAGCTTCACAGACAGACGGTCGTTAAACAGACAGGTAGCCTATTTTGTTTGCTGGCCTTTAACCTAAACAATAGATAAAGAATGAAAGGTTGCCCTGAATTATGACTGTAGACTCCTAGACACCATAGGAGTCTTCAGCCAGGGCAAAAGGAAAGGTAGTGTCTAGAACGTGTTATTATTACCAGGTCTTATTATAATCAGGGGACTGCGTCTCTCCTCTGTCCCCCTGCTGTGGTTGTCATTCATTCATCTCTCTGGGGAGGAACACAGACACTGATGAGTACCACAGTCACCAGCCCAAAACCTCGTGTTATTTTCACTGCATTATTCAAATCCTCAATTATGAATGATTCATTACTAGAGAAAGAGAGGGGCTGCTCCTGTGTTCTATTGTGGTCCTTCACTCAGAGTGATACTGTATATTTTATAGGTACATTATACTCAAGTCAATATAGGGAAATACGCTTTTAAAATACAATTTCAAGTTGATATGCTCTTAAAACAAGAGATATTAGTATGTATGACCAACTACAATTTATCATACAATTATCGTTGGCTATATAATCTCTGAAAATCAACATAGCTTATTTTCTATAATGCTGAAATCCTGAAATGATAGGCTATACCTATTTGCTTTGCTAGGACCAAAAGATGGCTGATTGCATTCAAACAACAATAATACTTCCAAGACCTCATCGCTGACAAACAAGCAGACTCAGGCCTGCAGCGTTGGTACTGTACTTCTTTGATGCAGCGAGCCAGCATGACGCTGCAGATGTCCCTGCTGATTGGCCTAGCTTAGCTCCTCTCCCTCCTGACAGCGGTAAATGCTTGGTCTCTGTTTGGGAAACAGAAGGCAGGCTTATATTTCCCCTACAGTTCAGTGTCTAGGATAATATTCTGCTGCCTCTGTAGAGGAGCTCTGAGTAAGTCACTGACTGTGTCCCAAACTACACCCTATTCCCAGGGCCCTGGTCAAAAGTAGTGCACTATGTAGGGAATAGGGTGCGATTTGGGACGCAGGCACTGACTTCCTCCGAGCTCCTCTACAGAGTACGACACCATGTTAAAGGCAGGTTTTTGGGGGCAGCATTCAGCTCATGGAGCATTAAGCATAGAGTAGTTATTGACCTAGAATCAGACAGACACACAGCCCTCCAGATCTGCTCTTTCACTAGTCTCATTGCAGAAATACTGTACATGTGGAGATCCACAATCCAGGGAGTCAGAGAGGAATAATTTAACTGTGGGACAGCTATAGAGATCAGCCTGTCATCATGTGTGTGTGAGCTGCAGACCTTTCCTACTGCTCCTAAGCGTGATAACAAGCAGAATCACCTATCCCCTTTCCCAGAATTCTCACTGACTCATGCATGCTCAGTGTCAGACACCAGGGTTAGGATCGACCTACTGCTTTGTAAACATGGTGTAATCAAGCTGTGGATAATATGTAGAGGCATGTGTGTTCAGAAGGCATTAAAGCAAATGAATGAATAAGCATGAACATTTTGAATATTGCGTTAAGATGTTGTGTTTTTGCAACGGAACAATATAGCACATGAATAAACACGGTGGATGCTTCGTCAGAACGCAGAGGACAGGAGGAGTTTAGCAGACCAGGCTGTTGTACACCTAGTTGGATGGGTGTCCCGGTGAAACAGATGAAACCAGATTCTCCCTTGAGGGGCCAGTTTGGAGGCTAGAGGCACTGTAGTAGTAAACACATTATATACTAAGATGTGTAGGGAGCAATGTTTCCTCAAAAAAAATTCAGCACTGAGCAAATTTCAGGTCTGCTGAGCACAGATTTGAACGTTGTGAAAATTCGGTGCAACTTTTGGCGCGCGCTTACAGTGAACACTGAGGCTGTTCCCGCTTTGTTACAGTTTTAACAGTGGTCAAGTAGGCTACTGTGGCTATTTGATCATAATGTAGGCCTACCAGAGTGGCCTACCATCAAAAACAATGGAGGAAATACATCCCATAACATTTTAACATGGAAATAGCTGTTGTGTCGTTCAGTCTACAGTAGCAGCCAATGTGTGGTGTTCAATGTAGGCCTACATTCTATCAGACTTTTGAAAAAAACATGCAGGGCGTGGCATTTAAAACCTCTTTATCCAGTTGTCCTTCAGACAAGGAGGTGACTGAAAATGTTGTGTTGTTTGATGCAAGAAAAAATGCATTATTATTCCCATACCATTATTACAGAGAATCAGACAAATTATGCTACCCTCTGCCTATTGGCTACTTGTCTGAAAATACAACACTGCCCCTTTAAGACAGAAGAAAAGCTGTTTATCTGACTAGTTTTTCAAAGATGGCTAGAAATACATACGTTTTGTGCTCTTGTAGGAAGAAACCACTCCCCCATTGCTGACTAGAAATTAGCTATAACTGGGCTAATAACTCACTAACTAGCAAAGGATATGAACAAATATACCCTTGTGGCAACATGCAGCTCTCGCTTTGATCTCAAAACAAGCGCATCTACTCACGACTGCTCATGCTGTAAACACAGTCCAGTTCAAAGTGAATGGCACAGATCCATATATGGCAATTGTCTATTTGCATATAGAGATACTGCAGCTCTGATTGGTTATGGCACACCGGTCTGTGTAGAGTATGTGTCGTGCCTGTCAATGCAATAGAATCCTACTCCAATGCGCTCTGTTTTCGGTATGTTGCATTGAAAGTGGCTTAACACTGCATTGATTCGATCACAATTCCCACAGAAAAGGGAAACGTTGATAGTGTTAACTAAAGGGGAAAAACTAGAAAGTTGAGTGAAGTTCAATCTCGTGCTTCTCTGCGCGGGGCTGATATTTCTTCTGCACTGCAGTCCTGCACGCATGCAGCTTAGAGGGAACATTGGTAGGTAGCATTTCAATAATTAACCAATTATGGCCATCTGGGTGTAGTGGGTGTTGTGGGTGTTCTGGGTGTCGGGTGTTGTGGGTGTACTGGGTGTTGTGGGTGTTCTGGGTGTCGTGGATGTCGTGGGTTTTGTGAGTGTAGTGGGTGTTGTGGGTGTCGAGGGTGTTGTGGGTGTACTGGGTGTTGGGGGTGTCGTGGGTGTTCTGGGTGTTGGTGGTGTTGTGGGTGTAGTGGGTGTTGGTGGTGTTGAGGGTGTTGTGGGTGTTCTAGGTGTAGTGGGTTTGCCAATATGCAATGAGTATGTGCATATGGGAGAATGATTGTACCTCTTTTCCTGACAACAGCAGCAACCAATCTAATTTTTTTCATGAAAAATTGTAAGAACCGTTTAAGTACTGTGTAGCCTATGTTTTGAAACAAAAAGAACCACAAATTCAGGATAAGCTTTCAATAGAACCACATGGACTTTAGTAAATCTGATTTGGAGTATATAGTAGCTAGAGGAAATACTAATGAATTACAATGAAAAAAGAGCCGGAGCCTTCCTGGTCTCCAATGCAACATGATCTGGCTCCATCAGCATGTCACATGGACCCTGCTACTGTTCTGTCTGTCGCCAGAGTGAAACTGAATAGCTCAATAAGGAGAAGGGGAAATAGAGTGAAACTGAATAGCTCAATAAGGAGAAGGGGAAATAGAGTGAAACTGAATAGCTCAATAAGGAGAAGG
Source organism: Coregonus lavaretus (assembly GCF_964263955.1). NCBI lineage: Eukaryota > Metazoa > Chordata > Actinopteri > Salmoniformes > Salmonidae > Coregonus > Coregonus lavaretus. The sequence goes on along the minus strand of NC_140019.1, from coordinate 36,373,735 downwards.
GGAAATAGAGTGAAACTGAATAGCTCAATAAGGAGAAGGGGAAATAGAGTGAAACTGAATAGCTCAATAAGGAGAAGGGGAAATAGAGTGAAACTGAATATCTCAATAAGGAGAAGGGGAAATAGAGTGAAACTGAATAGCTCAATAAGGAGAAGGGGAAATAGAGTGAAACTGAATAGCTCAATAAGGAGAAGGGGAAATAGAGTGAAACTGAATAGCTCAATAAGGAGAAGGGGAAATAGAGTGAAACTGAATAGCTCAATATGGAGAAGGGGAAATAGAGTGAAACTGAATAGCTCAATATGGAGAAGGGGAAATAGAGTGAAACTGAATAGCTCAATATGGAGAAGGGGAAATAGAGTGAAACTGAATAGCTCAATGGGGAGAAGGGGAAATAGAGTGAAACTTAATAGCTCAATAGGTAGAAGGAGAAATAGAGTGAAACTGAATAGCTCAATAGGTAGAAGGGGAAATAGAGTGAAACTGAATAGCTCAATATGGAGAAGGGGAAATAGAGTGAAACTGAATAGCTCAATATGGAGAAGGGGAAATAGAGTGAAACTGAATAGCTCAATAAGGAGAAGGGGAAATAGAGTGAAACTGAATAGCTCAATATGAAGGGGAAATAGAGTGAAACTGAATAGCTCAATATGGAGAAGGAGAAATAGAGTGAAACTGAATAGCTCAATATGAAGGGGAAATAGAGTGAAACTGAATAGCTCAATAAGGAGAAGGAGGACTAGAGTGAAACTGAATAGCTCAATATGGAGAAGGGGAAATAGAGTGAAACTGAATAGCTCAATATGAAGGGGAAATAGAGTGAAACGGAATAGCTCAATAAGGAGAAGGGGAAATAGAGTGCAACTGAATAGCTCAATAAGGAGAAGGGGAAATAGAGTGAAACTGAATAGCTCAATAAGGAGAAGGTGAAATAGAGTGAAACTGAATAGCTCAATATGGAGAAGGGGAAATAGAGTGAAACTGAATAGCTCAATATGGAGAAGGGGAAATAGAGTGAAACTGAATAGCTCAATATGGAGAAGGGGAAATAGAGTGAAATTGAATAGCTCAATGGGGAGAAGGGGAAATAGAGTTAAACTGAATAGCTCAATAAGGAGAAGGGGAAATAGAGTGAAACTGAATAGCTCAATGGAGAGAAGGGGAAATATAGTGAAACTGAATAGCTCAATATGGAGAAGGGGAAATAGAGTGAAACTGAATAGCTCAATATGAAGGGGAAATAGAGTGAAACGGAATAGCTCAATAAGGAGAAGGGGAAATAGAGTGAAACTGAATAGCTCAATATGAAGGGGAAATAAAGTGAAACTGAATAGCTCAATAAGGAGAAGGGGAAAGAGAGTGAAACTGAATAGCTCAATATGGAGAAGGGGAAATAGAGTGAAACGGAATAGCTCAATAAGGAGAAGGAGAACTAGAGTGAAACTGAATAGCTCAATATGGAGAAGGGGAAATAGAGTGAAACTGAATAGCTCAATATGAAGGGGAAATAGAGTGAAACGGAATAGCTCAATAAGGAGAAGGAGAACTAGAGTGAAACTGAATAGCTCAATATGGAGAAGGGGAAATAGAGTGAAACTGAATAGCTCAATATGAAGGGGAAATAGAGTGAAACGGAATAGCTCAATAAGGAGAAGGGGAAATAGAGTGAAACTGAATAGCTCAATATGAAGGGGAAATAAAGTGAAACTGAATAGCTCAATAAGGAGAAGGGGAAATAGAGTGAAACTGAATAGCTCAATATGGAGAAGGGGAAATAGAGTGAAACTGAATAGCTCAATAAGGAGAAGGGGAAATAGAGTGAAACTGAATAGCTCAATAAGGAGAAGGTGAAATAGAGTGAAACGGAATAGCTCAATATGGAGAAGGGGAAATAGAGTGAAACTGAATAGCTCAATATGGAGAAGGGGAAATAGAGTGAAACTGAATAGCTCAATATGGAGAAGGGGAAATAGAGTGAAATTGAATAGCTCAATGGGGAGAAGGGGAAATAGAGTTAAACTGAATAGCTCAATAAGGAGAAGGGGAAATAGAGTGAAACTGAATAGCTCAATGGAGAGAAGGGGAAATAGAGTGAAACTGAATAGCTCAATGTGGAGAAGGGGAAATAGAGTGAAACTGAATAGCTCAATATGGAGAAGGGGAAATAGAGTGAAACTAAATAGCTCAATAAGGAGAAGGGGAAATAGAGTGAAACTGAATAGCTCATTAAGGAGAAGGGGAAATAGAGTGAAACTGAATAACTCAATGGGGAGAAGGGTAAATAGAGTGAAACTGAATAGCTCAATAAGGAGAAGGGGAAATAGAGTGAAACTGAATAGCTCAATATGGAGAAGGGGAAATAGAGTGAAACTGAATAGCTCAATGGAAAGAAGGGGAAATAAAGTGAAACTGAATAGCTCAATAAGGAGAAGGGGAAATAGAGTGAAACTGAATAGCTCAATATGGAGAAGGGGAAATAGAGTGAAACTGAATAGCTCAATGGAAAGAAGGGGAAATAGAGTGAAACTGAATAGCTCAATAAGGACTATTGTGGTCCTCTGTAGCTCAGCTGGTAGAGCACGGCGCTTGTAACGCCAAGGTAGTGGGTTCGATCCCCGCGACCACCCATACACAAAAATGTATGCACGCACGACTGTAAGTCGCTTTGGATAAAAGCGTCTGCTAAATGGCATATTAAGGAGAAGGGGAAATAGAGTGAAACTGAATAGCTCAATATGGAGAAGGGGAAATAGAGTGAAACTGAATAGTTAAATGGGGAGAAGGGGAAATAGAGTGAAACTGAATAGCTCAATATGGAGAAGGAGAAATAGAGTGAAACTGAATAGCTCAATATGGAGAATGGGAAATAGAGTGAAACTGAATAGCTCAATAAGGAGAAGGGGAAATAGAGTGAAACTGAATAGCTCAATAAGGAGAAGGGGAAATAGAGTGAAACTGAATAGCTCATTAAGGAGAAGGGGAAATAGAGTGAAACTGAATAGCTCAATGGGGAGAAGGGGAAATATAGTGAAACTGATTAGCTCAATAAGGAGAAGGGGAAATAGAGTGAAACTGAATAGCTCAATGAGGAGAAGGGGAAATAGAGTGAACTGAATAGCTCAATAAGGAGAAGGGGAAATAGAGTGAAACTGAATAGCTCAATGAGGAGAAGGGGAAATAGAGTGAACTGAATAGCTCAATAAGGAGAAGGGGAAATAGAGTGAAACTCAATAGCTCAATAAGGAGAAGGGGAAATAGAGTGAAACTGAATAGCTCAATATGGAGAATGGGAAATAGAGTGAAACTGAATAGCTCAATAAGGAAAAGGGGAAATAGAGTGAAACGGAATAGCTCAATATGGAGAAGGGGAAATAGAGTGAAACTGAATAGCTCAATGGGGAGAAGGGGAAATAGAGTGAAACTGAATAGCTCAATAAGGAGAAGGGGAAATAGAGTGAAACTGAATAGCTCAATATGGAGAAGGGGAAATAGAGTGAAACTGAATAGCTCAATGGAAAGAAGGGGAAATAGAGTGGAACTGAATAGCTCAATAAGGAGAAGGGGAAATAGAGTGAAACTGAATAGCTCAATATGGAGAAGGGGAAATAGAGTGAAACTGAATAGCTCAATGGGGAGAAGGGGAAATAGAGTGAAACGGAATAGCTCATTAAGGAGAAGGGGAAATAGAGTGAAGCTGAATAGCTCAATGGGGAGAAGGGGAAATAGAGTGAAACTGAATAGCTCAATGGAAAGAAGGGGAAATAGAGTGAAACTGAATAGCTCAATAAGGAGAGGGGAAATAGAGTGAAACTGAATAGCTCAATATGGAGAAGGGGAAATAGAGTGAAACTGAATAGCTCAATATGGAGAAGGGGAATAGAGTGAAACTGAATAGCTCAATAAGGAGAAGGGGAAATAGAGTGAAACTGAATAGCTCAATATGGAGAAGGGGAAATAGAGTGAAACTGAATAGCTCAATGGGGAGAAGGGGAAATAGAGTGAAACTGAATAGCTCAATATGGAGAAGGGGAAATAGAGTGAAACTGAATATCTCAATGGGGAGACGGGGAAATAGAGTGAAACTGAATAGCTCAATATGGAGAAGGGGAAATAGAGTGAAACTGAATAGCTCAATATGAAGGGGAAATAGAGTGAAACGGAATAGCTCAATAAGGAGAAGGGGAAATAGAGTGAAACTGAATAGCTCAATATGAAGGGGAAATAAAGTGAAACTGAATAGCTCAATAAGGAGAAGGGGAAAGAGAGTGAAACTGAATAGCTCAATATGGAGAAGGGGAAATAGAGTGAAACTGAATAGCTCAATATGGAGAAGGGGAAATAGAGTGAAACTGAATAGCTCAATGGGGAGAAGGGGAAATAGAGTGAAACTTAATAGCTCAATAGGTAGAAGGAGAAATAGAGTGAAACTGAATAGCTCAATAGGTAGAAGGGGAAATAGAGTGAAACTGAATAGCTCAATATGGAGAAGGGGAAATAGAGTGAAACTGAATAGCTCAATATGGAGAAGGGGAAATAGAGTGAAACTGAATAGCTCAATAAGGAGAAGGGGAAATAGAGTGAAACTGAATAGCTCAATATGAAGGGGAAATAGAGTGAAACTGAATAGCTCAATATGGAGAAGGAGAAATAGAGTGAAACTGAATAGCTCAATATGAAGGGGAAATAGAGTGAAACTGAATAGCTCAATAAGGAGAAGGAGGACTAGAGTGAAACTGAATAGCTCAATATGGAGAAGGGGAAATAGAGTGAAACTGAATAGCTCAATATGAAGGGGAAATAGAGTGAAACGGAATAGCTCAATAAGGAGAAGGGGAAATAGAGTGCAACTGAATAGCTCAATAAGGAGAAGGGGAAATAGAGTGAAACTGAATAGCTCAATAAGGAGAAGGTGAAATAGAGTGAAACTGAATAGCTCAATATGGAGAAGGGGAAATAGAGTGAAACTGAATAGCTCAATATGGAGAAGGGGAAATAGAGTGAAACTGAATAGCTCAATATGGAGAAGGGGAAATAGAGTGAAATTGAATAGCTCAATGGGGAGAAGGGGAAATAGAGTTAAACTGAATAGCTCAATAAGGAGAAGGGGAAATAGAGTGAAACTGAATAGCTCAATGGAGAGAAGGGGAAATATAGTGAAACTGAATAGCTCAATATGGAGAAGGGGAAATAGAGTGAAACTGAATAGCTCAATATGAAGGGGAAATAGAGTGAAACGGAATAGCTCAATAAGGAGAAGGGGAAATAGAGTGAAACTGAATAGCTCAATATGAAGGGGAAATAAAGTGAAACTGAATAGCTCAATAAGGAGAAGGGGAAAGAGAGTGAAACTGAATAGCTCAATATGGAGAAGGGGAAATAGAGTGAAACGGAATAGCTCAATAAGGAGAAGGAGAACTAGAGTGAAACTGAATAGCTCAATATGGAGAAGGGGAAATAGAGTGAAACTGAATAGCTCAATATGAAGGGGAAATAGAGTGAAACGGAATAGCTCAATAAGGAGAAGGGGAAATAGAGTGAAACTGAATAGCTCAATATGAAGGGGAAATAAAGTGAAACTGAATAGCTCAATAAGGAGAAGGGGAAATAGAGTGAAACTGAATAGCTCAATATGGAGAAGGGGAAATAGAGTGAAACTGAATAGCTCAATAAGGAGAAGGGGAAATAGAGTGAAACTGAATAGCTCAATAAGGAGAAGGTGAAATAGAGTGAAACGGAATAGCTCAATATGGAGAAGGGGAAATAGAGTGAAACTGAATATCTCAATATGGAGAAGGGGAAATAGAGTGAAACTGAATAGCTCAATATGGAGAAGGGGAAATAGAGTGAAATTGAATGGCTCAATGGGGAGAAGGGGAAATAGAGTGAAACTGAATAGCTCAATATGGAGAAGGGGAAATAGAGTGAAACTGAATAGTTAAATGGGGAGAAGGGGAAATAGAGTGAAACTGAATAGCTCAATATGGAGAAGGAGAAATAGAGTGAAACTGAATAGCTCAATATGGAGAATGGGAAATAGAGTGAAACTGAATAGCTCAATAAGGAGAAGGGGAAATAGAGTGAAACTGAATAGCTCAATAAGGAGAAGGGGAAATAGAGTGAAACTGAATAGCTCATTAAGGAGAAGGGGAAATAGAGTGAAACTGAATAGCTCAATGGGGAGAAGGGGAAATATAGTGAAACTGAATAGCTCAATAAGGAGAAGGGGAAATAGAGTGAAACTGAATAGCTCAATGAGGAGAAGGGGAAATAGAGTGAACTGAATAGCTCAATAAGGAGAAGGGGAAATAGAGTGAAACTGAATAGCTCAATGAGGAGAAGGGGAAATAGAGTGAACTGAATAGCTCAATAAGGAGAAGGGGAAATAGAGTGAAACTCAATAGCTCAATAAGGAGAAGGGGAAATAGAGTGAAACTGAATAGCTCAATATGGAGAATGGGAAATAGAGTGAAACTGAATAGCTCAATAAGGAAAAGGGGAAATAGAGTGAAACGGAATAGCTCAATATGGAGAAGGGGAAATAGAGTGAAACTGAATAGCTCAATGGGGAGAAGGGGAAATAGAGTGAAACTGAATAGCTCAATAAGGAGAAGGGGAAATAGAGTGAAACTGAATAGCTCAATATGGAGAAGGGGAAATAGAGTGAAACTGAATAGCTCAATGGAAAGAAGGGGAAATAGAGTGGAACTGAATAGCTCAATAAGGAGAAGGGGAAATAGAGTGAAACTGAATAGCTCAATATGGAGAAGGGGAAATAGAGTGAAGCTGAATAGCTCAATGGGGAGAAGGGGAAATAGAGTGAAACTGAATAGCTCAATGGGGAGAAGGGGAAATAGAGTGAAACTGAATAGCTCAATAAGGAGAAGGGGAAATAGAGTGAAACTGAATAGCTCAATATGGAGAAGGGGAAATAGAGTGAAACTGAATAGCTCAATGGAAAGAAGGGGAAATAGAGTGGAACTGAATAGCTCAATAAGGAGAAGGGGAAATAGAGTGAAACTGAATAGCTCAATATGGAGAAGGGGAAATAGAGTGAAACTGAATAGCTCAATGGGGAGAAGGGGAAATAGAGTGAAACGGAATAGCTCATTAAGGAGAAGGGGAAATAGAGTGAAGCTGAATAGCTCAATGGGGAGAAGGGGAAATAGAGTGAAACTGAATAGCTCAATGGAAAGAAGGGGAAATAGAGTGAAACTGAATAGCTCAATAAGGAGAGGGGAAATAGAGTGAAACTGAATAGCTCAATATGGAGAAGGGGAAATAGAGTGAAACTGAATAGCTCAATATGGAGAAGGGGAATAGAGTGAAACTGAATAGCTCAATAAGGAGAAGGGGAAATAGAGTGAAACTGAATAGCTCAATATGGAGAAGGGGAAATAGAGTGAAACTGAATAGCTCAATGGGGAGAAGGGGAAATAGAGTGAAACTGAATAGCTCAATATGGAGAAGGGGAAATAGAGTGAAACTGAATATCTCAATGGGGAGACGGGGAAATAGAGTGAAACTGAATAGCTCAATATGGAGAAGGGGAAATAGAGTGAAACTGAATAGCTCAATATGAAGGGGAAATAGAGTGAAACGGAATAGCTCAATAAGGAGAAGGGGAAATAGAGTGAAACTGAATAGCTCAATATGAAGGGGAAATAAAGTGAAACTGAATAGCTCAATAAGGAGAAGGGGAAAGAGAGTGAAACTGAATAGCTCAATATGGAGAAGGGGAAATAGAGTGAAACTGAATAGCTCAATATGGAGAAGGGGAAATAGAGTGAAACTGAATAGCTCAATGGGGAGAAGGGGAAATAGAGTGAAACTTAATAGCTCAATAGGTAGAAGGAGAAATAGAGTGAAACTGAATAGCTCAATAGGTAGAAGGGGAAATAGAGTGAAACTGAATAGCTCAATATGGAGAAGGGGAAATAGAGTGAAACTGAATAGCTCAATATGGAGAAGGGGAAATAGAGTGAAACTGAATAGCTCAATAAGGAGAAGGGGAAATAGAGTGAAACTGAATAGCTCAATATGAAGGGGAAATAGAGTGAAACTGAATAGCTCAATATGGAGAAGGAGAAATAGAGTGAAACTGAATAGCTCAATATGAAGGGGAAATAGAGTGAAACTGAATAGCTCAATAAGTAGAAGGAGGACTAGAGTGAAACTGAATAGCTCAATATGGAGAAGGGGAAATAGAGTGAAACTGAATAGCTCAATATGAAGGGGAAATAGAGTGAAACGGAATAGCTCAATAAGGAGAAGGGGAAATAGAGTGCAACTGAATAGCTCAATAAGGAGAAGGGGAAATAGAGTGAAACTGAATAGCTCAATAAGGAGAAGGTGAAATAGAGTGAAACTGAATAGCTCAATATGGAGAAGGGGAAATAGAGTGAAACTGAATAGCTCAATATGGAGAAGGGGAAATAGAGTGAAACTGAATAGCTCAATATGGAGAAGGGGAAATAGAGTGAAATTGAATAGCTCAATGGGGAGAAGGGGAAATAGAGTTAAACTGAATAGCTCAATAAGGAGAAGGGGAAATAGAGTGAAACTGAATAGCTCAATGGAGAGAAGGGGAAATATAGTGAAACTGAATAGCTCAATATGGAGAAGGGGAAATAGAGTGAAACTGAATAGCTCAATATGAAGGGGAAATAGAGTGAAACGGAATAGCTCAATAAGGAGAAGGGGAAATAGAGTGAAACTGAATAGCTCAATATGAAGGGGAAATAAAGTGAAACTGAATAGCTCAATAAGGAGAAGGGGAAAGAGAGTGAAACTGAATAGCTCAATATGGAGAAGGGGAAATAGAGTGAAACGGAATAGCTCAATAAGGAGAAGGAGAACTAGAGTGAAACTGAATAGCTCAATATGGAGAAGGGGAAATAGAGTGAAACTGAATAGCTCTATGAAGGGGAAATAGAGTGAAACGGAATAGCTCAATAAGGAGAAGGGGAAATAGAGTGAAACTGAATAGCTCAATATGAAGGGGAAATAAAGTTAAACTGAATAGCTCAATAAGGAGAAGGGGAAATAGAGTGAAACTGAATAGCTCAATATGGAGAAGGGGAAATAGAGTGAAACTGAATAGCTCAATAAGGAGAAGGGGAAATAGAGTGAAACTGAATAGCTCAATAAGGAGAAGGTGAAATAGAGTGAAACGGAATAGCTCAATATGGAGAAGGGGAAATAGAGTGAAACTGAATATCTCAATATGGAGAAGGGGAAATAGAGTGAAACTGAATAGCTCAATATGGAGAAGGGGAAATAGAGTGAAATTGAATAGCTCAATGGGGAGAAGGGGAAATAGAGTGAAACTGAATAGCTCAATATGGAGAAGGGGAAATAGAGTGAAACTGAATAGTTAAATGGGGAGAAGGGGAAATAGAGTGAAACTGAATAGCTCAATATGGAGAAGGAGAAATAGAGTGAAACTGAATAGCTCAATATGGAGAATGGGAAATAGAGTGAAACTGAATAGCTCAATAAGGAGAAGGGGAAATAGAGTGAAACTGAATAGCTCAATAAGGAGAAGGGGAAATAGAGTGAAACTGAATAGCTCATTAAGGAGAAGGGGAAATAGAGTGAAACTGAATAGCTCAATGGGGAGAAGGGGAAATATAGTGAAACTGAATAGCTCAATAAGGAGAAGGGGAAATAGAGTGAAACTGAATAGCTCAATGAGGAGAAGGGGAAATAGAGTGAACTGAATAGCTCAATAAGGAGAAGGGGAAATAGAGTGAAACTGAATAGCTCAATGAGGAGAAGGGGAAATAGAGTGAACTGAATAGCTCAATAAGGAGAAGGGGAAATAGAGTGAAACTCAATAGCTCAATAAGGAGAAGGGGAAATAGAGTGAAACTGAATAGCTCAATATGGAGAATGGGAAATAGAGTGAAACTGAATATCTCAATAAGGAAAAGGGGAAATAGAGTGAAACGGAATAGCTCAATATGGAGAAGGGGAAATAGAGTGAAACTGAATAGCTCAATGAGGAAAAGGGGAAATAGAGTGAAACGGAATAGCTCAATATGGAGAAGGGGAAATAGAGTGAAACTGAATAGCTCAATGGGGAGAAGGGGAAATAGAGTGAAACTGAATAGCTCAATAAGGAGAAGGGGAAATAGAGTGAAACTGAATAGCTCAATATGGAGAAGGGGAAATAGAGTGAAACTGAATAGCTCAATGGAAAGAAGGGGAAATAGAGTGGAACTGAATAGCTCAATAAGGAGAAGGGGAAATAGAGTGAAACTGAATAGCTCAATATGGAGAAGGGGAAATAGAGTGAAACTGAATAGCTCAATGGGGAGAAGGGGAAATAGAGTGAAACGGAATAGCTCATTAAGGAGAAGGGGAAATAGAGTGAAGCTGAATAGCTCAATGGGGAGAAGGGGAAATAGAGTGAAACTGAATAGCTCAATGGAAAGAAGGGGAAATAGAGTGAAACTGAATAGCTCAATAAGGAGAGGGGAAATAGAGTGAAACTGAATAGCTCAATATGGAGAAGGGGAAATAGAGTGAAACTGAATAGCTCAATATGGAGAAGGGGAATAGAGTGAAACTGAATAGCTCAATAAGGAGAAGGGGAAATAGAGTGAAACTGAATAGCTCAATATGGAGAAGGGGAAATAGAGTGAAACTGAATAGCTCAATGGGGAGAAGGGGAAATAGAGTGAAACTGAATAGCTCAATATGGAGAAGGGGAAATAGAGTGAAACTGAATATCTCAATGGGGAGACGGGGAAATAGAGTGAAACTGAATAGCTCAATATGGAGAAGGGGAAATAGAGTGAAACTGAATAGCTCAATATGAAGGGGAAATAGAGTGAAACGGAATAGCTCAATAAGGAGAAGGGGAAATAGAGTGAAACTGAATAGCTCAATATGAAGGGGAAATAAAGTGAAACTGAATAGCTCAATAAGGAGAAGGGGAAAGAGAGTGAAACTGAATAGCTCAATATGGAGAAGGGGAAATAGAGTGAAACTGAATAGCTCAATATGGAGAAGGGGAAATAGAGTGAAACTGAATAGCTCAATGGGGAGAAGGGGAAATAGAGTGAAACTTAATAGCTCAATAGGTAGAAGGAGAAATAGAGTGAAACTGAATAGCTCAATAGGTAGAAGGGGAAATAGAGTGAAACTGAATAGCTCAATATGGAGAAGGGGAAATAGAGTGAAACTGAATAGCTCAATATGGAGAAGGGGAAATAGAGTGAAACTGAATAGCTCAATAAGGAGAAGGGGAAATAGAGTGAAACTGAATAGCTCAATATGAAGGGGAAATAGAGTGAATCTGAATAGCTCAATATGGAGAAGGAGAAATAGAGTGAAACTGAATAGCTCAATATGAAGGGGAAATAGAGTGAAACTGAATAGCTCAATAAGGAGAAGGAGGACTAGAGTGAAACTGAATAGCTCAATATGGAGAAGGGGAAATAGAGTGAAACTGAATAGCTCAATATGAAGGGGAAATAGAGTGAAACTGAATAGCTCAATAAGGAGAGGGGAAATAGAGTGAAACTGAATAGCTCAATATGGAGAAGGGGAAATAGAGTGAAACTGAATAGCTCAATATGGAGAAGGGGAATAGAGTGAAACTGAATAGCTCAATAAGGAGAAGGGGAAATAGAGTGAAACTGAATAGCTCAATATGGAGAAGGGGAAATAGAGTGAAACTGAATAGCTCAATGGGGAGAAGGGGAAATAGAGTGAAACTGAATAGCTCAATATGGAGAAGGGGAAATAGAGTGAAACTGAATATCTCAATGGGGAGACGGGGAAATAGAGTGAAACTGAATAGCTCAATATGGAGAAGGGGAAATAGAGTGAAACTGAATAGCTCAATATGAAGGGGAAATAGAGTGAAACGGAATAGCTCAATAAGGAGAAGGGGAAATAGAGTGAAACTGAATAGCTCAATATGAAGGGGAAATAAAGTGAAACTGAATAGCTCAATAAGGAGAAGGGGAAAGAGAGTGAAACTGAATAGCTCAATATGGAGAAGGGGAAATAGAGTGAAACTGAATAGCTCAATATGGAGAAGGGGAAATAGAGTGAAACTGAATAGCTCAATGGGGAGAAGGGGAAATAGAGTGAAACTTAATAGCTCAATAGGTAGAAGGAGAAATAGAGTGAAACTGAATAGCTCAATAGGTAGAAGGGGAAATAGAGTGAAACTGAATAGCTCAATATGGAGAAGGGGAAATAGAGTGAAACTGAATAGCTCAATATGGAGAAGGGGAAATAGAGTGAAACTGAATAGCTCAATAAGGAGAAGGGGAAATAGAGTGAAACTGAATAGCTCAATATGAAGGGGAAATAGAGTGAAACTGAATAGCTCAATATGGAGAAGGAGAAATAGAGTGAAACTGAATAGCTCAATATGAAGGGGAAATAGAGTGAAACTGAATAGCTCAATAAGGAGAAGGAGGACTAGAGTGAAACTGAATAGCTCAATATGGAGAAGGGGAAATAGAGTGAAACTGAATAGCTCAATATGAAGGGGAAATAGAGTGAAACGGAATAGCTCAATAAGGAGAAGGGGAAATAGAGTGCAACTGAATAGCTCAATAAGGAGAAGGGGAAATAGAGTGAAACTGAATAGCTCAATAAGGAGAAGGTGAAATAGAGTGAAACTGAATAGCTCAATATGGAGAAGGGGAAATAGAGTGAAACTGAATAGCTCAATATGGAGAAGGGGAAATAGAGTGAAACTGAATAGCTCAATATGGAGAAGGGGAAATAGAGTGAAATTGAATAGCTCAATGGGGAGAAGGGGAAATAGAGTTAAACTGAATAGCTCAATAAGGAGAAGGGGAAATAGAGTGAAACTGAATAGCTCAATGGAGAGAAGGGGAAATATAGTGAAACTGAATAGCTCAATATGGAGAAGGGGAAATAGAGTGAAACTGAATAGCTCAATATGAAGGGGAAATAGAGTGAAACGGAATAGCTCAATAAGGAGAAGGGGAAATAGAGTGAAACTGAATAGCTCAATATGAAGGGGAAATAAAGTGAAACTGAATAGCTCAATAAGGAGAAGGGGAAAGAGAGTGAAACTGAATAGCTCAATATGGAGAAGGGGAAATAGAGTGAAACGGAATAGCTCAATAAGGAGAAGGAGAACTAGAGTGAAACTGAATAGCTCAATATGGAGAAGGGGAAATAGAGTGAAACTGAATAGCTCAATATGAAGGGGAAATAGAGTGAAACGGAATAGCTCAATAAGGAGAAGGGGAAATAGAGTGAAACTGAATAGCTCAATATGAAGGGGAAATAAAGTGAAACTGAATAGCTCAATAAGGAGAAGGGGAAATAGAGTGAAACTGAATAGCTCAATATGGAGAAGGGGAAATAGAGTGAAACTGAATAGCTCAATAAGGAGAAGGGGAAATAGAGTGAAACTGAATAGCTCAATAAGGAGAAGGTGAAATAGAGTGAAACGGAATAGCTCAATATGGAGAAGGGGAAATAGAGTGAAACTGAATATCTCAATATGGAGAAGGGGAAATAGAGTGAAACTGAATAGCTCAATATGGAGAAGGGGAAATAGAGTGAAATTGAATAGCTCAATGGGGAGAAGGGGAAATGGAGTGAAACTGAATAGCTCAATATGGAGAAGGGGAAATAGAGTGAAACTGAATAGTTAAATGGGGAGAAGGGGAAATAGAGTGAAACTGAATAGCTCAATATGGAGAAGGAGAAATAGAGTGAAACTGAATAGCTCAATATGGAGAATGGGAAATAGAGTGAAACTGAATAGCTCAATAAGGAGAAGGGGAAATAGAGTGAAACTGAATAGCTCAATAAGGAGAAGGGGAAATAGAGTGAAACTGAATAGCTCATTAAGGAGAAGGGGAAATAGAGTGAAACTGAATAGCTCAATGGGGAGAAGGGGAAATATAGTGAAACTGAATAGCTCAATAAGGAGAAGGGGAAATAGAGTGAAACTGAATAGCTCAATGAGGAGAAGGGGAAATAGAGTGAACTGAATAGCTCAATAAGGAGAAGGGGAAATAGAGTGAAACTGAATAGCTCAATGAGGAGAAGGGGAAATAGAGTGAACTGAATAGCTCAATAAGGAGAAGGGGAAATAGAGTGAAACTCAATAGCTCAATAAGGAGAAGGGGAAATAGAGTGAAACTGAATAGCTCAATATGGAGAATGGGAAATAGAGTGAAACTGAATATCTCAATAAGGAAAAGGGGAAATAGAGTGAAACGGAATAGCTCAATATGGAGAAGGGGAAATAGAGTGAAACTGAATAGCTCAATGGGGAGAAGGGGAAATAGAGTGAAACTGAATAGCTCAATAAGGAGAAGGGGAAATAGAGTGAAACTGAATAGCTCAATATGGAGAAGGGGAAATAGAGTGAAACTGAATAGCTCAATGGAAAGAAGGGGAAATAGAGTGGAACTGAATAGCTCAATAAGGAGAAGGGGAAATAGAGTGAAACTGAATAGCTCAATATGGAGAAGGGGAAATAGAGTGAAACTGAATAGCTCAATGGGGAGAAGGGGAAATAGAGTGAAACGGAATAGCTCATTAAGGAGAAGGGGAAATAGAGTGAAGCTGAATAGCTCAATGGGGAGAAGGGGAAATAGAGTGAAACTGAATAGCTCAATGGAAAGAAGGGGAAATAGAGTGAAACTGAATAGCTCAATAAGGAGAGGGGAAATAGAGTGAAACTGAATAGCTCAATATGGAGAAGGGGAAATAGAGTGAAACTGAATAGCTCAATATGGAGAAGGGGAATAGAGTGAAACTGAATAGCTCAATAAGGAGAAGGGGAAATAGAGTGAAACTGAATAGCTCAATATGGAGAAGGGGAAATAGAGTGAAACGGAATAGCTCAATGGGGAGAAGGGGAAATAGAGTGAAACTGAATAGCTCAATATGGAGAAGGGGAAATAGAGTGAAACTGAATATCTCAATGGGGAGACGGGGAAATAGAGTGAAACTGAATAGCTCAATATGGAGAAGGGGAAATAGAGTGAAACTGAATAGCTCAATATGAAGGGGAAATAGAGTGAAACGGAATAGCTCAATAAGGAGAAGGGGAAATAGAGTGAAACTGAATAGCTCAATATGAAGGGGAAATAAAGTGAAACTGAATAGCTCAATAAGGAGAAGGGGAAAGAGAGTGAAACTGAATAGCTCAATATGGAGAAGGGGAAATAGAGTGAAACTGAATAGCTCAATATGGAGAAGGGGAAATAGAGTGAAATTGAATAGCTCAATAAGGAGAAGGGGAAATAGAGTGAAACGGAATAGCTCAATAAGGAGAAGGGGAAATAGAGTGAAACTGAATAGCTCAATATGAAGGGGAAATAAAGTGAAACTGAATAGCTCAATAAGGAGAAGGGGAAATAGAGTGAAACTGAATAGCTCAATATGGAGAAGGGGAAATAGAGTGAAACGGAATAGCTCAATAAGGAGAAGGAGAACTAGAGTGAAACTGAATAGCTCAATATGGAGAAGGGGAAATAGAGTGAAACTGAATAGCTCAATATGAAGGGGAAATAGAGTGAAACGGAATAGCTCAATAAGGAGAAGGGGAAATAGAGTGAAACTGAATAGCTCAATATGAAGGGGAAATAAAGTGAAACTGAATAGCTCAATAAGGAGAAGGGGAAATAGAGTGAAACTGAATAGCTCAATATGGAGAAGGGGAAATAGAGTGAAACTGAATAGCTCAATAAGGAGAAGGGGAAATAGAGTGAAACTGAATAGCTCAATAAGGAGAAGGTGAAATAGAGTGAAACGGAATAGCTCAATATGGAGAAGGGGAAATAGAGTGAAACTGAATATCTCAATATGGAGAAGGGGAAATAGAGTGAAACTGAATAGCTCAATATGGAGAAGGGGAAATAGAGTGAAATTGAATAGCTCAATGGGGAGAAGGGGAAATAGAGTTAAACTGAATACCTCAATAAGGAGAAGGGGAAATAGAGTGAAACTGAATAGCTCAATGGAGAGAAGGGGAAATAGAGTGAAACTGAATAGCTCAATGTGGAGAAGGGGAAATAGAGTGAAACTGAATAGCTCAATATGGAGAAGGGGAAATAGAGTGAAACTAAATAGCTCAATAAGGAGAAGGGGAAATAGAGTGAAACTGAATAGCTCATTAAGGAGAAGGGGAAATAGAGTGAAACTGAATAACTCAATGGGGAGAAGGGTAAATAGAGTGAAACTGAATAGCTCAATAAGGAGAAGGGGAAATAGAGTGAAACTGAATAGCTCAATATGGAGAAGGGGAAATAGAGTGAAACTGAATAGCTCAATGGAAAGAAGGGGAAATAAAGTGAAACTGAATAGCTCAATAAGGAGAAGGGGAAATAGAGTGAAACTGAATAGCTCAATATGGAGAAGGGGAAATAGAGTGAAACTGAATAGCTCAATGGAAAGAAGGGGAAATAGAGTGAAACTGAATAGCTCAATAAGGACTATTGTGGTCCTCTGTAGCTCAGCTGGTAGAGCACGGCGCTTGTAACGCCAAGGTAGTGGGTTCGATCCCCGCGACCACCCATACACAAAAATGTATGCACGCACGACTGTAAGTCGCTTTGGATAAAAGCGTCTGCTAAATGGCATATTAAGGAGAAGGGGAAATAGAGTGAAACTGAATAGCTCAATATGGAGAAGGGGAAATAGAGTGAAACTGAATAGTTAAATGGGGAGAAGGGGAAATAGAGTGAAACTGAATAGCTCAATATGGAGAAGGAGAAATAGAGTGAAACTGAATAGCTCAATATGGAGAAGGGGAAATAGAGTGAAACTGAATAGCTCAATAAGGAGAAGGGGAAATAGAGTGAAACTGAATAGCTCAATAAGGAGAAGGGGAAATAGAGTGAAACTGAATAGCTCATTAAGGAGAAGGGGAAATAGAGTGAAACTGAATAGCTCAATGGGGAGAAGGGGAAATATAGTGAAACTGAATAGCTCAATAAGGAGAAGGGGAAATAGAGTGAAACTGAATAGCTCAATGAGGAGAAGGGGAAATAGAGTGAACTGAATAGCTCAATAAGGAGAAGGGGAAATAGAGTGAAACTGAATAGCTCAATGAGGAGAAGGGGAAATAGAGTGAACTGAATAGCTCAATAAGGAGAAGGGGAAATAGAGTGAAACTCAATAGCTCAATAAGGAGAAGGGGAAATAGAGTGAAACTGAATAGCTCAATATGGAGAAGGGGAAATAGAGTGAAACTGAATAGCTCAATGGAAAGAAGGGGAAATAGAGTGGAACTGAATAGCTCAATAAGGAGAAGGGGAAATAGAGTGAAACTGAATAGCTCAATATGGAGAAGGGGAAATAGAGTGAAACTGAATAGCTCAATGGGGAGAAGGGGAAATAGAGTGAAACGGAATAGCTCATTAAGGAGAAGGGGAAATAGAGTGAAGCTGAATAGCTCAATGGGGAGAAGGGGAAATAGAGTGAAACTGAATAGCTCAATGGAAAGAAGGGGAAATAGAGTGAAACTGAATAGCTCAATAAGGAGAGGGGAAATAGAGTGAAACTGAATAGCTCAATATGGAGAAGGGGAAATAGAGTGAAACTGAATAGCTCAATATGGAGAAGGGGAATAGAGTGAAACTGAATAGCTCAATAAGGAGAAGGGGAAATAGAGTGAAACTGAATAGCTCAATATGGAGAAGGGGAAATAGAGTGAAACTGAATAGCTCAATGGGGAGAAGGGGAAATAGAGTGAAACTGAATAGCTCAATATGGAGAAGGGGAAATAGAGTGAAACTGAATATCTCAATGGGGAGACGGGGAAATAGAGTGAAACTGAATAGCTCAATATGGAGAAGGGGAAATAGAGTGAAACTGAATAGCTCAATATGAAGGGGATATAGAGTGAAACTGAATAGCTCAATAAGGAGAAGGGGAAATAGAGTGAAACTGAATAGCTCAATAAGGAGAAGGGGAAATAGAGTGAAACTGAATAGCTCAATAAGGAGAAGGGGAAATAGAGTGAAACTGAATAATTAAAATATGGAGAAGGGGACATATAGTGAAACTGAATAGCTCAATAAGGAAAGGGGGAAATAGAGTGAAACTGAATAGCTCAATATGGAGAAGGGGAAATAGAGTGAAACTGAATAGCTCAATGGGGAGAAGGGGAAATAGAGTGAAACTGAATAGCTCAATAAGGAGAAGGGGAAATAGAGTGAAACTGAATAGCTCAATATGGAGAAGGGGAAACAGAGTGAAACTGAATAGCTCAATGGAAAGAAGGGGAAATAGAGTGAAACTGAATAGCTCAATAAGGAGAAGGAGAAATAGAGTGAAACTGAATAGCTCAATATGGAGAAGGGGAAATAGAGTGAAACTGAATAGCTCAATGGGGAGAAGGGGAAATAGAGTGAAACTGAATAGCTCAATACGGAGAAGGGGAAATAGAGTGAAACTGAATAGTTCAATGAGGAGAAGGGGAAATAGAGTGAAACTGAATAGCTCAATGGAAAGAAGGGGAAATAGAGTGAAACTAAATAGCTCAATAAGGAGAGGGGAAATAGAGTGAAAATGAATAGCTCAATATGGAGAAGGGGAAATAGAGTGAAACTGAATAGCTCAATAAGGAGAAGGGGAAATAGAGTGAAACTGAATAGCTCAATATGGAGAAGGGGAAATAGAGTGAAACTGAATAGCTCAATAAGGAGAAGGGGAAATAGAGTGAAACTGAATAGCTCAATATGGAGAAGGGGAAATAGAATGAAACTGAATAGCTCAATATGGAGAAGGGGAATAGAGTGAAACTGAATAGCTCAATAAGGAGAAGGGGAAATAGAGTGAAACTGAATAGCTCAATATGGAAAAGGGGAAATAGAGTGAAACTGAATAGCTCAATGGGGAGAAGGGGAAATAGAGTGAAACTGAATAGCTAAATATGGAGAAGGGGAAATAGAGTGAAACTGAATACCTCAATGGGGAGAAGGGGAAATAGAGTGAATCTGAATAGCTCAATAAGGAGAAGGGGAAATAGAGTGAAACTGAATAGCTCAATATGGAGAAGGGGAAATAGAGTGAAACTGAATAGCTCAATGGAAAGAAGGGGAAATAGAGTGAAACTGAATAGCTCAATAAGGAGAAGGGGAAATAGAGTGAAACTGAATAGCTCAATAAGGAGAAGGGGAAATAGAGTGATACTGAATAGCTCAATAAGGAGAAGGGGAAATAGAGTGAAACTGAATAGCTCAATAAGGAGAAGGGGAAATAGAGTGAAACTGAATAGCTAAATATGGAGAAGGGGACATAGAGTGAAACTGAATAGCTCAATAAGGAAAAGGGGAAATAGAGTGAAACTGAATAGCTCAATATGGAGAAGGGGAAATAGAGTGAAACTGAATAGCTCAATGGGGAGAAGGGGAAATAGAGTGAAACTGAATAGCTCAATAAGGAGAAGGGGAAATATAGTGAAACTGAATAGCTCAATATGGAGAAGGGGAAACAGAGTGAAACTGAATAGCTCAATGGAAAGAAGGGGAAATAGAGTGAAACTGAATAGCTCAATAAGGAGAAGGGGAAATAGAATGAAACTGAATAGCTCAATATGTAGAAGGGGAAATAGAGTGAAACTGAATAGCTCAATGGGGAGAAGGGGAAATAGAGTGAAACTGAATAGCTCAATAAGGAGAAGGGGAAATAGAGTGAAACTGAATAGTTCAATGAGGAGAAGGGGAAATAGAGTGAAACTGAATAGCTCAATGGAAAGAAGGGGAAATAGAGTGAAACTGAATAGCTCAATAAGGAGAAGGGGAAATAGAGTGAAACTGAATAGCTCAATATGGAGAAGGGGAAATAGAGTGAAACTGAATAGCTCAATAAGGAGAAGGGGAAATAGAGTGAAACTGAATAGCTCAATAAGGAGAAGGGGAAATAGAGTGAAACTGAATAGCTCAATGGAAAGAATGGAAAATAGAGTGAAACTGAATAGCTCAATAAGGAGAAGGGGAAATAGAGTGAAACTGAATAGCTCAATATGGAAAAGGGGAAATAGAGTGAAACTGAATAGCTCAATGGAAAGAAGGGGAAATAGAGTGAAACTGAATAGCTCAATAAGGAGAGGGGAAATAGAGTGAAACTGAATAGCTCAATATGGAGAAGGGGAAATAGAGTGAAACTGAATAGCTCAATATGGAGAAGGGGAATAGAGTGAAACTGAATAGCTCAATAAGGAGAAGGGGAAATAGAGTGAAACTGAATAGCTCAATATGGAGAAGGGGAAATAGAGTGAAACTGAATAGCTCAATGGGGAGAAGGGGAAATAGAGTGAAACTGAATAGCTCAATATGGAGAAGGGGAAATAGAGTGAAACTGAATATCTCAATGGGGAGACGGGGAAATAGAGTGAAACTGAATAGCTCAATATGGAGAAGGGGAAATAGAGTGAAACTGAATAGCTCAATATGAAGGGGATATAGAGTGAAACTGAATAGCTCAATAAGGAGAAGGGGAAATAGAGTGAAACTGAATAGCTCAATAAGGAGAAGGGGAAATAGAGTGAAACTGAATAGCTCAATAAGGAGAAGGGGAAATAGAGTGAAACTGAATAATTAAAATATGGAGAAGGGGACATATAGTGAAACTGAATAGCTCAATAAGGAAAGGGGGAAATAGAGTGAAACTGAATAGCTCAATATGGAGAAGGGGAAATAGAGTGAAACTGAATAGCTCAATGGGGAGAAGGGGAAATAGAGTGAAACTGAATAGCTCAATAAGGAGAAGGGGAAATAGAGTGAAACTGAATAGCTCAATATGGAGAAGGGGAAACAGAGTGAAACTGAATAGCTCAATGGAAAGAAGGGGAAATAGAGTGAAACTGAATAGCTCAATAAGGAGAAGGAGAAATAGAGTGAAACTGAATAGCTCAATATGGAGAAGGGGAAATAGAGTGAAACTGAATAGCTCAATGGGGAGAAGGGGAAATAGAGTGAAACTGAATAGCTCAATACGGAGAAGGGGAAATAGAGTGAAACTGAATAGTTCAATGAGGAGAAGGGGAAATAGAGTGAAACTGAATAGCTCAATGGAAAGAAGGGGAAATAGAGTGAAACTAAATAGCTCAATAAGGAGAGGGGAAATAGAGTGAAAATGAATAGCTCAATATGGAGAAGGGGAAATAGAGTGAAACTGAATAGCTCAATAAGGAGAAGGGGAAATAGAGTGAAACTGAATAGCTCAATATGGAGAAGGGGAAATAGAGTGAAACTGAATAGCTCAATAAGGAGAAGGGGAAATAGAGTGAAACTGAATAGCTCAATATGGAGAAGGGGAAATAGAATGAAACTGAATAGCTCAATATGGAGAAGGGGAATAGAGTGAAACTGAATAGCTCAATAAGGAGAAGGGGAAATAGAGTGAAACTGAATAGCTCAATATGGAAAAGGGGAAATAGAGTGAAACTGAATAGCTCAATGGGGAGAAGGGGAAATAGAGTGAAACTGAATAGCTAAATATGGAGAAGGGGAAATAGAGTGAAACTGAATACCTCAATGGGGAGAAGGGGAAATAGAGTGAATCTGAATAGCTCAATAAGGAGAAGGGGAAATAGAGTGAAACTGAATAGCTCAATATGGAGAAGGGGAAATAGAGTGAAACTGAATAGCTCAATGGAAAGAAGGGGAAATAGAGTGAAACTGAATAGCTCAATAAGGAGAAGGGGAAATAGAGTGAAACTGAATAGCTCAATAAGGAGAAGGGGAAATAGAGTGATACTGAATAGCTCAATAAGGAGAAGGGGAAATAGAGTGAAACTGAATAGCTCAATAAGGAGAAGGGGAAATAGAGTGAAACTGAATAGCTAAATATGGAGAAGGGGACATAGAGTGAAACTGAATAGCTCAATAAGGAAAAGGGGAAATAGAGTGAAACTGAATAGCTCAATATGGAGAAGGGGAAATAGAGTGAAACTGAATAGCTCAATGGGGAGAAGGGGAAATAGAGTGAAACTGAATAGCTCAATAAGGAGAAGGGGAAATATAGTGAAACTGAATAGCTCAATATGGAGAAGGGGAAACAGAGTGAAACTGAATAGCTCAATGGAAAGAAGGGGAAATAGAGTGAAACTGAATAGCTCAATAAGGAGAAGGGGAAATAGAATGAAACTGAATAGCTCAATATGTAGAAGGGGAAATAGAGTGAAACTGAATAGCTCAATGGGGAGAAGGGGAAATAGAGTGAAACTGAATAGCTCAATAAGGAGAAGGGGAAATAGAGTGAAACTGAATAGTTCAATGAGGAGAAGGGGAAATAGAGTGAAACTGAATAGCTCAATGGAAAGAAGGGGAAATAGAGTGAAACTGAATAGCTCAATAAGGAGAAGGGGAAATAGAGTGAAACTGAATAGCTCAATATGGAGAAGGGGAAATAGAGTGAAACTGAATAGCTCAATAAGGAGAAGGGGAAATAGAGTGAAACTGAATAGCTCAATAAGGAGAAGGGGAAATAGAGTGAAACTGAATAGCTCAATGGAAAGAATGGAAAATAGAGTGAAACTGAATAGCTCAATAAGGAGAAGGGGAAATAGAGTGAAACTGAATAGCTCAATATGGAAAAGGGGAAATAGAGTGAAACTGAATAGCTCAATATGGAGAAGGGGAATAGAGTGAAACTGAATAGCTCAATAAGGAGAAGGGGAAATAGAGTGAAACTGAATAGCTCAATATGGAGAAGGGGAAATAGAGTGAAACTGAATAGCTCAATGGGGAGAAGGGGAAATAGAGTGAAACTGAATAGCTCAATATGGAGAAGGGGAAATAGAGTGAAACTGAATAGCTCAATGGGGAGAAGGGGAAATAGAGTGAAACTGAATTGCTCAATATGGAGAAGGGGAAATAGTGTGAAACTGTATAGCTCAATATGAAGGGGATATAGAGTGAAACTGAATAGCTCAATAAGGAGAAGGGGAAATAGAGTGAAACTGAATAGCTCAATAAGGAGAAGGGGAAATAGAGTGAAACTGAATAGCTCAATGGGGAGAAGGGGAAATAGAGTGAAACTGAATAGCTCAATATGGAGAAGGGGAAACAGAGTGAAACTGAATAGCTCAATGGAAAGAAGGGGAAATAGAGTGAAACTGAATAGCTCAATAAGGAGAAGGGGAAATAGAGTGAAACTGAATAGCTCAATATGGAGAAGGGGAAATAGAGTGAAACTGAATAGCTCAATGGGGAGAAGGGGAAATAGAGTGAAACTGAATAGCTCAATAAGGAGAAGAGGAAATAGAGTGAAACTGAATAGTTCAATGAGGAGAAGGGGAAATAGAGTGAAACTGAATAGCTCAATGGAAAGAAGGGGAAATAGAGTGAAACTGAATAGCTCAATAGGGAGAAGGGGAAATAGAGTGAAACTGAATAGCTCAATAAGGAGAAGGGGAAATAGAGTGAAACTGAATAGCTCAATATG
Organism: Coregonus lavaretus; assembly: GCF_964263955.1. Classification (NCBI taxonomy): domain Eukaryota; kingdom Metazoa; phylum Chordata; class Actinopteri; order Salmoniformes; family Salmonidae; genus Coregonus; species Coregonus lavaretus. The sequence goes on along the minus strand of NC_140019.1, from coordinate 36,350,320 downwards.
GAGAAGGGAAATAGAGTGAAACTGAATAGCTCAATAAGGAGAAGGGGAAATAGAGTGAAACTGAATAGCTCAATATGGAGAAGGGGAAATAGAGTGAAACTGAATAGCTCAATAAGGAGAGGGGAAATATAGTGAAACTGAATAGCTCAATATGGAGAAGGGGAAATAGAGTGAAACTGAATAGCTCAATATGGAGAAGGAGAAATAGAGTGACACTGAATAGCTCAATATGAACGGGAAATACAGTGAAACTGATTAGCTCAATAAGGAGAAGGGGAAATAGAGTGAAACTGAATAGCTCAATAAGGAGGAGGGGAAATAGAGTGAAACTGAATAGCTCAATATGAAGGGGAAATAGAGTGAAACTGAATAGCTCAATAAGGAGAAGGGGAAATAGAGTGATACTGAATAGCTCAATAAGGAGAAGGGGAAATAGAGTGAAACTGAATAGCTCAATAAGGAGAAGGGGAAATAGAGTGAAACTGAATAGCTAAATATGGAGAAGGGGACATAGAGTGAAACTGAATAGCTCAATAAGGAAAAGGGGAAATAGAGTGAAACTGAATAGCTCAATATGGAGAAGGGGAAATAGAGTGAAACTGAATAGCTCAATGGGGAGAAGGGGAAATAGAGTGAAACTGAATAGCTCAATAAGGAGAAGGGGAAATATAGTGAAACTGAATAGCTCAATATGGAGAAGGGGAAACAGAGTGAAACTGAATAGCTCAATGGAAAGAAGGGGAAATAGAGTGAAACTGAATAGCTCAATAAGGAGAAGGGGAAATAGAATGAAACTGAATAGCTCAATATGTAGAAGGGGAAATAGAGTGAAACTGAATAGCTCAATGGGGAGAAGGGGAAATAGAGTGAAACTGAATAGCTCAATAAGGAGAAGGGGAAATAGAGTGAAACTGAATAGTTCAATGAGGAGAAGGGGAAATAGAGTGAAACTGAATAGCTCAATGGAAAGAAGGGGAAATAGAGTGAAACTGAATAGCTCAATAAGGAGAAGGGGAAATAGAGTGAAACTGAATAGCTCAATATGGAGAAGGGGAAATAGAGTGAAACTGAATAGCTCAATAAGGAGAAGGGGAAATAGAGTGAAACTGAATAGCTCAATAAGGAGAAGGGGAAATAGAGTGAAACTGAATAGCTCAATGGAAAGAATGGAAAATAGAGTGAAACTGAATAGCTCAATAAGGAGAAGGGGAAATAGAGTGAAACTGAATAGCTCAATATGGAAAAGGGGAAATAGAGTGAAACTGAATAGCTCAATATGGAGAAGGGGAATAGAGTGAAACTGAATAGCTCAATAAGGAGAAGGGGAAATAGAGTGAAACTGAATAGCTCAATATGGAGAAGGGGAAATAGAGTGAAACTGAATAGCTCAATGGGGAGAAGGGGAAATAGAGTGAAACTGAATAGCTCAATATGGAGAAGGGGAAATAGAGTGAAACTGAATAGCTCAATGGGGAGAAGGGGAAATAGAGTGAAACTGAATTGCTCAATATGGAGAAGGGGAAATAGTGTGAAACTGTATAGCTCAATATGAAGGGGATATAGAGTGAAACTGAATAGCTCAATAAGGAGAAGGGGAAATAGAGTGAAACTGAATAGCTCAATAAGGAGAAGGGGAAATAGAGTGAAACTGAATAGCTCAATGGGGAGAAGGGGAAATAGAGTGAAACTGAATAGCTCAATATGGAGAAGGGGAAACAGAGTGAAACTGAATAGCTCAATGGAAAGAAGGGGAAATAGAGTGAAACTGAATAGCTCAATAAGGAGAAGGGGAAATAGAGTGAAACTGAATAGCTCAATATGGAGAAGGGGAAATAGAGTGAAACTGAATAGCTCAATGGGGAGAAGGGGAAATAGAGTGAAACTGAATAGCTCAATAAGGAGAAGAGGAAATAGAGTGAAACTGAATAGTTCAATGAGGAGAAGGGGAAATAGAGTGAAACTGAATAGCTCAATGGAAAGAAGGGGAAATAGAGTGAAACTGAATAGCTCAATAGGGAGAAGGGGAAATAGAGTGAAACTGAATAGCTCAATAAGGAGAAGGGGAAATAGAGTGAAACTGAATAGCTCAATATGGAGAAGGGAAATAGAGTGAAACTGAATAGCTCAATAAGGAGAAGGGGAAATAGAGTGAAACTGAATAGCTCAATATGGAGAAGGGGAAATAGAGTGAAACTGAATAGCTCAATAAGGAGAGGGGAAATATAGTGAAACTGAATAGCTCAATATGGAGAAGGGGAAATAGAGTGAAACTGAATAGCTCAATATGGAGAAGGAGAAATAGAGTGACACTGAATAGCTCAATATGAACGGGAAATACAGTGAAACTGATTAGCTCAATAAGGAGAAGGGGAAATAGAGTGAAACTGAATAGCTCAATAAGGAGGAGGGGAAATAGAGTGAAACTGAATAGCTCAATATGAAGGGGAAATAGAGTGAAACTGAATAGCTCAATGAGGAGAAGGGGAAATAGAGTGAAACTGAATAGCTCAAAAAGGAGAAGGGGAAATAGAGTGAAACTGAATAGCTCAATGAGGAGAAGGGGAAATAGAGTGAAACTGAATAGCTCAATAAGGAGAAGGGGAAATAGAGTGAAACGGAATAGCTCAATAAGGAGAAGGGGAAATAGAGTGAAACTGAATAGCTCAATATGGAGAAGGGGAAATAGAGTAACAAAATAGACATGTTGCCCCCCATTCATTCATTCAGTCAGTCATTCATTTATTCAGTCAGTCAGTCATTCATTCATTCAGTCAGTCATTCATTTATTCAGTCAGTCATTCATTTATTCAGTCAGTCGTTCATTTATTCAGTCAGTCATTCATTTATTCAGTCAGTCGTTCATTTATTCAGTCAGTCATTCATTCAGTCATTCATTCATTCAGTCAGTCATTCATTCAGTCAGTCAGTCATTCATTCAGTCATTCAGTCATTCATTCAGTCAGTCATTCATTCATTCATTCATTCATTCTTTAAAATATGAGTAAAATCGTACCATAAAACAATAAAACAAACTGCAATGTGATGTTTTTTGTATTCCAGTTTCCCAGATGGTGATCGAGGAGGTGAGCGTCCTGCAGACTCAGCTGGAGATAGAGAAATCCTGCAGAGAGAATGCTGAGGCCCTTGCTACCAAGGCAAGAGACTGACACTGCGTGACTTAGTAGTTAACACCATATTAATGGTATACCATTACCCACTGGGCCCACTGGGCCTTTGGAGGTGATTCAATTGATCTAGACTAGAGATCATTAGAATGTTGGTCATTTCTACATGTTTGTGTGCATAATGTTTATATCCATAAGCCTCTGATGTGTAGGCTACAGTACATACACGTCTTACAATATTACAAACAGACAACATGCCAAATCAGTGTATGTTGCTGTGTGCTATTGGCCTCTGTTGTCAGCTTTATACCATCTGTCTTTATCACATATAATCCCGTGTGTGTTGTTTGTCCCCCAGTTGAACAGTGAGAACAGGAAGCTGAAGTATCTGAGCCTGTCGTCTCGACCCTGTCTGGATGAGATGCTGCCTAGCATTACAGACTGCATTCCTCTGGAAGAGGAGACAGACACACAGGACACCAGCCCTGACCCGTACAGACAGTACCAACAGCAGGTCAAAGGTAGCTACCAGACCCGTACACAGACAGACACACAGGACACCAGCCCTGACCCGTACAGACAGTACCAACAGGACACCAGCCCTGACCCGTACAGACAGTACCAACAGGACACCAGCCCTGACCCGTACAGACAGTACCAACAGGACACCAGCCCTGACCCGTACAGACAGTACCAACAGGACACCAGCCCTGACCCGTACAGACAGTACCAACAGGGCACCAGCCCTGACCCGTACAGACAGTACCAACAGGACACCAGCCCTGACCCGTACAGACAGTACCAACAGGACACCAGCCCTGACCCGTACAGACAGTACCAACAGGACACCAGCCCTGACCCGTACAGACAGTACCAACAGGACACCAGCCCTGACCCGTACAGACAGTACCAACAGCATGTCAACGCTATATAACACCCTTTGTCTTGATTTGTCTTGACAGGGTTATGGACCGTCTGCAATTAAATTATGTTGTTCCTGTACAGCATATTTGGATTCACCTTTCTGTTTTTTTTTTTTCTTATGGTCTTTCTAGTAGCAAGATAAAACATGTTAAAATGTCCAAATGTTAGAGTAATAGGAGCTGTATGTCAGAATATTAGAAGTAGTGAAGAGATGTCATCACGTAGTGTCACCCAGGAAACCTCTTTATTCCGCTCCAGAGCTCCAGGAGACAGTGGGCAGTTTGCTGGAGGAGAAGAGGTGGCTTGCCTGTCAGCTTCAGGAGCAGCAGAGACAGGTTGAAGAGCTAACCGCCCTGGTGAGTACCAACTACCAGGCCTGGTAATCAATAACTCTCACAGGAGGTCTGTCTCAGACAGGCACAGAAAGTGTGTCTCTTGTCTGTTTTGGGTGGGATTCCGAGGGCTGGTGAGAGGACTTTCATTCTATTATGTGAGCACGAATGCAGAATATCTGTATTCAGATGTTCTCATAGTTTTTATATACAGTATACTATATTCTCAGTCGTGTTGAAGCACCATAAACCTTGACTGTTTATGTTTTACCAGCCTTTCTACTCTGTTCTACATGTTTTTATAGGCTGAGAAGGAGCAGGCTGAAATGAAGGAGCTTCGCAAAACCATCGAGCAGCAAAGCAAGACCATCAAGAGTTTCAATAGAGGTGAGTTACATGACAGTCTACCCACTACCCACT